>NC_138177.1:80741874-81306105 GCF_964165515.1 Mesoplodon bidens | reverse complement strand
CAATTTTATGGATTTCTGCTCTGTATTATTTTTTTCTTCTGCTTGCTTTGAGTGTACACTTTTTTTCTAGTTTTTTCAGGTGAAAACTTAGTTTAATTTGAGGTCTTTCTTGTTTAGCTTTTATGCTGTACGTTTTCCTATAAACATTGCTTTATCTGTATCCCACAACTTTGTATATGATGGATTTTTAATTTCATTAAGTTCAACATTTAAAAATTTCTTTTGAGACTTCCTTCTTGACCCATGGGTTGTTTAGAAGTGTGTTGTTTGACTTTCAAGTGGTTGGAGATTTTTCTGTTGTCTTTTTGTATTAGTTTCTTGTTTAATTCTATTACTGTCAAAGAATACTTCCTTTAACTTCATTCTTTTAAACTGTTTAAGATGTGTTTTATGACAGAATGGAAGTAGGCTAAGCATTGACCCTTAAATTGTAAGATTATGGTTTTGAACAGGTGCAGAGGAAATAAAAGGAGTTTCCAATCATTCAAGCAGTGTGTAAGCAGCAAAGAAAGGGCAAGAATTATTTTGAAGGGTAGAGACTAACGAGTTTATCTAGAGCAAAAGACTCACGTAGAAGAGATACTGGTAGTATGTAATGAGACTGGAGAGATAAACTGAATCTAACTTATACAGAGACTTTAATAGCAGGCAAAGGCATTTAGATTTTATTTAGTGGGCAAAGAGGAAGTGATACAAGTTTAAAACAGGCAAACTATATGATCAAAGCTGTAATTTAGAATGACTGCTATGCCAAGCAGGAAGAGATTGAAGGCAGGGAGACTAGTTAGAAACTATCTATATTGAGAGGTAATAATTTAAGAGCATGAATCAAAGAGGAGGTAATCTATTTATGTAAACAAAACCCTCACTGATTGATTGGTTCAGCTAGAGTAGAGAGTGCAATTCAAGAAAATGGTGGGACCCTAGTCATGAGATGAGGCAGGTTCTCCAGAGCATACAGGGAAAGATTTTAGCAATGTTTCTTTCTGAAAAGTAAAACTCCATTTTTAGTCTTTTTGAGATGGAATGTGACTGAACATTCCCCCTTCTATTTCTGTTCGTTGGCTCCCCAAGCCCTATTGCTCCAGGGTCTCTGACCTTTCCTTAGTTGCCTGGCATCTAGGCAAGTTCTTAGCCATCAAATTTCAATCCAGGTGGCCTCCATAAATATATCAACAGAATTTATTTTCTTTAATTTTCTTTGTCATTGCTTGAGAATTTGCTGATTGGAAGACTGTTTGGAGGCCAGTATGCCCAAAGATGGATAACCACATCTGCTAGCCATTTGGATTAATTATTACACCTGTGTCATAAAACCTGCATTAATAAAGAGGTGGCAGGGAAACTCATACTGCAGCCTAGACAGGACTCTCATTCCTTCCCAACATTCTGTCCCTATCAATGGCATTCTACCATCCTATTCTCCTTGCACATCACCTGAAGTGCTACAGCTTACTTTCTCCAGCACCCCCATGTCTAGTGTGTCTCTAAGTCCTATTTCTTTACCTGAAAAACCTTTCAGAGCCATCCTTTCCAACTCTTTCTAGTCTATATTCTAGTCTGAGTCTTCTCTAATCATATGACACCTAGAATATTACAAATTGTCCCTCTTGCCAGCTGCCAGCCCCTTCTGTCTGCCCTTTTGTACAGTAGAAAGACTATTCCTTCTCAAAAATTTTGATCAAGTTACACTCCAGTGCTTTGACTGGTAAGCATGAATCTCATCTTTGATCTATTGATAGGCTCTGAGAAATTTACATGGTTTTCTGTTGTCTTTTTCTTTTTAATCAAATACATATGCTTCATTCAAGTCTTTCAAATTGTCCATCAACATCCCTCAACATTCTTGTTCTTATTTATGACTGATCTTTAACCCACAACTACTTTCTGCCCCAGCCAAGCAAACCTGCTTGTTCTTTCATGTGCACAAGTGTCTGATCCTTGGCTGCATGCTGCTTCAAACCTTAATTACACACAGTACCCCTAAATACCTTCCCCCTTCCTTTTCACCAAGTTCCTCTGCAAAATGCTTTCCAATGGTCATCCCTGACTCAGCCTTCATACCCCAATGTGTGGGGTTCATATTAATGAGAGATCTACAGCATTATGGGGAACTGTTGAGAATCCAGTACCTGAAATCCAGAGTAGGTACTAGAAATGAAGAAGGGAAATAACCTTTGGATCTTTAACCTAGGCTGAGTCTGATGAAAAAAAAAAGACCACACTTCATAATGTATAAGTCCCTGGCAGAAGTTTTTTCCATGTTGCAGAACCACGTGACACATTTGGGGAAGTGAAGAAGACATCAGACACTAGCCTAGGCAGTCAGATCTGGAAAATCAACTATGTCAATAAATGAGGAGATGGATATTACAGTATCATATCCCTCGTGATATATCTACATCTATTTAAACATAGCTAGCTAGATAAATAATTATAAGTATATCATATATGTATACAACATATATCATGAAATATACATTAATATATGCATGTGTATATATATGAAATAGGAATATATATGAAATAGGAACCTTGGAGGAAGCAGAGAGACAGAATATTAATGTGCCAAACAGCACTCCTGTCAATTCCTTGCCCCTCCCAATGTATTTAAATTCTTAAAGCCATTAGTATACAATTATAAAGAGAACTAGTGAAGCTTTTTTCCTTTTTGAGATCAGGAATAGATAACTTAAAAACAAAAGTGTTGTAGGGTGACTCAGAGCCTCTTTAAATTTTCCTTTCTCTTTATTGTTTTCAGTAGAGTGTATCATTTAGATTAGATGAACCTAAGTAATGACATTCTTATGTAGGGCAGAGATGGAATCCTTTGTATTAGGAGAAAATATACAATTCTGGCTAATTCTGTTTCACACTGAGAAATTGTATCTTCCGTCTCGTCTCCTCCTCACATATAGTTTCTCCTTTTTTCACTTTTACATCTCTGCCCTCTCTCTTCCTCATCCCTCTTCTTCATTCTATTTCTTTCCTTTCTTTCTAAAACACATTGCTCTTAAATGTAAAGGGAAAGAAAAATCATTAATCACACTGCAGGATACAGTGCTTAGATGGCTGTAGTTGCTGAAGGAGGTCTGTTTAGCATCAGTCAACTTTTCATTTCCTTTCAGTGGGGATAGTGGGCTGTTCTGAGTCCCTGGGGCCAGCCATGAATGCAGGTATTGAGAGTTCAGGAGGAGACTATTAGAACCAAGTGCTGGAGATACAATAGCATTTAAATTAATCTACTACCTGGATTGGCGTCCTTCAACCCTCCTTTCATTTCTCTGGCTTAAAGATACAGATTTTACAGGGTAAATATTGGTCAGGATTAACTCTGCATTGTCTGATAGACAATGATTCCTTCCAACATAATTTATTCTCCTCCTCAGTTGAAACTTGCCTGTCTGAATTATAAAATTAAACTACACAGTTTCAAAAAGATTGAAACACATGACCAGTTTTTCCAACAGGACATTTGCTGAGTTCTGGAACAGCAGAGGAGGCTAGGGATGTGGGCTGCAAACTTTTAAAAATTAGAGTGAAATCTCTGTTGTCTTGGAGAACTTAGGAGATAAAGTTCCATCAAAGTGCAAGACTCAAAATTATTGCTATATTTTAAAACTGCATGGGGCAGGAGTCTCAAAGATATGTTTGAAATCTCTTCAGGGTAAAATTGAATCTCACATAGTATTTCAGGGCCCAAACTTGCCAGGCTGTCAATCAAAAACCAATATATAAGAAGCATAATACATTATGACCAAGGGGGTTTTGTTTAGTCCAAGGTTGTCTTAATTGTCAGAAAAATCAACCAATGTAATAACAGAATAAAGCAGGGGGAAGAACTTATCTCAGTAGATGCAAAGCATTTGCTAAAACACAACTTATGTTTATGTTAGAAACTCTCAGCAAACTAGGAATACAAGAGAATTTTAATTTGATAAAGGCCATCTACAAAAACCCTACAGATAGCATACTCAATGTTGTGACATTGAAAATTTCCCCCTGAGGTCAAAAACAAAGCAAGTATATCTGTTCTCACTACTTTCATTCACTATTGTACTCCAGTGTAATAAGCGAAGAAAAAGAAATAAAAGGTATAAAGGTTGGAAAGGAAGAATCAAAACTGCTTTTATTCATAACTGATGTTGTTTTGTATTTTTAAAAAATCACCAAACCTATAATTTGAATCAATGAGTTAATTTAGGAAGGCCATTATTAGTAAAGTAATTCATAGAAGATAAATATGTAGAAATCATTTGTACTTCTAGATCCTAACATCAATTTGAAAATTATAAAATACCATCTACAGTAGCATCAAAAATAAATACTGGGCACAAAGCTAACAAAACATTGCTGAGGTCCAAATAAATACAAAGATATCCCATGTTCATGGATTGAAAGACTCATGGTTTTAAGTTATCGATTCTCACCAAATTTGTCTATAACCAATATGTAATTAATTATTTGAAAAGATTAATAAAACTGATAACCCCATACAGCATTGATAAAGAAAAGAATAGTGAGATATATTCATACCCAGAAAATGAAAGTTGCCTAAACTTACATTAAAAAGAGATTTTAAAATAAGATTAAAAATGAACAGCCATATTTTGTTTACCTGAAATTAACTCAAATATAATGACACAAAAATGACTGGTGTTTATGAGAAGAGGAAATCCAAATGGCTGTTGAACATGTGGAAGGTTGTGTAATCTGACTGTTAATCAGGGAAATGCAAATTAAAACAATAATGAAATGCCACCTCTCAAGTGCTTCTGTAACTCTCGATAAAAATGTGGGGAAATGCATAAATCCTAAACATAACAAATGGTAATATAAATTTGCAAAGAAATATGTCAATGTGTAGTAGAGTGAAAATATGCCTATCTATGGATCAGAACTTACACTACAACATTAGAGGAAACTCTTGCACTTGTACACCAGGAAGCATGTTTGAAATTATTCATTGCATCACTATTTATACTATCTGAATATTGGAAACAATCCAAATGTCAATCAATAGGAATTCATATAAGTAGTAGTATACTCAGGGTGACCCAACCTCCTGATTTGCCTTGGACACTCCTAGGTTATGCCTGTTATATTGGTGTAAT
This sequence comes from Mesoplodon bidens, assembly GCF_964165515.1. Classification (NCBI taxonomy): domain Eukaryota; kingdom Metazoa; phylum Chordata; class Mammalia; order Artiodactyla; family Ziphiidae; genus Mesoplodon; species Mesoplodon bidens. Next base: position 81,300,991 of record NC_138177.1, on the reverse strand, counting down.
TATTAATTGACCCTATTTTAATTTTCAAAAGAGGCCTGCCTTGGATAATAAATTATGTAGTCACCCTAGGTATATCTATATAATGAAATACTGAATAGTTACTTAAATGAAATAAACATTTCATAATATTTGTTAACCTGGAGAAACCTGTGAAAAAAAGCATAATGCTGAGTGAAAAAAAATCAACTTGCAAGTGGATATACACCCCTTCCATACCATTTATGTAAAAAATAATTTTTATTTCCTTAGGTGTTATTTATTTACTATTAGAGTATAGTTGATTTACAATGTTATGCTAGTTTCAGGTGTACAGCAAAGTGATTTAGTTATGCATATACATATATTAATTCTTTTTTTAGAATCTTTTCTCATATAGGTTATCAAAGAATATTAAGCAGAGCTCCCAGTGCTATACAGTAGGTCCTTTGTTGGTTATCGATCTTATATAGTAGTGTGTGTGTGTTCATCCCAAGCTTCTGATTTATCCCTCCCACCCATGTTTCCCCTTTGGTAACTGTAAGTTTGTTTGCAATATGTGTAAGTCTGTTTCTGTTTTGTAAATAAGTTCATTTGTTTCTTTTCTTTTTTGAAAATTAGATTCTACGTGTGAGTGATATATGATATTTATCTTTCTCTTTCTGACTTACTTCACTTAGTATGATAATCTCTAGGTCCATCCATGTTGCTACAAATGGCATTATTTCATTCTTTCTTATGGCTAATATTCCATTGTGTATATGTACCACATATTCTTTATCCATTCATCTGTCAGTGGACATTTAGGTTGCTTCCATGTCTTGACTGTTGTAAACAGTGCTGCAATGAACATTGGCGTACATGTATTTTTTGGAGTATGGTTTTCTCTGGATATAAGCTCAGGAATGGGATTGCTGTATCATATGGTAGCTCTGTTTTCAGTTTTTTAAGGAACCTCCATGCTGTTCTCCATAGTGGCTGTACCAATTTAAATTCACAACAACAGTGTAGGAGGGTTCCCTTTTCTCCACACCCTCTCCAGCATTTATTGTTTGTAGACTTTGATGATGCCGATTCTGACCAGTGTGAGGTGATACCTCATTAAAGTTTTGATTTGCATTTCTCTAATAATTAGTAATGTGGAGAATCTTTTCATGTGCCTGTTGACCATCTGTATGTCTTCTTTGGAGAAATGCCTACTTAGATCTTCTGCCCATTTTTTTATTGGGTTGTTTGGTTTTTTGATGTTGAGCTGCATGAACCGTTTGTATATTTTGGAGATTAATCCCTTGTCAGTCGCATCATTCACAAATATTTTCTCCTATTCTGTGGGTTGTCTTTTCATTTTGTTTATGGTTTCCTTTGCTTTGCAAAAGCTTTTAAGTTTAATTAGGTCCCATTTGTTTATTTTTATTTTCATTACTCTAGGAGGTGGATCCAAAAAATATTGCTGCGCTTATATCAAAGAGTGTTCTGCCTATGTTTTCCTCTTAGAGTTTTATAGTATCCGGTCTTCCATTTAGGTCTTTAACCCATTTTGAGTTTATTTTTGAGTATGATGTTAGAGAATGTTCTAATTTCATTCTTTTACATGTAGCTGTCCAGTTTTTGCAGCACCACTTATCAAAGAGACTTCTTTTCTCCATTGTATATTCTTGCTTCCTTTGTCATAGATTAGTTGACCATAGGTGCATGGTTTACTTCCATGGTTTACTTCATGGTTTACATTCTATCCTATTCCATTGATCTATAAGTCTGTTTTTGTGCCAGTACCATACTGTTTTGATGACTGTAGCTTTATACTATAATCTGAAGTCAGAAAGTCTGATTCCTCCAGCCTCGTTTTTCTTTCTCAGGATTGCTTTGGCTATTCAGGGTCTTTTGTGTTGCCATACAAATTTTAAGATTTTTTTTTTGTTCTAGATCTGCAGAAAATGACATTGGTAATTTGATGGGGATTACATTGAATCTATAGATTACCTTGGGTAGTATATTCATTTGACAATATTGATTCTTCCAATCCAGGAACATGGTATACTTTTCCATCTGTTTGTGTCATCTTTCATCAGTGATTTCTTTCATCAGTGTCTTATAGTTTTCAAAGTACATATATTTTGCCTCCTTAGGTAAGATTATTCCTTGGTATTTTATTCTTTTTGATACAGTGGTAAATAGGATTGTTTCCTTGATTTCTCTTTCTGATCTTTTGTTGTTAGTGTATAGGAATGCTAGAGATTTCTGTGTATTAATTTTGTATCCTGCAACTTTACCGAATACATTGATTAGCTCTAGTAGTGTTCTGGTAGCCTCTTTAGGATTTTCTATGTATGGTATCATGTCATCTGTAAACAGTGACAGTTTTACTTTTCTTCTCCAATTTGTATTCCTTTCATTTCTTTTTCTTCTCTGATTGCCATGGCTAGGACTTCCAAAGCTATGTTGAATAAAAGTGGTGACAATAGACATCCTTGTCTTGTTCCTGATCTTAGAGGAAATGCTTTCAGCTTTCCACCATTCAGCATGATGTTAGGTGTGGGTTTGTTATATATGGCCTTTATTATCTTGAGGTAAATTCCCTCTATTCCCACTTTCTGGAGAGCTCTTATCATAAATGGGTGTTGAATTTTGTCATTAGCTTTTTCTGCATCTATTGAGATGATCATATGGTTTTCATTATTCTGTTTGTTAATGTGGTGTATCATACTGATTGATTTGCAGATATTGAAGAATCCTTGCATCCCTGGGATAAATCCCACTTGATCATGGTGTATGATCCTTTTAATGTATTGTTGGATTTGGTTTGCTAGTAGTTTGTTGAGGATTTTTGTGTCCATGTTCTTCAGTGAGGTAGGCCTGTAATTTTTTTTTTTTTTTTGTGGTATCTTTGTCTGGTTTTGGTATCAGGGTGATGGTGGCCTCATAGGATGCGTTTGGGAATGTTCCTTCCTCTGCAATATTTTGAAAGAGTTTGAGAAGGATAAGTATTAATTCTTCTCTAAAGAATTCCCCTGTGAAGCCACCTGAATGGACTTTTCTTTGTTGAAAGTTTTTTTAATCACTTTCAACTTCAGTATTTGTGATTGGTCTATTCATACTTTCCACTTCTTCCTGGTTCAGTCATGGAAGGTTGTATCTTTCTAAGAATTTGTCCATTTCTTCTAGGCTGTCCATTTTATTGGCATACAGTTGTTTGTAGTAGTTTCTTATGATCCTTTGTATTTCTGTGGTGTCTGTTGTAACCTCTTTTTCATTTCTAATTTTATTGATTTGAGATCTCTCCCTTTTTTTCTTGATGAATCTGGCTAAAGTTTTATCAATTTTGTTTATCTTCTCAAAGAACTAGCTTTTAGTTTCATTGATATTTGCTATTGTTTTCTTCATCTCTATTTATTTCTGCTCTGATCTTTATGATTTTTTTCCTTCTACTAACTTTGGGTTTTGTTTGTTTCACTTTCTCTAGTGGCTTTAGGTGTAAAGTTAGGTTGTTTACTTGAGATTTTTCTTGTTTCCTGAGGTAAGATTGTATTGCTGTAAACTTCCCTGTTAAAACTGCTTTTGCTGTGCTACAGAGGTTTTGGACTCTTATGTTTTCATTGTCATTTTTCTCTAGGTATTTTTTTATTTCCTCTTTGATTTCTTCAGTGATCCATTGACTGTTTACTAACATATTGTATAGCCTCCAACTGTTTATGTTTTTTACTTTTTTTTCCTATAATTGATTTCTATTTCCATAATGCTGTGGTTGGAAAGGATCCTTGATATTATTTTAATTTTATTAAATTTACCAAGGCTTGGTTTGTGGCCCAAGATGTGATCTGTCCTAGAGAATGTTCCATGTGCACTTGAGAAAAAAGTGTATTCAGCTGATTTCAGATGGAGTGTTCTATAAATATCAACTAAGTTCATCTCCTCTAATGTGTCATTTAAGGCCTTTGTTTCTGTTTTGGTTTTCCGTCTTGATGATCTGTCTATTGATGAACATGGGGTATTCAAGTCCCCCACTATTATTGTGTTACTGTTGATTTCTCTTTTTATAGTTGTTAGCATTTGCCTTATGTATTGGGTGCATACATATTTACAGTTGTTATATCTTCTTCTTGGATTGATCCTTTGATCATTTTATAGTATCCTTCTTTGTCTCTTGTAACAGTCTTTATTTTAAAGTCTATTTTGTCTGATATGAGAATTGCTACTCCAGCTTTCTTTTGATTTCCATTTTCATGGAATACCTTTTTCCATCCCCTCACTTTCAGTCTGTATGTGTCCCTAGATCTGAAGCAGGTCTCTTGTAGACAGCATTTTTATGAGTCTTGTTTTTGTATCCATTCAGCCAGTCTGTGTCTTTAGGTTGGTGCATTTAATCCATTTACATTTAAGGTAATTATTGAGGCCTTCTCTGGTGGTCCAGTGGTTAAGACTCTGTGTTCCCAATGCAGGTGGCATGGGTTTGATCCCAGTTTGGGGAAGATCGCACATGCCCTATGGCATGGCCAAAAAAAAAAAGAGAGAGAAAGAGAGGAAAAAAATGGTTATTATCAATATGAATGTTCTTATTGCAATTTTGTTAATTGTTTTGGATTTGTTTTTGAGGGTCTTTTTTCTTCCCTTCCTCTTTTGTTCTCTTCTCTTGTGATTTGATATCTGTCTTTTGTGATGTGTTTGGATTGCCTTTTCTTTTTTGTGTATCTATTGTAGATTTTTGGTTTGTGGTTCCCATGAGGTTTTGATTTAGCAGTCTATATATGTACAAGATTGTTTTAAGTTGCTGATCTGTTGATTTCAAATGTATTTCCAATATTCTGCATTTGTACTTTCCCCTTCTCATGAATGTTTTTTGACATCATACTTTTGTGTGGATGATTTCCTACCTTTACTCTATGTTTGCCTTTACTGGTGAGCATCCCCATTCATAATTTTCTTGATTCTAATTGTGGCCTCTTCTTTTCTGCCTAGAGAAGTTCCTTTAGAATTCATTGTAATGGTGTTTGGTGGTGCTGAATTTTCTCAGCTTTTGCTTATCTGTAAAGCTTTGATTTCTCTGTCAAATCTGAAAGTGAGCCTTGCTGGGTAGAGTATTCTTGGTTGCAGGTTTTTCCCTTTCATCAGTTTAAATATCTCATGCCATCAGTTAAATATCTCTTCCTTCTGGCCTCCAGAGTTTCTGCTCAGAAATCAGCTGATAGCCTTATGGGAGTTCCCTTGTTGCTTTTCTCTTGTTTCTTTTTTTTTTCTTTGTCTTTAATGTTTTCAGTTTGAATAATATGTGTCTTGGCGTGTTCCTCCTTGGGTTTATGTTATATGGGACTCTCTGAGCTTCATGGAGTTGAGTGACTGTTTGCTTTCTCATGTTAAGGAAGTTTTTGGCTATAATCTCTTCGAATATTTTCTCAGGCCCTTTCCCTCTCTCTTCTCCTTCTTACACCCCTATAATGATAATGTTGGTGTGTTTAGTTTTGTCCCAGAGGTCTCTGAGACTGTCCTCATTTCCTTTCATTCATTTTTCTTTGTTCTGTTCCATGGCAGTGATTTCCACCACTCTGTCTTCAAGCTCACTTAGTTGTTCTTCTGCCTCATTTATTCTGCTATTGATTCCTTCTAGTGTATTTTTCATTCCAGTTATTATATTGTTCATCTTTGTTTGCTCTTTAAATCTTCTATCTCTTTTAAAACATTTCTTGTGATTACTCAGTCTGTGCCTCCATTCTTTTTTCAAGATCTTGGATCATCTTTACTATCATTATTCTAAATTATTTTTTCAGGTAGGTTGCCTATCTCCTCTTCATTTAGTTGTTCTTGTGGGCTTTATCTTGTTCCTTCATCTGAAACATATTTATTTGCTGTCTCAGTTTGTCTAACTTTCTGTGTTTGTGGAATCCTATCTGCTGGGTAGAGAATTGTAGCTCCTTTTGCTTCTGGTGTCTGCCCTCTGATGGGTGAAGTTGGTCCTGAGGCTTGTGGAGGCTTCTTGGTAGGAGGGACTGGTGCCTCCTACTGGTGGGTAAAGCTGGCTCTTGTCCCTCTGGTGGGCAGGGCCATGTTAAGGCGTGCATTTATCGGTGCCTGTGAGCTCAGTGTGGCTTTAGGTACCCTGTCTGCTGATGGGTGGATCTGTGTTCCTATCCTGCTGATTGTTTTGGCTCAGGTGTTCCAGCACTGGAGCCTGTAACCTGTTGAGTAGGTCCAGATTTTGATGACAAAATGGCAACCTCTAGGAGAGCTCACACCAATCAATATTCTCTGGGCCTCTGCCACCAGTCTTCTTGCCCTCTCAGTGAGCCACAGTTGACTCCCACCTCCCCAGGAGACCCTTTATGACTCGTAGGTAGGTCCAGCCCTGTCTCCTATGGAGTTACTACTTTGTGCAGGGTCCCAGTGTATGTGAGACCTTGTGTGTGCCCTCCAAGATGGAGACTCTGTTTCCCCCAGTCCTGTGGGGCTCCTGCACTGAAGCCCCGCTGGCCTTCAAAGTCAAGTGCTTTCAAGATTTCTCTTCCTAATGCGGGGAGCCTGATATGGGGCTCAGGACTCTCACTCTTATGGGAGAATCTCTGCAATATAATTATTTTCCAGTTTATGGTTCACCTACCCATTGGGTGTGGGATTTGATTATGTCATGAAAGTGCCCCTCCTGCCATCTTTTTGTTGCCTCTTCTTTGTCTTCGAATGTAAAATACCTTTTTTGATAGGTTCAAGTCTTTTTTGTCGATGGTTGTTTAGCAGTTAGTTTTTTTTTCTTGCTCATGACTGGCCTTCGTGATTTTGGTGTTTTCATGAGAGGAGGTGAGCTCAAGTCCTACTCTGACCTCTTTTCTGGGATCAAGGGGCTACTTTTTAGTTTGGATGTTTGCTGCCTCTTTCCTCAGCATGTGCTGGACATTATCCCCTTGATGTAGGGTGTGCAGATACAACGGCTCTTCCATGCTCCTGGGACAGCAGGGGCAAGGCCTAGTGTCTGCTTGTGGATTTCCAAAAACATCTCAAGTGGCGAGCATGAGCACCTTATTTCCTTCACCACAAAAATCAAAAGTGCTGTGGGCCAAAGACGCCTGGGTGGCAGCAAGCACTCGGGGCCGTCCCTGAGGAAAACATGCTCAGGCAGCTGCTGGACAGGCCCCAGGAGCCACCACCAGCTGGGTCATTTTGCCAAGGGGAGATGTCCACTTGGGACTGTGCCCCACCTTGGGTGCCAAAATTATTAACAAACCAAAATTGGGCCCACTTGCTCACATACAGTAAAGCCAAGCTACTGACCCTGGGTCATGGTGATGGAAAGTGCAGTGTTTCTTGCAGTGCAACAGATTAGGAGTCTGAAGAGCTAACACTCCCATTTATGTAAAATTTACAACAAAAAGCAATACTATATATACATATATACATATGCATGTACATACATATGGTATAATATGTGTGTATGTATATACATACCTGTGTGATTACAATTTTATTTTTTAAACATCTGAGAAAAAAATTTCCAAAGGACGGCTTTTGTGAAATCTGGCATTTGCTATATTATTGAAATTATTTGTAATTTTAAAAAATATTTTTGAAATAGTTTTTAACTGTTGGTAGTCCCATACATCTTTGGTGCTTTAGAAAATGTTTTTGCTATGGGAAGGAGATTGGGCTGAGTGAACTTTAAGATATTTTTGAATTTTTTTATTCCACAAATACAACAGACTTTCTTTATTAGAAGATGAATCGTGGTTGCTTTGAGATCATACAATAGCCTGAATTTGAACAAGCCTATGCACTTAGAAAGAAAGAGCTAGATGTGTTGGTCTCAGATAGATTTTAAACTTTGAAAATATTTATTTAACCATTTGCTGTTACCCAGTATACAACAAAAGCAGCCTTCTGTATTTGGCTAGATCTGAGAACACTCTTTGGTGTCTGGTCTGACCTGACCAATTGATAAAAGGCGGAGGCAGTTTTTACTGCAGTGAAAGTTCCATGTTATTACTCATCTGTTTGATATGATCTGTTTGTGTCTGGGGAGCTCACAGGCGGAGTCATGAGCCTTCTCATAGATCACAGATCTGAGAATGGCTTTGTGATGAGCCTGTTTGTTGCTAAGACAGATGGGGCTGTATTTTAAAATAAGATGGTTAACAGCTGCACTCTGAACTTGTTTCTTCTTACTTATTGGGTTACTTCTTTTGATGGAATTTGGAAAAAGTTGAGGCGCTCTGAGCACAGGGAATACCTTGCCCTAGTCATGAGCAAGAGAAAAAAATGTCTAGTGTGCCTCCTGTCTGGGGTTATCAGGCCTGAGTGACGAAACACTGATGTGAACCTGGGTCCAGGTGAACTTCTAAGACCTGCACATAGCCCTGGTGAAGCAAGAAATCTGGACCAGTGCCCCAGGCCTTTTTCTTCTCAAAGGCCTAAGCTCTTTCCTCTAGTGTAAAGCTTAGTATGACAAAAGTTCCAGAATTGAATAGGACATTGAAGATAAATTATAATTTATAATTCATAAATTATATCACCTCTCTACAGATCCAGAGCCCAACATCTCCCATAATATAAATCAAAGGATGTTTTATCATCTCACTCAAAACAAAAATACAACAAAATAAAACACAGAGACATTTTATAATAGAATTTTACTTTATTATTTAATAAAATGAAGATCATAGGAGTATTTGGACTAAGACCTTGGGTTGAATCCTGTTTGTAACACTTGCTAGCTTTAAATCCAAGGGAAAGGTCTTAAACTGATTTCCTTTCCTATAAAATGGGTTTAAATGTGCTAACATTTATAATTATCCCCTGAATCATCTTACCCTGAATCACTCTAGCAATTTCATTCTACCTGAATCAGTGTCCTCGATGTGCCATGTGTACCTCATTCATGTTTGCTTTCCTAAAGATTTTTTTTATGTGTATATTTTGATCCCCAAGCAGAGAGGCAACTCCATGGGATGGAGTACATATCCACATTTTCCTTATTTCATTTCTTCACCTCCATCATCTATAGTGTATATTTGCTTTGCACTGAATACTCAGTACAGCAGGAGAGTTCTAACCTCAGGCAGTACTTCCATGGCAGAGATAAAATGCCTCAGTATCTCCATTTTTGGAGCATCTTGTTTGCTATGACTTCTTTATTCCATCCAGGTACATATTAACTTATGCTACATTTTTAAAGAAAATATTTTAAAAATAGGAAGTGGAAATAGAGTGGTGGAAGCAAGTAATTTTAAAATAATGATGGAGAAAGAGAGAGAAAGGTGTGGGGGTGGGGAACAGACCAATACTGAAATGTGTCTGCCAAGCAGAATCTTGCCCGAAAAAATTTTCAGAAAATGTACAAGTACTTTATTTAGGCATGTTAGGTATTTATGTATTTTCACATGAAAACCTCCAGTGTAGAACATAGTTTTTTAATGGAAAAGTTGCTAGTCAGGCCTGAAATATTGATTTATAGGGTATTAACGACATACACTAAAAATTGATGATTTGCTTTTTGACGAGAAATCCTTAAAGCATTTCACTGTAAATAAAAGAGACTTGGATATGATATGTTTTAATGGTAATGTAAACCGATTTTTCTGATCATTTATTGGTTCATTGTTTTAACCAGCTTTCTCTACTTCTAAATATGCATACAAAAAAAATAACATGGGCAATGCATATGGGATCCTAATTTAAAGGCTGGAGGTGGATGATGGATACAAGGTAGCTAATGACAACAGACAAGTGTGTTACATTGGAATGACCACTGGACTTACCTTCAGGAGACACAGATATGCCCCCTGTTCTGTCATTGACTCTGCTTACTAGCTAACTGTCAAATCTTCCATGTATGTCTCACATATAATACATAGGGAAATCAATACATAGGGAAATACATTGTTTTATTAGGCATTTTTATAGCATCCAGTTGTACTCTGTATTTCCCTCCCACATGTTCACATTCTTCTTGTTCACTTGTGAATAAAGTAACTATAGTTGAGTGACTTATCCAAGTTGAGGTAAGCCAAGGGATAAGTCCATTTCTGGAATTGTTGGAAGACCTTGGTCCTAGTCCTGATTTTACCACTTACCATCTGTTAGGCTTTAGGTATCTGAATTCATCTTTGTGAGCCTTAGCTTTTACATCTATAATATTACTGTTATTAACAGAATAATAGTGCATGACAGGTTGTAGATAGAATTGAGTTTATCAATTACCAAATAAGCACTGATTATAACAATTAAAGAAGATATACATAATTAATTCTGACACAAGGAAGATGGTAAAAATGCTATAAAACCATGTGCTGTAGGATTATAAGAGTGTAAATAAAGAGATATGACTTCCTGCTGAGGTAATTGGGAAGGAATTCATGGAAGAGATGGGATTTCCATTGGGTCTTAAAAGATAAAAGTGCTTTGGTGGCAAATAATGAATAGTGCATGGGTAAAGAAGGATCCAACAGAAGGAATAGTATCTTGTAGAATGACACAACTAGTGAAAATGTAGGTTTAATTTAGAGAATTGCAAGTATATGATCAGCCCTTTAAGAATTGACACTATGTGTGTATCTTGTTCATTGTATATCTCTGGGACCTAGCACAATATCTGACATAGTGATGGCTGAAGTTTACTTATAATTTGACAGTCACTTTACCTGTTTTGTTTTATAATCCTCATAACAATAATGTAAGGCAGAATTTTATTTTCCCCCATTATAGACAGGAAAACTGAAGCTTACATCAATTAACTAACCCAATGTTGTGTAAATAGTAAGAGATAGAGCAGGGATTGTAATTTGGGCTTTTAACCTTTACACTCTACTGCCTGCTCAGGTAGTAGAGGAGGATCAGTCTTTGCTTGCATTAATGCAAAAATGATATGTGTATGTATAGAATAAATGGGAAAGTGTTTTTGGAATATAACTAGAATGGGAGCCAAGCTGTGTAGGACTTTAAAACCTGCCTGCATAGAGCTAAAACCACTGTGAGGAAGAAACACTTCAGCACCAGATTGTAAGTGGACTTTTAATGTCCTCTTTTTACTTCTTTCTTTTTAAAAAGGCTAGTATAGAGCCATGAGACTTTCATCAGGACTGTGACACTTTACAAGTTATGTGACCTTGAGCAGACAACCTCTCTGGGCCTCAGTTTCCTCACTGGTGAAAATTAGGTGACTGGACTTAGTTATTTGAAGTCCCTTTCAGCTGTCTCATCCTGTGACTTTATGATGTTAGGACTTTATTCAGTTTCTGCCATATGACCTGACTACCCTTGAGGTAGTCCTGGCTGCATAATCCTTGGAGTTGCCTAATCTATCTTCCTGCCCTCTACCTGCCCAAATCTTCAAGTTTCAATATCAGATGTGAATAAGACTGAATTTTCTCACCTTTTCTCAATATACATAAAATATCTTCGAAAATGAATACCCACCAATATGGGAATGTATGTATATGCATATTATGGAATATTATGGAGCAGTTTATAATAATAAACTGGATATATATGTATATATGGGTTTTTAGGAACAAGAATCTGTTTTTTCTTTATAAATTTCTGTACAGTTTGACTTTCTACCATAAGCATTATTTCCTTTGTAATTAAAATAATGTGGAAAGGAAATAATCACCTTAACTCCCAAGAAAATTTGCTTTCACACCCTCTCCACAAAATACTGACCACTCTTCATCTTCCTCATCTGATATTATGCCTCTTCCCCTCTCCTCACACAGTCTCTGTGTCCATATATTCTTCATCAGCTAAGCAGATTTTCATAGCGGTTTACTTAATATTGGCAAAACACAATGCTCCTTCTCTACACATTTTTCCAAATAGCACACTATTATTGTACTGTCGAATGTGCTTTTTCAAAAAAACCCTCCTAGAGCCTGACTACCACTCCCTGTCCCCACGGAGAGCCCTCGTCAGTAGTGAACTCCCACTCCAGGAGAGCAATTTATGACATTTTATGTTGCTGGCAAGGTACCACTGGGATCATGTGTGTGTTCATATGTTTCAAAAGAAAATGTCTCTTTAACGTTTTTAGAAGAATGTTAAACTATCCGTTTTAATGTTTGACCCACAGAGAAAATCTGGGAATGTTATTGCTAATCCAAATCAAATCCTTTTGTGGCTCATAGAACAAAGGAGAGGGGGAAACATAACAAAAGAAAACAGCCCATCATATTTTTTCAGTACCATTTGATATGTTAAAATCTTCAAGGAAATTAGGAGCAATTTGTGTATCAGAGTGTTAGGATGTCAAAGCTAGATGTGAACTTAGAAACCATTCAATCCAACCCTTAAATTTTATACACAAACTGAAGCCCAGAGAAGTGAGATTATTTGTACAAGATCACACAACAAGGTGGTAATAGAGTGGGAATTTCACCTCGCAGTATAGAGGTGCAAATATGCAGAGCTCTGGATGCAGGTAGACCTGACTTGGGGTCTTGGATCCTCCACTTAGTAGTTGTGTGACATTTTGATTCTTCATCTGTAAAAGGGGGAATACATTAACATCCACCTCATGGAGTTGTTGCAAAGATTAAATGAAATAGTGCATATGCAAGGCTTAGTACAATCCTTGGGGCACAGGAAGTGCTCATAAAACGTTAGGCTGGGGCTTCCCTGGTGGCGCAGTGGTTGAGAATCCGTCTGCTGATGCAGGGGACATGGGTTCGTGCCCTGGTCTGGGAAGATCCCACATGCTGCGGAGCGGCTAGGCCCGTGAGCCATGGCCGCTGAGCCTGCACGTCCGGAGCCTGTGCTCCGCAACAGGAGAGGCCACAACAGTGAGAGGCCCGCCTACTGCAAAAAAAAAAAAAAAAAAAAAACGTTAGGCTTAGTATCCATTCAGATGTTCTGTCCACTGTGTGTATTTTCTTTGCATTTCATCAATTACCTCTATTTCCAGAGCATTTTATCTTGTTCTTACATTCATGAGGCAAAACAAGGCCATCCAAAATCATCCTCTTACATCACTGTTGTTGTCTTCCCATGTTTTTCATGGCCCAGATGTTCTCAGACTTCATCTGATTACATCCTAATGTAAAGCTGCCAAGTCACTTCTGTCTTAGAAAAAATAAATATAAGAGTCTTTGGAGCCTAGGCCATGATAGCAGGCTGTCTAGATAGTTTTCTTATCCAAATTATCTCTGAGCTGACACTTTTTAGCCTAGAAATGACTGTGCAAGGAAGGAAGTTTATAATTGTGTAGAACTTTGCTCTCCAACGTGGTAGCCACTACCCATATGTGATTAAATTAATTAAAATCAAATAATATTAAAAATTAAGTTTCTCAGTCATACAAGTCACATTTCAAGTGCTCAATAGCTACATGTAGCTAATGGCTATTATATTGAACAGTGCAGATTATAGAACATGTCCATCATTACAGAAAGTTGTATTGACCGTACAGTTATAGAACATAATTCTTGAATAAATGAATGACTGGAGGAAATGTAGTTATTAACCAGAGCCTGTAGATAAGGGTCACTATGATAAGTATAGAACAAGTCTTAAACAAAGGTGACCTTAGAGGTGCAAAATGATTAAAACCAAATCCATGTGACAGGAAAAGTATGATAAGCTTTGAAATCCAATATAAGGGACAATGAAAGGAATGATGGCTATCAGAAGATAGTGGGCATCAAACTCCTCAGAGCTTCAGTTGCTTCTTGGCCACATGAAGGTGTTTTCTATAGTCTCTTCCTTGCCCAATATTCTAGGATTGTAATCTTCAACGGGTATTCTTAGTAGATGACAAAGACTGCCAAGAAATAGAGGGTCTTGAGAGGACCATCCTAGAAAACTGAAATGTCAGCATAGGAATTTCCTTTTGGGTGTGAGGGGGAGGGCTGGGAAGTGTTCTCTTGAATGTGTTTTAAGAGCAGCTTGGAAGAGGGCTCAGTAAGCACTTTGGTGTGCATACATTCAGAGCAGCAAATTCCTTTCTAAAATGATCTTAATAATTTTCTTTCTCTTGGAAAAGGTTGAGATGGTGGAAAGATAGAAAGCAGACTAATCCCCTTCTACAAATCCAGATGGGATCCAGTTGGATGTCAGTCAGCTCAGGTCTCCTTCACTTGTGTGGGATCCCTATTGTAACAAATTCCTTCTCCACTCAGCAGAGTATACAATCCAGGTTTTCATTACAGAGCTGCCTCAGAACTGCAAACTCAGCATTGTCCATTGCTACTGATACTTCATCCCTATTAGTCCATGACTGTAGTCTCTTCATCCTTAATTTGTGGAGTGACATAATGCACTAAGCAACTGAACTAAACTCACTGTGCCTGGTGTTAAGTCTAAAAGTGCAAATAGTATGAGATATTTTCCTACCTGAAAGCTAACAAGTCTGCCTGCATACTTATACAAACACACACAGACAGACACACACACACACACACACACATATTTCCAGAAACACCAAATCTGTGAATCAGGGAACTAACCTTTTATTTGCTCAAAGAACATCTTGCATCAGTTTGCCATGCCACAATGTGTCACATGGTGATGTATTGAGAGTCACATGTGCTTGCATGTGCAGCAGGGTATGCACCACAGAAGAGGAACACAAAAATTATGAAACTTGGAGCTTATACTGGAGCTTTTACTACACATGACCCTCCTCCCCTCCAGAGAGAGACAGAGAGAGAAATTTGCTCTAAGCTCTAGAATATAAACAGATCTCCCCCAGGGAGAGGAAAGGAGGTCTCTACCTTCCCTTCACCACCCTGAGATGAAAATAACTGGCCCTAGGTAAGAAAAGACTTTAAATCCCTCTAAAACAATACATATTTGCCAACTTCCAAGGGTTGTTTGGCATGCAATAATTCTTTAACCCACATTTCCAGAAATGTCTTTTCAGTAGTAAGCCTTGACCATGCAGAAAGATGAAATTAATTTATGGAGAATTATTTTCTTTACAATTAAAAAATGTTATCTTTAATACAGGAATCCATGCTCCTTGTTAAAAAAAAATTAAATAGTACAGAAGTATGTGGAACAAAAAAGTAAAATTTTCTTTTTCACCCCCTCCATCCCCATTCCTCTCCTAGAGATAGCAATTATTAATAAATACTTGTTTATTATTTCAGAACTTTTTATTAACCATTGCATATATGTGGATTTCTCATACACAAATGGAATCATGTTAAATATATTTTTCTACAACTTGATTTTTGTAACCAAATGTTAGAATTTAGAATCTATGCCAGTTCATCTATCCCAATCTTTTCATTAGTACTCAGTAATGCAGTGTGTATATATCATATATTTATAATGTATAAGTGTATAATTATATAATAAAATTTATATAAATTTATATTCATAATACAATTTATAAATATATATTTAACCATCCCCCTACTGATTAACATTTAGATTTAGATTATTTCCAACTTGGCATTATTACAAACAATGCTGGCAGGGAACTTTCTTATATGTATAACTTTATGTGTGAATATATGCTTGTAAATATTTTCTATAGGACTAATTTCTAATCGTGGAATTCCTGGGTTCAGTGATAAGGAAATTCAATATATTCTGCTAAATTGGCCCCTTAAAAGGGCAATAGACAGAGGGAAAGATTCTGGGAAGATGGCTGAGGAAGCACCAGAAATCTGTCTCCACACCTAGACAACTGTACTGCCAGAATTTGTCTAATGTAACTATTTTGGAACTCTGGAGCCTATTGAAGGTTCCTAGTTTCCAAGGGAAGATTTGGACAGTAAATTGCAGTTAATTTCCATCAGTTTCAGCTCTTACCTCAGAAGAGGCTACACATTCTGCCCACTCGCACCCCCCATCAGCCTCATGGCAGGCAGCTGTGTATGTGTACCTGTAGCAACTTGCAGGAACCAGGTTAGGTAATAAGGATCCTGTTATCCAAATATTGAAGATCTGTGTTCTGACTGCTGATTGCTGCTTCTGATCATAAAGGTGCACACACAGAGACAGACAGCTATTTTGCACCCCCCCCACCAATTGTTACAAGCCCCTCCCTCTTCAGCTGAAGTTATTTACAGAGGATTTAAAGGGCTGGTACCTTTTTTCTGCCCTTCACTTTTTTTTTTTTTTGGAAACCTGACTAATATCAAAGACTAGGATATTCAGAAGCAACTGCATACACAGGAAAAATTAGAAAGTCACGGAACATGCTTAGGGAAAGGTACAGGCTCAGAAAAGGCCTGAGAAAACTTACGTTTACATCTCAGGCTGGTCATCAGCATGGAGATAGTCTATAACAAACAATCATTTATAAATGATTAAATGAAAAAAAAAACAACCAGCAAACCATGGGAATGGAAAGAATCTGATTTCCAGAATTGCCATGTCATTAGATTCAAATGTACAGTTTTCAACAAAAATTACAAGGAATACAAAGAAACAGAAGAGTATGTCCCATTCAGAAGGAAAAAATAAAACAACAGAAATTGTTCCAGAGAAAGATCAGATGGAGGACCTAGTAGATAAAAGACTTAAAAATAACTGTCTTAAAGAACTCAAAGAACTAAAAGAAGACATTGGAAAAAGTCAACAAAACGCCATATGGACAGAATGGAAATATCCATAAAGAATATAAAACCTAAAAAGAAACCAGAAAGAAATTCTAAATCTAAAAAGTAAAATAATTGAAATGAAAAATTCACTAGAGGGATTCCAAGGTAGATTTGAGTAGGCAGAAGAAAGAATCAGTGAACTTGAAGATAGGACAATTGAAATGATCAAGTCTGAGGAACAAAAAGAAAATAGAATGAAGAAAAGTGAACAGAGCCTAAGGAAATTGTAGGATACCATCAACTGAATCAACATTTACACCGGGGAAGTTCCAAGAGGAGAAGAGAAAAAGAGGCAGAGAGATTATTTGAAGAAATAATGGCCAAAATTTTCCCAAGTTTGATGAAAAAGATGAGTATAAATATCCAACAATCTCAATGAACTCCAAAGAGGATGCATTCTAAGATACCCAGACCAGGACACATTATAATCAAATTGTCAATATCCAAAGACAAAGAGAATCTTGAAAGCAGCAAAAGAGAAGTGACTCCTAACATACAAGGGACCCTCAATAAGATTACCAACAAATTTCTCATTGGAAACTTTGGTAGCTAGAAGGCAGCAGGCCAATATATTCAAAGAGCTAAAAGGAAAAAGAAAACTGTAAACCAGAAGTTATATATATGGCAAAACTGTCCTTCAAAAGTAAGGGACAAATTAAGATATTCCCAGATAAATAAAAGATAAGATAGTTCATTACCATTAGACTTGCCCTTCAAATAATGCTAAACAGGGCCTCCCTGGTGGCGCAGTGGTTGAGAGTCCGCCTGCCGATGCAGGGGATACGGGTTCGTGCCCCGGTCTGGGAGGATCCCATATGCCGCGGAGCGGCTGGGCCCGTGAGCCATGGCCGCTGGGCCTGCGCATCCGGAGCCTGTGCTCCGCAACGGGAGAGGCCACAAGAGTGAGAGGCCCGCATACCGCAAAAAGAAAAAAAAAAAAAAAAAAAAAAAAAATAATGCTAAACAGAGTCCTGTAGGTTGAAGCGAAAGAACACTAGACAGTAACTCAAAGCCATATGAAGGAATAAAGATTTCAGTAAAGGTAAATACATAGGTAATTATAAAAGCTAGTATTATTGTAAAAATGGTTTGCAAATCCACATTCTGTTTTCAGTATGATTTAAGAGACTAATACATTAAAAAAGTATTAGTCTAAAAGCTACTATTGTAACTTTGGTTAGTAACTCCACATTTTATTACTACATGATTTGAGAGATTTAATGTGTTATAAAAATTATTAAGCTTAGGTTTTTGGACACACAATGTATAAAGGTGTTTTGTTACATCAATAACTGGAAGGGGTGAGGACAGAGTTTTACAGGAGCAGAGTTTATTTTTTTATTGAAGTATAGTTGACTTACAATGTTGTATTAGTTTCAGCTATACAGCAAAGTGATTCAGGTACATACATGTATTCTTTTACAGAAACTTTTTCATTATAGGTTAATACAAGATATTGAATGTAGTTCCCTGTGCTATACAGTAGGTCCTTGTTGTTAATCTATTTTACACATAGCAGTGTATCTGTTATTCCCAAACTCCTAATTTATCCCTCCCCACCACCGAATTTCTCTTTGGTAACCATAAATTTGTTTTCTATGCCTGTGAATCTATTTCTATTTTGTAAATAAGTTCATTTGTATCATTTTTTTACATTCCACATATAAGTGATATCCTGTGATATTTGTCTTTCTCTGTCTGACTTATTTCACTTAGTATGATAATCTCTAGGTCCATCTATGCTGCTGCAAATGACATTATTTCATTCTTTTTTCTGGCTGAGTTAATATTCCATTGTGTGTGTGTGTGTGTGTGTGTGTGTGTATGTACACACACACATATACACACCACATCTTCTTTATCCATTCATCTGTTGATGGACATTTAGGTTGTTTCCATGTCTTGGTAATTTGTAAATAGTGCTGCTATGAACATTGGGGGTGCATGTATCTTTTTGAATTATAGTTTTCTTTGGATATATGCCCAGGAGTGGGAATGCTGGATCATATGGTAACTCCATTTTTAGGTTTTTCAGGAGCCTCCATACTGTTTTTCATAGTTCTGCATCAAATTACATTCCCACCAACAATGTAGGAGGGTTCCCTTTTCTCCACACCCTCTCCAGCATTTATTATTGTATTTGTAGACTTTAATGATGGCCATTCTGACCGGTATGAGGTAATATCTCATTGTAGTTTTGATTTGCCTTTCTCTAATAATTAGCAATATTGAGCATCTTTTCATGTGCCTGCTGGCCATCTATATGCCTTCTTTGGAGAAATGTCTATTTAGATCTTCTGCCTTTTTTTTTTTTTTTTTTTTTTTTTGCGGTACACAGGCCTCTCACTGTTGTGGCCTCTCCCGTTGCAGAGCACAGGCTCCGGACGGGCAGTCCCAGCAGCCATGGCTCACGGGCCTAGCCGCTCTGCGGCATGTGGGATCTTCCCAGACCGGGGCATGAACCCGTGTCCCCTTCATCGGCAGGCGGACTCTCAACCACTGCGCCACCAGGGAAGCCCCTGCCCATTTTATGATTGGGTTATTTTTTTTATATATTGAGCTGTATGAGCTGTTTGTATATTTTGGAAATTAATCCGTTGTGATTTGCATCATTTGCAAATAGTTTCTCCTGTTCCATAGGTTTTCTTTTCATTATGTTTATGGTTTCTTTTGCATGCAAAAGTTCTTAAGTTTAATTACGTCCCATGTGTTGATTTTAGCTTTTATTTCCATTACTCTAGGAGATGGATCAAAAAAAATTGCTGTTATGTTGAATTAAAGTGGCAAGAGTGGGCATCCTTGTCTTGTTCCTGATCTTAGAAGGAATGCTTTGAGCTTTTCACCATTCAGTATGATGTTAGCTGTGTGTTTGTCATATATGGCCTTTATTATGTTGAGGTGTGTTCTCTCTATGCCCACTTTCTGGAGAGTTTTTATCATAAATGATGTTGGATTTTATCAAAAGCTTTTTCTGGACATATTGAGATGATCATATGGTTTTTATTCTTCAACTTGTTAATGTGGTGTATCACATTGATTGATTTGTAGATATTGAAAAAAATCATCGCATTTCTGGGATAAATCCCACTTGAGCATAGTGTGTGATCATTTTAATGTATTGTTGGATTCAGTTTGCTAGTATTTTGTTGAGTATCCTGGTGTCTGTGTTTATCAGTGATATTGGCCTGTAACTGTCTTTTTTTGGTATCTTTGTCTGGTTTTCTTATCAGGGTGGTGGTGGCCTCATAGAATGAGCTTGGGGGTGTTCCTTCCTCTGCAATTTTTTGAAAGAGTTTCAGAAGGATAGCTGTTATCTCTTCTGTAAATGTTTGGTAGAATTCGCCTGTGAAGCCATCTGGTCCTGGACTTTTGTTTGCTGGGAATTTTTAAATTACAGGCTCAATTTCAGTACAGGTAATTGGTCTGTTAGTATTTTCCATTTCTTCCTGGTTCAGTCTTGGGTGATTGTACCTTTCTTAATATTTGTACATTTCTTCTAGGTTGTCTGTTTTATTGGCGTACAGTTGCTCACAGTAGTCTCTTATGATCCTTTGTATTTCTGTGGTGTTTGTTGTAACTTCTCCTTTTTCATTTCTAATGTTACTTATTTAGGCCCTTTACTTTTTGTCTTGATGAGTCTGGCTAAAAGGTTTGTTAATTTTGTTTATCTTTTCAAAGATCCAGCTTTTAGTTTCATTGATCTTTTCTATTGTTTTCTTCATGTCCATTTCATTTATTTCTGCTCTTATATTTATGATTTATTTTCTTCTACTAACTTTGGGTTTCATCTGTTCTTCTTTCTCTAGTTACTTTAGGTATGAGGTTAGGTTTTTATTTGAGATTTTTCTTGTTTCCTGAGGTAAGATTTATTGCTATAAACTTCCTGCTTAGAACTGCTTTTGTTATGTCCCAAAAGTTTTGGAGCATTGTGTTTTCATTTTCTTTTGTGTCTAGGTATTTTTTGATTTCCTCTTTGATTTCTTCAGTGATCCATTGGTTGTTTAGTAACATATTATTTAGCCTCCATGTGTTTGTGTTTTTTAGAGTTTTTTTTTGTAGTTGATTTCTAATCTCATAGCATTTGGGGCAGAAAAGATGCTTGATACGATTTCAATTTTCTTAAATTTACTGAGGCTTGATTTGTGGCCCAAGATGTGATCTGTCCTGGAGAATGTTCCATGTGCACTTGAGAAGAAAGTGTATTCTGCTGCCTTTGGATGGAATGCCCTGTAAATATCAATTAAGTCCATCTGGTCTAATGTGTCATTTAAAGCCTTGGTTTCCTTATTTATTTTCTGTCTGGATGATCTGTCCATTGGTGAAAGTGGGTTGTTAAAGTCCCCCACTATTATTCTGTTACTGTCGATTTCCCCTTTTATGGTTGTTAGCATTTGCCTTATGTATTGAGGTGCTCCTATTGTATGCATATATATTTACAAATGTTATATCTTCTTCTTGGATTGATCCTTTGATCATTTTGTAGTATCTTTCTTTGTCTCTTATACCAGTCTTTATTTTAAAGTCTCTTTTTTAATAAATTTTATTTATTTATTTATTTATTTTTGGCTGCATTGGGTCTTTGTTCCTGTGCGCAAGCTTTCTCTCATTGTGGTAAGTGGAGGCTACTCTTTGTTGCAGTGCACGGGCTTTTCATTGTGGTGGCTTGTCTTGTTACGGAGCATGGGCTCTAGGTGCATGGCTTCGGTAGTTGTGTCATGTGGGCTCCCTAGTTGTGGCTTGTGGGCTCTAGAGCACAGACTCAGTAGTTGTGGCACACAGGCTTAGTTACTCCATGGCATGTGGGATCTTCCTGACCAGGGCTCGAATCTGTGTCCTCTGCATTGGCAGGTGGATTCTTAACCACTGTGCCACAAGGGAAGCCCTAAAGTTTCTTTTATCTGATGTGGGTATTGCTACTCCAGCTTTCTTTTGATTTCAATTTGCATGGAATACCTTTTTCCATCCCTCACTTTCAGTCTGTATGTATCCCTAGGTCTGAAGTGGTTCCCTTGTAGACAGCATATATATGGGCCTTTTTTTGTATCCATTCAGCCAGTCTATGCCTTTTGGTTGGAGCATTGAATCCACTTACATTTAAGGTCATTATTGATATGTATGTTCCTATTGCCATTTTCTTGATTGCTTTGGATTTTTGTTGATCTTCTTTCTTCTGTTTTCTATTGTGGTTTGATGACTATCTTTAGGGTTGTATTTGGGTTGCTTTTTCTTTTGTGTGTGTGTATCTATTGTAGTTTTTTGGTTTGTAGGTCGCAGGAGGTTTTGATATAGCAGTCTGTATATGTACAAGGTTGTTTTATGTTGCTGGTCTCTTAGTTTCAAATGCAATTCCCATTTCCTGCATTTGTGCTCTCCTCTTCTCATGGTTGCTGGTTTTAATATTATATTTGTGTGTGGATGATTTCCTACTGTTACTTTATGTTTTCCTTTACCAGTGAGATTTTCCACTTGTGATTTTCTTGTTTCTAGTTCTTCCCTCTTCTGCCCCCCCCCTCCAAGGGAAGTTCCTTTAGCATTTGTTGTAAGGCTAGTTTGGTGGTACTGAATTCTCTTAGCTTTTGCTTGTCTGTAAAGCTTTGATTTCTCCATCAAATCTGAATGAGAGCCTTGGTGGGTAGAGTATTCTTGGTTGTAGTTTTTCCCTTTCATCACTTTAAGTATATCCTGCCACTCCCTCTGGCCTGAAGAGTTTCTGCTGAAAAATCAGCTGATAACCTTATGGGTATTATCTTGTATGTCATTTGTTGATTTTCCCTTGTTGCTTTTAATATTTTTTCTTTGTATTTAATTTTTGTCAGTTTGATTAATATGTGTGTTCCTCCTGGTGTTTATCCTATATGGGACTCTGCATTTCCTGGACTTCGGTGACTTTTCCTTTTCCATGTTAGGTAAGTTTGGGCTATAATTTCTTAAACTATTTTCTCAGGCTCTTTCCCTTTCTCTCTTTCTTCTGGGACACCTATAATGCGAATGTTGGTGTGTTTAATGTTGTCCCAGAGGTCTCTGAGACTGTCCTCATTTCTTTTCATTCTGTTTTCTTTATTCTGTTTTGTGGCAGTGATTTTCACCACTCTGTCTTCAAGCTCACTTATTCGTTCTTCTGCCTCAGTTATTCTGTGATTGATTCCTTCTAGTCTGTTTTTCACTTCAGTTATTGTGTTGTTCATCTGGGTTTTTTATAAGTGTTTTACATCTATGTTAAACATTTCTTCTATCTTTTTGGTCTGTGCCTCCATTCTTTTTCCAAGATCTTGAATCACCTTTACTACCATTACTCTGAATCCTTTTTCAGGTAGATTGCCTATCTCCTCTTCATTTATGTTCTTGTGTGTTTTTTTTTTGTTCCTTCATCTGCAACATATTTCTCTGTTGTTTCATTTTGTCTTTCTGTGTTTGTGGTATCCTTTCTGCAGGCTGCAGGATCATAGTTCCACTTGCTTCTACTGTCTGTCCCCTGCTGAGTAAGGTTAGTCCAGGGGCTTGTGTAGGTGTCCTGGTGGGAGGGACTGGTGCCTGCCCTCTGGAAGGTGGAGCTTGATTTTGTCCCTCTAGTTGGCTGGGGTATGTTTATAGATGACTTTAAGTTCAGTGTGGCTTTCAGCACCCTGTCTGCTAATGCGTGGGTCTGTGCTCCTATCCTGCTGGTTGTTTGGCCTAAGGCCTTCCAGCACTGGATCCTGCAGGTTGTTGGGTGGGGCCAGGTCTTGCTGCCAAAGTGCAGAGCTCCAGTAATCAATATTCCCTGGGGCCTCTGCTACCCTTTTCCTTTCCCCCACAGTGATCTACAGCTGACCTTCGCCTCCACAGGGGACCTTCCAAGACCCCTAGCTAGATCTAGCCCAGGTTCCTGTGGAGGTACTGCTTTGTGCTTGGTGCCAGTGCACATGAGGCCTTGTGTGCCCCACCCAAGAGTGGAGTCTCTGTTTCTCCTGTGGAGCTCCTGCACTGAAGCCTAGCTGGACTTCAAGGCTAAATGCTCTGGGAGTCCTTCATCCTGATGCCAGACCCTCAGACTGTCTTGGAGGGCTATTTTTATTTGGGAACATTCCTGTGTAGGCTGTGTGGGTTTAATATTTTTGGTGTGAGGGCTGTTTTTAGTATAAATGTATGCCACCTTTTTTTTTTTTTTTTTTTGCGGTATGCCGGCCTCTCACTGTTGTGGCCTCTCCTATTGCGGAGCACAGGCTCCAGACGTGCAGGCTCGGTGGCCATGGCTCACAGGCCTAGCCGCTCCACAGCATGTGGGATCTTCCCGGACTGGGGCATGAACCCGTGTCCCCTGCATTGGCAGGCGGACTCTCAACCACTGCACCACCAGGGAAGCCCTATGCCACCTTTTTCCACAGTATATATGCTGGCTGTTATCCCCCTTGATAGGAGGGGTGACTTATGTTGTGGCATCCAGAGCCCGCACTGGATATTCAGCAGGGGCTCCCTTTGTCACTGCACTGTAAGGGGTAGGGTCTGCTCCCTAGTTGTTGGAATAGATGTCCCCAGGTCTTTTTATTAGCTGTGTTTTTGATCTTTGGTGTGAGCACTCCCAAGATTGGAGCACTTCCACTGGAGAGAAGCCACAGAGTATTCTTCCTCTGGAGCCATTCACCTGTGGGTGTGCTCTGCTGTGTCACCTTTCACCCATTGTTCAAGCTCTCAGATTACACTGCTGTAGACACTGTTCTCCGTACCACCTTAACCATGGGTATGCTGGCAGTTGGCCTTGGTGCCTCTCAGGTTTTGTTTTCTCCAGACTACCAGCATAGATCCACTGAAGTCTTGTCCCAGGATTGCAATAATCATGGATCTGCATGCACTGTGCTTGCTGTTGGGGCAGCTCAGACTGACCGGGCCCAACCCCCTAGGGTATAGGCCTACAAATTCCATAGCTGCTAAAGGTAGACCCACCTTGGCTGCAGGAGCACTCGTTGACAGTTCAGATGTCTTGCAGGTGATAAGTTTACAAAGCTGTTCGCAGTGGTGTAAATCTGCAGTTTGTGCATCTGTGAGGAGAGATTTCAGCTCTTCTTCCTTAGTTGCACAGCCCCTGGGGCTCAGCTGTGGTTTCAGCCCCACCTCTGTGTGTGTTCCAGCCACAGGTGTCTGCTCCTGAGACTGCCCTGGATCACACTAGCCCACCCCAGCAAGGACAGGGTGGGGAGGAAGAGTGGGCAGCCAGGGATGCGAGGGCCCTCCCTGGTAGGAGCCCTGCCAATACTTGCAGAGGTAGGGGCCAGCACGTGGAGAGAGAGGCTGCAATGATAGCCCCACTCTTTACACATCACTCAACAATAGCACTTCACTTCTATGGTGGTCTAGGCTTCCTCCATGAGCATTCCCAGTTGTGAAGCTCATCACTCCCATCCCCTCAGGCTGTCTCCTTGCAGCCAGCAGCAGTCCCCTCCCCAGGTCTACTCTCCAAACCCCGCGTTCCAACACCCAGCCTCTGTCCACACTAGTGGACATGTCTCAGGCTGGGGTGTGCAGGGCTATGGCACAATAATCTATGTAGGTCTCACTCTGTCCTGCTTGACACAGACCAGTTGCTGCACTCTCCTCTGAGGCCCTGAAGCTCCCCTTCTGTCCCAGTTAATCTCCCTGCCATTGAGGATCTTCCCCAGGTGTGGGAACCTCTCCTGTCCTTCAGCTACCCCCAGGGGTGCAGTTCCCATCTTGCTTCCTCTCCTCTTCCTTTTCCTTTCTTCTTTCTTTCATCCTACCCGGTTACACAGGGATCTTTCTTGTCCTTTAAGGTGTCTGAGGTCCTCTGCTAGTGTTCAGCAGGTGCTCTGTGTGTATTGTTCCATTGTAGTTATATTCTTCTTTTTTAATATTTATTTTTTTAAGTTGGAGTATAATTGCTTTACAGTGTTGTGTTAGTTTCTAAATTACCCATCTGTATACATGTATCTGCTCACTCTTGGACCCCTCACCCATCATAGAGCACTAAGCTGAGTTCCCTGTGCTATATAGCAGGTCCCACTATCTATTTTACACATGGTAGTGTATTTATGTCAAACCTAATGTCCCAAATCATCCCACCCTCCCCTGCCCTCCGGGTGTTGACACATCCATTCTCTATGTCTGTGTTTTTATTCCTGCCCTACAAACAGGCTTATCTGTACCATTATTCTAGATTCCACATATATGCATTAATATACGATGTTTGTTTTTCTTACTTCACTTTGTATGACAGACTCTAGGTCCATCCACATCTATACAAATGACCCAGTTTCATTTCTTTTTATGCCTGAGTGATATTCCATTATATATATGTACCACATTTTCTTTATTCATCTGTCAATGTAGATTCAGGTTGATTCAATGTCCTGGCTATTCTAAATAGTGCAGCAATGAACGTTGGGGTACATGTGTATTTTTGAATTATGGTTTTCTCAGGGTATATGCTCAGTAGTGGGATTGCTGGGTCATATGCTAGTTCTCTTTTTAGTTTTTTAATGAATCTCCATACTGTTCTCCACAGTGGCTGTATCAATTTGCATTCCCACCAACATTGCAATAGGGTTCCCTTTTTCTCCACACCCTCTCCAATGTTTATTGCTTGTAGATTCTTTGATGGTGGCCATTCTGACTGGGGTGAGGTGATAACTCATTGTAGGTTTGATTTGCATTTCTCTAATAATTAGTGGCATTAAGCATCTTTTTATGTGCCTCTTGGCCAGATGTATATCTTCTTTGGTGAAATGTCTATTTAGGATTTCCTCCCATTTTTTAATTGGGTTGTTTGTTTTTCTGATATTGAGCTGCATAAGCTCTTTGTATACTTTGGAGATTAATCCTTTGTCCATTGCTTCATTTACAAATATTTTCTCCCATTCTGTGGGTTGTCTTCGTCTTACTTATGGTTTCCTTTGCTGTGCAAAAGCTTTCAACTTTCATTGGGTCCCATTCACTTATTTTTCTTTTTATTTTCATTATGCTAGGAGGTGAATCATAAAATATCTTGCTGTGTTTTATGTCAAAGAGTGTTTTTCCTATGTTTTCCTCTAAGAGTTTTATAGTGTCTGATCTTTTACTTTTTAAAATTTTTTAACATCTTTATTGGAGTATAATTACTTTACAATGGTGTGTTAGTTTCTGGTTTATAACAAAGTGAATCAGTTATACATATACATATGTCCTGATATCTCTTCCCCCTTGCCTCTCCCTCCCTCCCACCCTCCCTATCTCACCCCTCTAGGTGGTCACAAAGCACCGAGCTGATCTCCCTGTGCTATGTGGCTGCTTCCCACTAGCTATCTATTTTATGTTTGATAGTGAATATATGTCCATGCCACTCTCTCACTTTGTCCCAGCTTACCCTTCCCCCTACCCGTATCCTCAAGTCCATTCTCTGGTAGATCTCCACCTTATTCCCATCTTGCCCCTAGGTTCTTCATGAGCATTTTTTTTTTAATTCCATATATATGTGTTAGCATATGGTAATCGTTTTTCTCTTTCTGACTTACTTCACTCTGTATGACAGACTCTAGGTCCATCCACCTCACTACAAATAACTCAAATTAGTTGCTCCGCAGGATGTGGTATCTTCCCAGGCCAGGGCTCGAACCCATGTCCCCTGCATTGGCAGGCGGGTTCCTAACCACTGAGCCACCAGGGAAGTCCCTTCTGCCCATTTTTGGATTGGGTTGTTTGTTTTTTTGATATTGAGCTACATGAGCTGCTTGTAAATTTTGGAGATTAATCCTTTGTCAGTTGCTTCATTTGCAAATATTTTCTCCCATTCTGAGGGTTGTCTTTCGGTCTTGCTTATGGTTTCCTTTGCTGTGCAAAAGCTTTTAAGTTTCCTTAGGTCCCATTTGTTTATTGTTGTTTTTATTTAAATTTCTCTAAGACGTGAGTCAAAAAGGATCTCGCTGTGATTTATGTCATATAGTGTTCTGCCTGTTTTCCTCTAAGAGTTTGATAGTGTCTGGGCTTACATTTAGGCCTTTAATCCATTTTGAGTTTATTTTTGTGTATGGTGTTAGGGAGTGTTCTAATTTCATTCTTTTACATGTAGCTGTCCAGTTTTCCCAGCACAGTTTATTGAAGAGGCTGTCTTGTCTCCATTGTGTATTCTTGCCTCCTTTGTCATAGATTAGGTGACCATACGTGTATAGGTTTATCTCTGGGATTTCTATTGTGTACCACTGACCTATATTTCTGATTTTGTGCCACTACCATACTGTGTTGATTACTGTAGCTTTGTAGTATAGTATGAAGTCGGGAAGCCTGGTTGCTCCTGCTTTGTTTTTCTTCCTCAAGATTGCTTTGTCTATTCAGGGTCTTCTGTGTTTCCATAAAAATTGTGTAATATTTTGTCTAATTCTGTGAAAAATGCCATTGGTAATTTGATAGGGGTTGCATTGAACCTGTAGGTTGCTTTGGGTAGTATAGTCATTTTCAAAATACTGATTCTTCCAATCCAGGAGCATGGTATATCTCTCCATCTGTTTGAGTAATCTTTGATTATTTTTAACATCTTTATTGGAGTATAGCTGCTTTACAATGTTGTGTTAGTTTCTGCTGTGTAGCAAAGTGAATCAGCTATACATATACATATAACACCATATCCCCTCCCTCTTACGTCTCCCTCCCACCCTCCTTATCCCAACCCTCTAGGTTGTCACAAAGCATCAAGCATAACTCCCTGTGCTATGCAGCTGCTTCCCAATAACTATTTTACATTTGGTAGTGTATATATGTCAGTGCCACTCTGTCACTTTGTCACAGCTTACCCTTCCCCCTCCCCATGTCTTCAAGTCCATTCTCTACATCAGCATCTTTACTGCTGTCCTGCCCCTAGGTTCTTCATAACCATTTCCTTTTTTAGATTCCATATATATGTGTTAGTATATGGTATTTGTTTTTCTCTTTCTGATGTACTTCACTCTGTACGACAGACTCTAAGTCCACCCACCTCACTACAAATAACTCAATTTCGTTTCTTTTTATGGCTGAGTAATATTCCATTGTATATATGTGCCACATCTTCTTTATCCATTCCTCTGTTGATGGACACTTAGGTTGCTTCCATGTCCTGGCTACTGTAAATAGAGCTGCAATGAACATTTTGGTACATGACTCTTTTTAAATTGTTTTCTCAGGGTATATGCCCAGTAGTGGGATTTCTGGGTCGTATGGTAGTTCTGTTTTTAGTTTTTTACAGAACCTCCATACTGTTCTCCATAGTGGCTGTATCAATTTACATTCCCACCAACAGTGCAAGAGGGTTCCCTTTTCTCCACACCCTCTCCAGCATTTATTGTTTGTAAATTTTTTGATGATGGCTATTCTGACTGGTGTGAGGTTATACCTCATTGTGGTTTTGATTTGCATTTCTCTAATGATTAGTGATGTTGAGCATTCTTTCATGTGTTTGTTGGCAATCTGTATATCTTCTTTGGAGAAATGTCTGTTTAGGTCTTCTGCCCATTTTTGGGTTGGATTGTTTGTTTTTTTGATATTGAGCTGCATGAGCTGCTTGTATATCTTGGAGATTAATCCTTTGTCAGTTGCTTCATTTGCAAATATTTTCTCCCATTCTGAGGGTTGTCTTTTGGTCTTGTTTATGGTTTCCTTTGCTGTGCAAAAGCTTTTAAGTTTCATTAGGTCCCATTTGTTTATTTTTGTCTTTATTTCCATTTCTCTAGGAGGTGGGTCAAAAAGGATCTTCCTCTGACTTATGTCATAGAATGTTCTGCCTATGTTTTCCTCTAAGAGTTTTATAGTATCTAGCCTTACATTTAGGTCTTTAACCCATTTTGAGTTTGTACGTGTGTGTGTGTGTGTGTGGTATTATGGAATTTTCTAATTTTATTCTTTTACGTGTAGCTGTCCAGTTTTCCCAGCACTACTTATTGAAGATGCTGTCTTTTCTCCATTGCATATTCTTGCCTCCTTTATCAAAAGTTAAGGTGACCATATGTGCATGGGTTTATTTCTGGGCTATCTATCCTGTTCCATTAATCTATATTTCTGTTTTTGTGCCAGTACCATACTATCTTGATTACTGTAGCATTGTAGTATAGTCTGAAGTCTGGGAGCCTGATTCCTTCAGCTCTGTTTTCTTTCTCAAGATTGCTTTGGCTATTTCGGGTGTTTTGTGTTTCCATACAAATTGTGAAATTTTTTATTTACTTCTGTGAAGAGTGCCTTTCATAGTTTGATAGGGATTGCATTGAATCTGTAGATTGCTTTGGGTAGTATAGTCATTTTCACAGCGTTCATTCTTGCAATCCAAGAACGTGGTATATCTCTCCATCTGTTTGTATCATTTTAATTTAGTTCATCAGTGTCTTATAGTTTATTGCATACAGGTGTTTTGTCTGCTTAGGTAGGTTTATTCCTAGGTAGTTTATTCCTTTTGTTATAGTGGTAAATGGGAGTGTTTCCTTAATTTATCTTTCAGATTTTTCATCATTAGTGTATAGCAATGCAAGAGATTTCTGTGTATTAATTTTGTAGCCTGCTACTTTACCAAATTCATTGATTAGCTCTAGTACTTTTCTGGTAGCAGCTTTAGGATTCTGTATGTATAGTATCTTGTCATCTGCAAACAGTGATAATTTTATTTCTTCTTTTCCATTTTGGATTCCTTTTATTTCTTTTTCTTCTTTTATTGCTGTGGCTAAAACATGCAAAACTATGTTGAATAATAGCAATGAAAGTGGGCAGCCTTGTCCTGTTCCTCACCTTAGTGGAAGTAGTTTCAGTTTTTCACCATTGAGGGCGATGTTTGCTGTGGGTTTGTCATATGTTCTTTATTATGTTGAGGTAGGTCCCCTCTATGCCTACTTTATGGAGGTTTTTATCATAAATCGGTGTTGAATGTAGTCAGAAGCTTTTCTGCATCTACTGAGGTTATCGTATGGTTTTTATACTTCAGTTTGTTAATATGGTGTATAACATTGATTGATTTGCATATATTGAAGAATCCTTGCATTCCTGGGATAAACCCCACTTGATCATGGTATGATCCTTTTAACGTGCTGTTGCATTCCCTTTGCTAGTATTTTGTTGAGGATTTTTGCATCTATGTTCATCAGTGATATTGGCCTGTAGTTTTCTTTTTCTGTGACATCTTTGTCTGGTTTTGGTATCAGGGTGATGGTCGCCTTGTAGAATGAGTTGGGAGTTTTCCTCCTTCTGCTATATATTGGAAGAGTTTGTGAAGGATAGGTGTTAGCTCTTCTCTAAATGTTTGAAAGAATTCGCCTGTGAAGCCATCTGGTCCTGGGCTTCTGTTTGTTGGCCTGGGCTTTTGTTTGTTGTGATTTATTTAATCACAGTTACAATTTCATTGCTTGGATTGGTCTGTTTATATTTTCTATTTGTTACTGGTTCAGTCTCGGAAGGTTGTGCTTTTCTAAGAATTTGTCCATTTCTTCCAGGTTGTCCATTTTATTGGCATATAGTTGCCTGTAGTAATCTCTCATTGTTATTTATATTTCTGAAGTATCAGTTGTTATCTCTTTTTCGTTTCTAATTCTGTTGATTTGAGTCTTCTCCCTTTTTTTCTTGATGAGTCTGGCTAATGGTTTATCAATTTTGTTTATCTTCTCAAAGAACCAGCTTTTAGTTTTATTGATCTTTGCTATCATTTCCTTCTTTTTTTCTTCATTTATTTCTGATCTGATCTTTATGATTTCTTTCCTTCTGCTAACCCTGGGTTATTTTTGTTCTTTCTTTAATTGCTTTAGGTGTAAGTTTAAGTTTTGTGTTTTTTTTTTGTTTTGTTTTGTTTTGTTTTGTTTTTGCGGTATGCGGGCTTCTCACTGTTGTGGCCTCTCCCGTTGCGGAGCACAGGCTCCGGACGCGCAGGCTCAGCGGCCATGGCTCACGGGCCTAGCCGCTCTGCGGCATGTGGGATCTTCCCAGACCGGGGCACGAACCCATGTCCCCTGCATCGGCAGGCGGATTCTCAACCACTGCACCACCAGGGAAGCCCTAAGTTTAAGTTTTTTATTTGAGATTTTTTCTTTTTTTCTTGAGGTAAGATTGTATTGCTATAAACTTCCCTCTTAGAACTGCTTTTGCTGCATCCCATACGTTTTGGTCATTTTGTTTTCATTGTCATTTGTTTCTAGGTATTTTTTGATTTCCTCTTTGATTTCTTCAGTGAGCTCTTGGTTGTTTAGTAGTGTATTGTTTAGCCTCCATGTGTTTGTATTTTTTACATTTTATTTTTCCTGTAATTGATATCTAGTCTCCTTGTGTTGTGGTTGGAAAAGATACTTGATATGAGTTCAATTTTCTTAAATTTACCACAGCTGATTTGTGACCCAAGATATGATCTATCCTGGAGAATGTTCCATGAGCACTTGAGAAGAAAGTGTATTCTGTTGTTTTTAGATGGAATGTCCTATAAATATCAATTAAGTCCATCTTGTTTAATGTGTCATTTAAACCTTGTGTTTCCTTATTTATTTTCATTTTGAATGATCTGTCCATTGGTGAAAGTGGGGTGTTAAAGTGCCCTACTCTTACTGTTTTACTGTCGATTTCCCCTTTTATGGCTGTTAGCATTTGCCTTATGTATTGAGGTGCTCCTATGTTGGGTGCATAATTATTTACAATTGTTATATCTTCTTCTTGGATTAATCCTTTGATCATTATGTAGTGTCCTTCTTTGTCTCTTGTAAGAGTCTTTATTTTAAAGTCTATTTTGTCTGATATGAGAATTGCTACTCTGGCTTTCTTTTCATTTCCATTTACATCGAATACCTTTTTCCATTGCCTCACTTTCCAGTTGTATGTGTCCCTAGGTCTGAAATGGGTCTCCTGTAGAGAGCATATATACGGGTCTTGTTTTCTATCCATTCAGCCAGATGGGAGCATTTAATCCATTTACATTTAAGGTTATTATTGATATGTATGTTCCTATTACCATTTTCTTAATTGATTTTGGTTTGTTTTTGTGGGTCTTTTTTTTCCTCTTGTTTTTCCCGCCTAGAGAATTTCCTCTAACATTTTTTGTAAAGCTGGTTTGGTAGTGCTGAATTCTCTTAGCTTTTGCTTGTCTGTAAAGCTTTTGATATCTCTGTTGAATCTCAATGCAATCCTTGCTAGATATATTAATCTTGGTTGTAAGTTTTTCCTTTCATCACTTTAAATATATTCTGCCACTCCCTTCTGGCTTGCAGAGTTTCTGCTGAAAATTCAGCTGATAACCTTATGGGGATTCCCTTGTATTTTATTTGTTGCTTTTCTCTTTCTGATTTTAATATTTTTTCTTTGTATTTAATTTTTCTTAGTTTGATTAATATCTGTCTTGGTGTGTTTCTCTTGGTATGCAACTCTCTGCACTTCCTGGACTTGGGTGGCTATTTCCTTTCCCATGGTAGGGAAGTTTTGACTATAATCTCTTCAAATATTTCTCAGACCGTTTCTCTTTCTCTTCTTCTTCTGGGACCCCTATAATTCGAATGTTGGTGCGTTTAATATTGTCCCAGAGGTCTCTCAGACTGTCCTCACTTCTTTTCATTCTTTTTTCTTTATTCCGCTCCTCTGCAGTTATTTCCACCATTGTATTTTCCAGCTCACTTATTCACTCTTCTGCCTCAGTTATTCTACTATTGATTCCTTCTAGTGTATTTTTCATTTCAGTTCTTGTGTTGTTCATCACTTTTTGCTTGTTCGTTAGTTCTTCTAGGTCTTTTTTTTTTCTATTTTTGGCTGCATTGGGTCTTTGTTGCTCTGCGCGGGCTTTCTCTAGTTGCAGCGAGCGGGGGCTACTCTTCGTTGCAGTGTGGGGCTTCTCATTGTGTTGGCTTCACTTGTGGAGCACAGGTTCTAGGCACATGGGCTTCAGTAGTTGTGGCACGTGGGCTCAGTTGTTGTGGCTCATGGGCTCTAGAGTGTCGGCTCAGTAGTTGTGGCACACGGGCTTAGTTGCCCAGTGGCATGTGGGATCTTCCCAGACCAGGACTTGAACCCATATCCCCTGCATTGGTAGGCGGATTCTTAACCACTGCACCACCAGGGAATTTCCTATTCTAGGTCTTTGTTAGTCATTTCTCATATTTTTTCAATCCATGCCTCCATTCTGTTTCTGAAGTTTAGGATGATCTTTACTCTGATTCTTTTTCTGAATTCTGAATTCATTGTGAATTCTTTTTCAGGTAGGTTGCCTATTCCCTCTTCATTTATTTTGTCTTGTAGGTTTTTATCTTGCTCCTTTGTTTGTAGCATATTTTTTGTTGTCTCTTTTTTTTTGATGGGTGGGGCTGTATTCCTGTCTTACTGGGTTTTTTTGGCATGAGGCATCCAGCATTGTAGTTTATAGGCTGTTGGGTAGAGCTGGTGCTTGGTGCTGAGATGAGGACATCTCGGAGACCTCACTCTGATAAATATTCCCTAGGGTCTGAGGTTCTTTGTTTGTCCAGAAGTTTGGACTCGGTGCTCCCACCACAGGAGATCAGGCCCGACTCCCGGCCTGCGAACCAAGATCACACAAACTGTGCAGTGCAGCAAAAGGAAAGAAATTAAAAGGAGCAGTACAATAAGAAAGAATAAAAAATAAAATAAAATTAGAAAAATAAAAAACATATTAGGAAAAATTAAAATAGAAGTGAAACAACTACCACAAGGTAAAATAGAACCACAATAGAAAAAAGAAGAAAATGGGGTTGGGAGGGTGGGGACAAGGCAAAAGGGGCAGAACAATAACAAAGTATAAAAAATAAAATAAAATTAGAAAAATTAAAAATTGAAAATTAAAATATAAATGGGTAAAAAACAACAAAGTAAAATAGAACCACAACCTAAAAGAAAAAAAAAAAAGAAGCTGGTAAAGGCCTTGCTTGTAGGGGGTGGAGCTTTGGCGGGGATGGAACTTAGTTGGGGGCATGGCTTAGGGTAGGGCCAGGGCCTAGGCGGGGATGATGTTTAAGCATGGGGTGGGGCCCAGGTTCAGGACCTGAGGGCGGTGAAAGGCCACACAGCCTGAGGGGGGCCTCAGAATGCAGGAGTTCAGGAGTTTGGATGTAAGGCCCTGGGTGGGGTTGTGTGGGCAGGGTTTAGGCTCAGCGTGGCTGGAGGGAGCCTCTGAGGCTGGAGGATTAGACCTGGGACCTCAACAGGCTCCCTGGGGCCTAAGTGGGCATGGGAAACGCTGGCTGTGCTCCCTTTTGTTCCTCTGCTCTCCCGAGAGTCTCCCCTGTCCCCATTGATCCCCTAACCATGGGTGAGCCCCACCTGGTGTGGGAACGCCTCCCCTTGGGGTGCTGGTCCTGTCCAGCTGGGCTTTACTCTTCCTCCCCCCTCCCTCCCTCCCACTCCCTCAGGACCCACATGGCTGGAGGGGGCCTTGCTGGGCAGAGGATCAGGCCTGGGATCTCAGCAGGCTCCCCAGGGCCCAAGTGGGTACAGGAAACTCTGGCCATATTGCCTTCTGATCCTCTGCCCTCCCAACTGTCTCCCCCTTTCCCTCTCCAGGTGTGGGACCCCTTCCCCTCCCCCAGCCGCCCCTCAGGGGCACCAGTCCCATCCTGCCTCCACTTCTCCTCTTCCCTCACTCCCTCCCACATTTTGCCTGGTCACCTGGGGGTTCCTCCCATCCCCTTAGGTGTCCGTTGTCCCCCAGCATTGCCCAGTAGGTGCCCTAGTTGTGCAGAGCCATGAACTCCACATCCTCCTAGTCCATCATCTTGACTCCTGTAGGTATATTCTTCATGCCCAATTAGTGAGAGGTGAACTCCATGTCCTCCTACTCTTCCTCCATCTTGACTCCACCTCCCCCTAGCTGCTTTTAATATTCTCTCTTTATTTTTAACTTTTGTAATTTTTATTATAATGTATCTTGGTGAGTTCCTCTTTGGGTTAATCCTATATGAGACTCTGCACTTCCTGGACTTGAGTGACAGTTTCCTTTCACAGGTTAGGGAATTTTTCAGCTATTATCTCTTCATATATTTTCTTAGGACCTTTCTCTTTTCTTTCTGGGACCCCTACAATGTGAATATTAGTGTGTTTGATGTTGTCCCAGAGGTTTCCTCCTCATTTCTTTTCATTCGTTTTTCTTTTAGGCAACAGTGACTTCCACTACTCCATCTTCCACGTAACTGATCCATTCTTGTATCATTTAGTCTATTTATTTCTTCTAGTGTAATTTTCATTTGTTATTATATTCTTCATCTCTGTTTGTTCTTTATATTTTCTAACTCTTTTTAAAAAACTCCTAACTTCTTGCTCTGTGCATTCATTCTCTTCCAAAGTTCTTTGATCATCTTTAGAGTCATTTCGTTGAACTCTTTCTCAAGTGCCTATCTCCACTTCACTTAGTTCTTCTTCTGGGTTTTCATCCTGTTCCTTCATCTGGAACGTATTCATCTGCTGCTTCATTTTTTCTGAGTTGCTATTTGTATTTTTAGGTATATGGTAGCTTAGTTACATTTCTTGACCTTGGAGAAGTGGCCCTCTATAGGAGATGTCCTATGTGTCTCAGCAGTGTACTCTTCTCTCTTCACCTAAGGTATATGCTGTTGGGGAGTTCCCCCTAAGAGGGTTGCGTCGGTCTTTGTGTTGTGGCGGGCTGACTATGTGGGTGATCTGATAGGCTTGGTTGGCCCCTAGTCTGATTGGTTACCAGGCACTTGTGCCAATGCTGCTGGCTGCTATTTAGGGGGGCCTGGTCATGAAGTGGCTGGTTTCATAATCCTAGGGGGCCCTGGGACTAGTTCTGGCTCACTGGTGGGCAGAGTCAGGGTCCTGAAGACTCTGGGGCTGTGTCCCACTCCCTGGCAGATGAAGCCAGATCCTGGGGTTAATTCTGGACTACTGGCAGGCAGAGCTTGTTCCTGGAGTCTGACTACAGGCCCCAGGGATCCCAGAGCTTGTTTCAGTTATTTTGTGACAGGGGCTGGTTCCAGACACAGTTGGTTATGGAGTCTGGGGTGTCCAAAAGGTTGCATTGGGCTGCTAGTGGACTGGACCAGGGCTCAGCTGGTCTCAGGCTAGGGTCTGGTCTGTGTTGTCAGAGTGGTTCTGCAGGCTGCAGGATTGTAGTTTTCTTGCTTCTGGTGTCTGTTCCCTAGTGGGTAAGGCTGGTCTAGCGGCTTGTGCAGACTTCCTGGTGGGAGGGGCAGGTGCCTGCCCACTGGTGGGTGGAGCTGGGTCTTGGCCATCTGGTGGGCAGGGCTGTGTCTAAGGGCATGTCTAGAGGCATCTGTTGGCTCAGGAAGTCTTTAGGTAGCCTGTCTGCTGATGGGGGGTTTGTGTCCTTGCCCATTTAGTAGAATTTGGCAATTATTTCTTGATGGGTAGGGTTCTGTCCCCACTCATTTAGTTGTAAAGTGTCCTAGCACTGGTGCCTATAGGCCGTTGGGTGGTGTCAGGTCTTGGCACTAATGAGCCAAGATGTCAGCCTGCAGCAGCAGTAATGTTCATGTAGCCAACTATTCCCAAGTATGTCTGCCACCAGTATCTATATCCCCAGGGTGAGCTGCAGCCACCCACCACTTCTCCAGGAGACTCTCCAACACCAGCAGGTAGTTCTGGTCCAGGCTCTTATCTATAATAATTACTGCTTTTGCCTTGGGTTCAGGTGCATGTAAGATTTTGTGTGCACCCTTTAAGAGTGAAGTCTCTATTTCCCCGTCCATGGAGCTCCTGCAGTTAGGCCCTCTGGCCTTCAAAATACTCTGGGGGCTCGTCTCCTTGGTGCCAGACCCCCAGGCTGGGGAGCTTGACATGGGGCCCAGAACTCTCACTCCTGTGGGAGAACCTCTGCAATATAATTATTCTTCAATTGGTGGATCACTCACCTAGGGAGTATGGAATTTGATTATATTTCGAGTCCATCCCCCCACCCATCTCACTGTGGTTCTTTCTTTTTGTCTTTAGTTGTAGAAGATCTTTTCTGGTAGGTTCCAGTCTTTTTCATCAATGGTTGTTCTGCTGATAATAGTGATTTTTGGTGTTCTTGTGAGAGGAGGTGAGCTCAGCATCTTTGTACTCCACCATCTTGTCCACTCCTCGAGTTTCTATGTTATTAAAATTAAGCTGGTGTAAACTAAATTTAGACTATGTAAGTTTAGGCTGTTAAATATAATCCCATGGTAACCACAAAGGAAATCGTTATAGAATATACACAAAAAGAAATGAGATGGAATAAAAATATTTCACT
Organism: Mesoplodon bidens; assembly: GCF_964165515.1. NCBI lineage: Eukaryota > Metazoa > Chordata > Mammalia > Artiodactyla > Ziphiidae > Mesoplodon > Mesoplodon bidens. The sequence continues at coordinate 81,263,353 of NC_138177.1, read as the reverse complement.
ACAAAAAAATCTGCTAAATACAAAAGAAGACAATAACACAGGAAATGAGAACAAAAAAGCTATAAGTCATACAGAAAACAAATAGCAAAATGACAGAAGTGAGTTCCACCTTATTAATCATGACTACTTTTCATCAAGCAAAAAAGGGGGCCCAAATAAATCAGAAATGAAAGAGTAGTTACAACTGACATCACAGAAATACAAAGGATCATAAGAGATTACTATGAACAATTATAGTAACAGTTATAACCAATAAATTGGACAACCTGGAAGAAATAAATTCCTAGAAACATACAATCTTCCAAGACTGAATCAGGAGGATGCAGAAAATCTGAACAGACTGGTCACTAGTAATGAAATTGAATCAGTAAAACGAACAAACAAACAGAAACTCCCAGCAAAAAAAAATCTAGGACCAGATGGTTTCACAGGTGAATTTTACCAAGCATTTAAAGGAAAGTTAATGCCTTCCCTTCTTAAACTATTCCAAAAAATTGAAGAGGAAGAAACACTTAAAAACTCATTCTATGAGGCCAGTAATACCCTGATACCAAACCCAGATAAAGACATTACAAAAAAGAAAACAAAGGCCAATATCCCTGATAAACATATATGCAAATATCCTCAACAAATATTAGCAATCCAAATTCAAGAATGCAATAAAAGGATCATACATCATGATCAAGTGGGAGTTAGTCTAAGGATACAAGGATGTTTCAGTATTCACAAATCAATCAACATGGTATATACCACATTAAGAAAAAAAGTATAAGAATCATATGATCATCTCAACAGATGCAAATGTTGAAAAAATTCAACATCTATTTTTGATAAAACTCTCAACAAAGTGGGTGGAGAGGGACCATACCTCAACATAATAAAGGCCACATATGACACACACTTACAGCCAACATCCTTCTCAGTGGTGAAAGGCTGAAAGCATTTCCTCTAATATCAGGAACAAAACACAGATGCCCACTATCACCACTTTTATTCAACATAATATTGAAAGTCCTAGCCACAGCAATCACATAAGGAAAAGAGATAAAGTTATCAAAGTTGAAAAAAAAGTAAAATTATCTCCATAACTGTATAGCACAGGGAACTCTACTCAATACTCTGTAAAGACCTATATGGGAAAAGAATCTAAAAAAGAGTGGATATATGTATGTATAACTGATTCACTTTGCTGTATGGCCAAAAATAACAATACATTGTAAATCAACTATACTCTAATAAAAATTAATTTAAAAAATTATCTCTGTGTGCAGAGGATATGATCTTACATGTAGAAAACCCTAAAGATTCTAAGAAAAAAGTTAGAACTAATAAATTCAGTAGAGTAGCAGGATAAAAAGTCAACACACAAAAATCAGTTACATTTCTATATGGTAACAATGAACAGTCTAAAAAGGAAATTAAGAAAACAATTCCATTTGCAATAGCATCAAAAGGAATAAAATACTTAGGATTTAACTTTACCAAGGAGATAAAGTACTTGTACAATATAAACTACAAAGCATTGCTGAAAAAATTAAAGAAGGCATAAATTAATTGATGGATGTCTATCCATCTTCATGGTTTGGAAGACTTAAAATTGTTAAAATTTCAGTATTATCCAAAGCAATCTATACATTCAGTGCAATCCCTGTTTAAATTCCCATGACATTCTTTGCAGAAATAGAAAAACATATCCTAAAATTCATATGGAATTTCAAGGGACATGGGATGTCCTAATTCAAATTAGGGACGTCCTAATTTCAAAACGTGAATCAGTTATACATACATATATCCACTGTTTTTTAGATTCTTTTCCCATATAGGTCTTACAGAGTATTGAGTAGAGTTCCCTGTGCTATACAGTTATGGAGATAATTTTACTTTTTTTCCAACTTTGATAACTTTAGTGAAATAGTGAAAATAATCTTTCAAAAGAAGAACAGTGTTGGAGGACTCAACGTCCTAATTTCAAAGCTTACTACAAAGCTACAGTAATCAAAACAGTGTGCTGTTGCCATAAAGACAGACATATAGACCAATGGAATAGAATAGAGAGCTCAGATATAACCCTCACAGATATGGTCTAGTGATCTTTGATAAGAGTGCCAAGACTGTTCAATGGGGAAAATATAGTCTTTTCAACAAATGGTGCTGAGACATCTAGATATCCTCACATTAAAGAATAAAGTTGGACCTCACACCACATGCAACAGTTAACTCAAAATAGTCAGAGGCCTGTGAAAGCTAAAGCCCTCAGAAGAAAACATAGGACAAAAGTTTTATAACATTGAATTTGGCAATTATTTCTTATATATAACACCAAAGGCATAGGCAACAAAAGAAAAAAATTTTAAAAATTGGACTGCCTGTAAATTAAAAAATTCTGGGCTCAAAGGACACTATCAGTGTACTGAAAGGGCAATCCACAGAATGGAATAAAATATTTGGAAATCATACATGTGATAAGGGATTCGTATCCAGAGTATATAGAGAACTCCTAAAACTTCACAACAGTGAAAACTAAGAAACAACCCAATTCAAAAATGGACAAAGGACTTGAACAGACATTTCTTCAAAGAATATATATGAATAGCCAATAAGCACATTGAAAAGATGCTCAACATCATTAACCATTAGGGAGATGCAAATCAAAACCACAGTGAGGGCTTCCCTGGTGGCGCAGTGGTTGAGAGTCTGCCTGCTGATGCAGGAGACGTGGGTTCGTGCCCTGGTCCAGGAAGATCCCACATGCCGCGGAGCAGCTGGGCCTGTGAGCCATGGCTGCTGAGCCTGCACATCCGGAGCCTGTGCTCTGCAACGGGTGAGGCCACAACAGTAAGAGGCCCGTGTACCGCAAAAAAAAAAAAAAAAAAACCACACAGTGAAATATCACCTCACACCCACTGGGATGGTTACTATCACAAAAACAAAATAGCAGGTGTTAGTGAGGATGTGGAGAAAGTAGAACCCTTGAGCACTGTCGGTGGGAATATAAAATGGTATAGGAAAGCCATTCTGTGGAACCATCATGGTTCCATAAAAAATTAAAAATAGATTTATCATATGATCCATTGATTTCTCTTCTGTGTATATACCCAATAGAATTGAAAACAATGTCTTGAAGATACATATATACACCTATGTTCATAACAGCATTATTCACAGTAGCCCAAATGTGGATGCAGTTAAAGTATCTATCAACATATTAATAGATAAACAAAATGGGGCATATACGTACAATGGAATATTATTCAGATTAAAGGAAGGAAAAGAAATTCTGATACATGCTACAATATGGATGAACCTTGAGGACATTATGCTCAGTAAAATAAGTCACAAAAAGACAAATACTATATGATTCCACTGAGGGACCTAAGGTATTCAGATTCAGAAACAGAAAGAATGGTGGTTGCCAGAGCCTGGGGGTGGGGGGAATGAGGTGTTATTGTTTAATGGGTATAGAGTTTCAGTTTTGCAAGATGATGAATATATTTCTGGAGATAGATGGTGGTGATGGTTGTACAACATGAATGTACTTAATACCACTGAACTATAAAAAACTTAAAAATTGTTAAGATGGTAAATTTTATTTTATATGTATTTTACCACAGTGATAAAAGGTGAGACAACAGATGGATTGTACATTTTCCCAATACTTTCACTTATACTCCACCATATTGCTCTGTTTAATTTCATCAATTTGATTGGCCTTTTTAAAATATTCTCTTTTAATAGGAAAATATCTGCCTATGCCCTTGAAAATACTTAATGTTATTTTCATGGGAATCCTACTTCCCAAGGATCACTCATTTGCTGTGTTGTCCCAGCTCCCAGAACATGTCCAGATGTAGTAGGAACTTCCAGTTAACACCTGCTCTTGTCCTTTCTGAGTGCACTTGCACACAACAGGCCTAAGAGCCATTGACTTGCGTGGTTATAGGCTGGAGTCCCTTCTACTTTGATGTTCCAGTTCTTCCTTCCATAGCTAATGATTATTGGACATCAGTTGGTCCCCAGATAGTGAATTTAGTCAGGGATGAGGAAAGGCCACCTCAGATGCTTTCGAGGTATATCGAGATTGAAGAAATGGAGACAGAAACATTTGAGGCATAATTTATAGAATTTAAATTTGCTGAACAACATTGAACACCAATTAGTTGCTTGTTTTCTCCTCAACCCTCTCATATTCTCCTGTTTCACAATCAGAGAAACTAAGACTCCAAATTTTTGGTGAATATCACCAACAGATCAACTCACTTAGAATCCTGTTGTTTGTGGCTTTATCTTAGTTAATTATATGAAGAAAGTTTCCATCTTATACACCTTTGAATTCTTCTCAGCACTGTGCATAGTGCCTAATACATACTCAGTATTCAATAAATATTGAAATAAAGGAACAAGTTCCTAGGCAAGACACACATGATATGTCCTGGCTACTTTTCTGATCTGGTTTGATATGTTTAAGTACAAGTTATCTAATTTCCACAATCCACTTGGCAGGACCGAAGATTTCCTGGGCCATCTTATTTTTTCCTTCTACCACAGGGGGGAAAAACGAAAAGAAACCCTTACAGGTCTTTTCTTCAGGTAACTGAGCGTTTGTGGTACTTAAATTGCCATTTCTCCTTTTCTCCAGTTCTGGCTAATTTTTATTCATTTTATTGTAGATTCACATCTGCAAGAGAAAAATGCCGTGTGTTCTTTTTTAAATCTGCTTTTCATTTTGATCACTTTCTCAAACACCTGGAGGACTAATGTGGGCCACCCAGAGGAAGCTATCTGAAACCTACCAGCAGCTTATGGTAGTGTAAGATCAGTGGGTGACACTGTAGTCCTGAGTTATTATTCCATCTCTACCATTACCTGACTGTAACATTGGACAGGTCACTTAACCTCCCTGTACCTTGCTTTCCTAGCTAGGGGTATTATCATGCTCAAAAGAAATAATGTATTTTAAAAACTTTGTACTTTGAAAATTATAAAATGTAATTAAAGCATTGTTACAAACAAACATTTTATAAAGAGGAGTCTTACAAATTAAACAAAATCTTATGGGTCCTTGTGACCACCCACATTGCCATTTGGGAAGGAGAGAAGTTCTTTGTTTTGTTTTATTTTGTTGCTGCATTCTTTGGCAAAAGAGAAAACTTGTCTAGCTTGCTAGAACCATAATAGAAGCAACAATAGTAGCCGCAGCCTACATTTTGCAATAAACTTTCCATATCTTTAAAATATCTCATACCTCCAGTGACCAAAAGTTAAATTCTCACATTAAAAATCTATGTGGGGGCTTCCCTCGTGGCACAGTGGTTGAGAGTCCGCCTGCCGATGCAGGAGACACGGGTTTGTGCCCTGGTCCGGGAAGATGCCACATGCCATGGAGCGGCTGGGCCCGTGAGCCATGGCCACTGAGCCTGCACATCCAGAGCCTGTGCTCCGCAACGGGAGAGGCCACAACAGTGAGAGGCCCGCGTACCGCAAAAAAAAAAAAAAAAAAGTCTATATGGGGGGCTTCCCTGGTGGCACAGTGGTTGAGAATTCTCCTGCCAATGCAGGGGACACAGGTTTGATCTCTGGTCCAGGAAGACCCCACATGCTGCAGAGCAACTAAGCCCGTGCGCCACAACTACTGAGCCCACATGCCACAACTACTGAAGCCTGTGTGCCTAGAGCCCGTGCTTCACAACAAGAGAAGCCACCACAATTAGAAGCCCGCACACCACAACGAAGAGTAGCCCCTGCTCACAGCAACTAGAGAAAGCCCATGCACAGCAAGGAAGACCCAACACAGACAAAAATAAAATAAAATAAAATAAAATAAAATAAAATAAATTTATTTTAAAAATCTGTGTGATTGGTTCTCCCCTACTTACCTCAGATTTTGTGCTAAGCATATGGGACAGCAGATCTGAGTATTTAAATAAATAATACAGTGAAGCAGAACTTACAGAACAAATGCCACCTTCCTCTCAAATAAAAAGGCCTCATGGTTATTATAATAACCATTGAATTCTTACAGGAATTCTCCCTAGGTAATTAATTTTGTGGATATTGCTATATGATATATTTTCTCACCCTCAGCTTTCCTGGGAATATCTGAAATAACAGGTTTCTTAGGTTCTCTTTGGATTACAAATGATGGGAACCTGACTCAAAATAGCTTAAGCATAAAAGGGAATTTACTGACTTGGTTGTGAAGTCCAGGACTAATTTTGGCATTGGCTTATTCCTGTGATATAAATAATACTTCATAATCAATTTCAAGCTACCAGTATGACATTACCAAATGTAGAGTTGGGAAGAAAGGTGCACAATTTACTTTTGAGAACCAGTTCGGGCCAACTCCAGCACACCTCTGCCTGTACGCTAGCCAGGTGATGTGCCAAAGCTATAGAGATAAGTATAACATGGTCCCTCTTCTGACACAGGGAATGAGAAGGGAAGAAGGGGCCACTTAACAGTTAGGAAAACATTCATAAAGAGCTTGCCAGATGCCAGGCACTCAATTCCATTCTCTGTTTGTTACTGTAGCTTAGTGTCTGAATCCACACTGCTTGAGTTTAAACATCAGTATTATAATTTGTGTAGTGTTTGATTTTTGAGGAAGTTTCTTGACCTTTCCATATCTCAATTCCCTAATCTATAGAAAGGGGGTAATAATAACATCTGCCTCGTAAAACTGTTTTGGGAATGAAATAAATTGATACATGTAAAGCATTTAGAATAATTTCTTATTCATGGGGAGTGTTCATCAAGGGTTCACTGTTCATAATTATTATTGTCACTTTCTAATCCTAACAAAAGCCCTTTGATAAATGTGTATTATTATCTCCAGTGAAGAAACTGAGAGGTTAAGGGGCTTGCTCAAAGACAAATATAATGCAGTTAAGTGACATTTGACCCTGAGTCTGTAAATTCCAAGTTTCATACTTGCTCTATATATTGCACTGTTTATCATATGTCCATTCTGAACCAGGAGCTTTAAATATATTTTCTAATATCTCTTCACAATTGTACAATGGATTGGGGTTTTCTATTTCCATTTTACAGAGAAGAAACTGAGGGTCAGAAGGGTTAACTAATTTTGGGGGGTCAACTTTTTAGAACGTTGGGGTTTTAAATTTTTTTTTAATTGAAGTATAGTTGATTTACAATGTGTTAGTTTCAGGTTTACAACAAAGTGATTCAGTTATATATATATATATAATCTTTCTTTTTCGGATCCTTTTCCAGAAGCATTAGTTAATTTTGTTTTAGTGGTACAGTTACTTTTTTATTTTATTTATTTATTTATTTACTTACTTACTTACTTACTTTTGGCTGTGTTGAGTCTTCGTTTCTGTGCGAGGGCTTTCTCTAGTTGTGGCAAGCGGGGGGCCATTCTTCATCGTGGTGCGCGGGCTTCTCACTATCACGGCCTCTCTTGTTGCGGAGCACAGGCTCCAGATGCGCAGGCTCAGTAGTTGTGGCTCACGGGCCTAGTTGCTCCGCGGTATGTGGGATCTTCCCAGACCAGGGCTCGAACCCGTGTCCCCTGCATTAGCAGGCAGATTCTCAACCACTGCGCCACCAGGGAAGCCCACGTTAGTTAATTTTTAAGGCCATACAGTCAGCTGGGATTTGAGTCAATTCTGCTAGATTCATAGACATGTATTCTTAATTGCTAAATGACCTACAGCTATTTTTACCATTACTTGGAGCCATGTTTCTTCATTTTACCTTGAGAGAAGATGTGGATCATGGGTAATCTGGAAAATGCCATATAAGAGATAGGAATCTAATGCATAGTAGCTACAGAAGGAAGGGAGAGAGATTCGTTTTTTGTTTTTCTTATTGCAGGGTCAGAAGGTACTTCATAGAGGAGGTGGCATTTTAACTGCATCTTGTTAGATGAATTTCAATGGACTGATGGGGGTGAGGAGTACATTTCTTATAGAAGAAATTCTGAGCAAAAACATAAAGGTCTGAGAGTTAGTATATTCAGTGAATAGCAAGCTGACTAGAGAGGCACTATGGGAGGAGCGGCTGAAGATGGAAAGGTCAGCTTCCATCACTAGGAGGCCCCTGAAGGTTTCTGAGTAGGGGAATTATGCAAACTGGCCTATATTTAGGAAAACAAGCCTTGTAGCAATATGTAGGATAGACTGGTGAGATAAGAGTCGGGAGCCAGGAAGAAGAGTTATATGTTACTGACTGCAATAGTTTATGCAAGAGATTATGAAAGCCAGAATTAGAGTGGAGTTTGAAAGCAAAGAGTAACTCTGAGAAATACTGAGAAATATCATTAACAAGATTATTCCCACTAATGGAAAAAACAACTATATACATAAGCTACTGGTGGCACATCAGTAACAACATTTTAATTCACCACATCTTAATTGAGCACCTACTAGAAGACAGGTGTTGTATTAATGACAGGAATATAAAGATAAATATGAAGGAGTTTCTAAACAAAATTTTTTCATTACTATTTGCCATGTACTATTCTAAGCGTTTTACATGCATTATCTAAATTAATCTTCACAACAACCCGATACAGTCATTACTATTATTTTCTCCAATTTACACATGAGGACATGAAAGGTCAGAGAGAAAAAAATAACTTGCTAAAGGCCACATAGTTAGAGAACGACAAAGCCCACTGTATTCCTACTGCCTAGCATGATCCACAAATAACCACATTAAAATAGGCAAGACATTCCTCTCTGGCCTGAACAGGAACAGTAGCTTCTTAGCTGGTCTTCATGCTTCTGTTCCTCCCTTACCCATCTCTTCTTTACTCATCAGCCAGAATGATATTTTAAAAAACAAAAATAGGTCACTTCCTTGCTTAAAACCTTACTGTGGTTCCTCACTGCACTTAGAATACGACTCCAAGTCTGTTCCTGGGGCCACTCAGCTCTGCATAATTGGCTCTGACCATTGATCATAGTCCAACAGCACCCACTTTCTTGCAGGCTCTGGACTATTCTAAGCACTTTTCCATCTCAGGGCCTTTGCAAATGCTGTTCCCTCTACTTGGGCTCATCCCCCCATTCTTTACTAGCTAAAATTCTTATATATTCTTTTTTGGTTTTGTTTTTGTATGTGTTTATTCGTTTGTTATCTGAAGCACCATGCTGAGCCATGCTGGAGCCTAAAACAAAAGGAAAAATAATAACATTTTTCCTGAAATTTAATGTTTTGATTTCTTGCTACGTGGAATTTTTGCATTAATTCTTTTAAATATTGAATTAAAATTTTATTGATCTTGATGACTGAGTTTTTGGCACCCCTTAAAACTTGCACCAGAGGCAAGTCCCTCACTCCTCTCACCCTTGTCTCAGCCCTGGGTATCTGTCTCTCACTAAACTGCTTCACAGGGACAGGGACCATGCTGTTTTGTTTACTACTACATCCACTATGTGCAGCAGAGTGATTGGCATAGAAAGAGCAATAAATGAGATTTGTTGAATGATTGAAATGAATGTTCAAATGTATCATCTTATTTCATCATCATAGTAACACTGTGTTTGGGTATTCTCTCTGGTTTATAGATGAAGAAACTGATGCTTAAAGATGTTAAGTCACCTGGCCAAGGTAGATGCACAGTTAATTAGTACTTAGCAAAGCTGAAATTGGAATCCAAGCCTCTGACATTAGATTCAGGGTTCCCAGTTCACCAGACTCTACCCTGAGGTACATTCAAACAAAGGCTAGTAGACATTTATCAAGGCTGTTGAAGGAAGAAGTTCTGAATTATATGGGAAGCTAGATTTCTTGATTTACCAATTCTCTTCAAATACTTACTTTTCTTTAATTCTATGATGATCACCTTATAATGCAGCCCATGGGCTTTGACAGTGAATAGAACTTGGTAACCTCAGCATATTCCTCTGCAAAGTAGGAATAAAGATACAGATCTAACTGACTTGTTTTGAGCATTAAATAAGATGGTATGTCAGTTGCCTAATACAGTGTTGCCATATAGAAGATACTGAACGTTATTAATTTTGATAATAATAAAAATAAACAACTTGGGTGAAAGAAGAACCCTGGAGTTTGAAAGTGAAATAACTTCTCCTTCCCTCTACTTCCATGGAAAGTGCCAGTTCTCTAGCTGGAAGAAGATAATTAGACTCATTATGTCACTTCTGTATTTCCCTTCCTGATGGGAGGCAGGTCATTTCACCCGTTTTGAAGTTGAGAGAGTTAGGCTCTGAGAGTGACAGAAATAAAACCAGAAACAAGATGTCCTGGTTTTCACTTAACACTTCTGCCTCCTTACTTTTAAGTGGAACTAATTTCCAGTAGCCTGCAATCAAGCCTTTCCTGGCCCTTCTCTTCTAGTCTTCTCATCTAGCCAGATGACCTGATACTTGAGGGGAACAGGGAGGAGGCTCCGTCTTACAGAGAAGGTCTCTCTGGCAAAAGCAGTATTATCTATAAAATATCTCCACATGGAGAGGAGGGAGAAGAATAATGTTTTATCTCCTGATAGTAAAGTCAGACAGAGTGTTTCACAGGAGAGGGTATGGTTTTAATCAGCTGGGGTTGCATGTGGGAGCCTCCTGGCTCCTCTCCTTCACCTTTTCTTATGCCAGAATCTTACTCCAAAAAGGCTGAACCGGGCCAGTAATAGAATTATATCCAGTGTGATACTTGCCCCTGGGGTCAACTTCATAACCTCCAGAATGGTGTGGGTCTCGTAGCAGACACCCAATAAACGCATGTTGAGTGACTGATAAAACCTAAGTGTATAATGGACAACTTTACACACATGCTCACAAATTTACAGTTCTCTAGTACGAGGCATCTGTCTTCAGATACTTTCTCCTTTGAATTCCCTTTCATGCTTTTTCTTTTACTTTCTTGGTTCATTTGTTTTGCCCCCTCCCATCTTCACATATGTGCATATGCACATACACACATGCACATACACCTCAAGATCAAAAAGATATAGACGTATATTAGATGAATTTTATTTACACTAAAAGCAAACTGCAGTCTGACAGTGTAAGGTACCACACCAAAATTTCCTATTCTGCTGCTGGTTCAGTTTTTATAAAAATGTTAGCAAGGCTTGACTGAATTTGCTCCATTATGTAGACAATTTAATATTCTGTATCATTTTAGAAGGAGTTGGTGAGGCATACTAGCTATTCAAACCTAAGTGAAGCACACAGAGGATCAGATTCTGAGACCAGAAAGTAAACAGAGGGGAAAAAAGGGAGAGAATAGGAACTGACGAGGGGTGGCAAGATAGACTGAGGGCAGAATGGGGCAGAAGCAGCATAGAGAGAGGGTAGAAAAGGTAGGGTACTTACCTAGCTGCCATTGCTAAAAACAGTGTAATCTGATAGACAAGAAACCCACCATGTATTATATGTCACAGTGAATACACATACCCAGTAGACATGGGGATGTGGTGCAGGGTATTTAAGATAATGTGAACGGATATATACAACAGGTGGGTAAACACAGGAATGGAGAATCCTATGTGTGTAACATTGAGGAGTCCAGATAGTAGCAACCTGGAGATCTTCCAGTGGATAAGTAACTGTGCCCTAAGCCACAGACACTGGCACTTGATGTGGGGCTGACTGGTAAGAGCAAGGCATGCCCCAAACTTGGCAGAAAATGTAGTGTAGTTGATTGTAAACATGGCCCTTTCACAATGTAAACTTTGCAGCTCATCCCATCAAGATGTCAAATCTATTCTCCATCCATTGATTCTCCACCCATTTGACTGTTTATCTTATTTTGTCCAACATGTTGCAAATAGATGCTTGAAAATAACTTACTCATTGGGACTTGTCTTCTCTCTTGCTGTTTTTGGAACGCCAGCCATTGCCACCATGTGAAGATTCCTAGGCTAACCCATTGAATGATGGGAGATGTATGTCCCTGTTACCCTTTTCACCCAAACCAACATACCTCTGCCCACCATCAGTAGCAGAATCATTTAGCTGATCAGCAACTGTCTGCAACACATGAACAGGCCTGGCCAAGACCAGCGGAAGAACCACCCAGCCAAGCCAAGTCCAAATTGCCAACACACAGAATTATATGCTAAATTAATGATTATTGTTTTAAGCCACTAAGTTTGCGAGTGGTTTGTTATACATTAAAAAATAACTGATATACAAGGGTATCAGATGTCACTAGTCCAGTGACTTGGGAACAAGAATTCAGTAAACAGAACTCAGTTTTGGGAACAAACCAGGAGGCCAGTAACAAGAACTTGAATAAATAGGAGCACAGGGAGATCAGCTCAGTGCTTTGTGATGACCTAGAGGGGTGGGATAGGGAGGGTGGGAGGGAGGCTCAAGAAGGAAGGGATATAGGGATATATGTATACATATAGCTGATTCACTTTGTTGTACAACAGAAACTAACACAACATCGTAAAGCAATTTTACTCCAATAAAGATATTTAAAAAAATGTAAATAGAGGAAGGGAGCTATCACCATAGATAACTATAGTATAAACTAGGTGTGGTAAGGAGGAACCTAGCAAAATCTGCTTATTAAAACAGATTTTGTTCCATTAAAAATAAATAATAAATAAATAGGAGGACACGGTCTTAGAAGCAGAAGCAAATTTTTCCGATTTGGGAACCTCACATTTGGGCTGGGCAGCCCTAAAAATGAGCATGTTTTAACATCATAATGTGGACTAAAATTTGCTAAGTGCCCCCAGGGTCAGGTCAGGATTATCGCTAGGAAACTTGATTTTAAAATTTCCCAACCCGTCTGTTTTGTGCCTATTATATAGAGGGGATATTTCAGATCTTTTCCAAGATCTTCAGATCCCAAACCACACTTTGTTTTTCTTACTCTCACCTCACAGCCTTGTCTCCCATGTCATGAAGAAAATAGAAACAACCGAATGAGAACTCAATCAGTGTTCTGCCACAAAATGTACAGACTTAAGCAACTTCATCCAGATTTGCCTCCATCTCCCCAACATGATGTAAGCAATCTTACCCATGCTCTAGATCCACCTAGAGGATTTCTGTCACTTATCTCCTCTCCTCTATATCTTCACTTCCTTTCCTTTTACTCAGTTTATCCCATCAGAATGGAAATAGTCCAGTAATTTCCATTGAAAAAACCCTCCTTTGTCCCACTTTGTTCTTGTGACCCCTTTACTTTCTTCCCCTTTACTTTCAGACTTTGGGGAAAAATGGTACATACTTATTGCTCCTATGTCCTCCCCTCATTCATCTTTTAACTTTGTTCGATTTTTTTGTTTCTGCCCTCAACACTCCATGAAATTACTTTCATTCAAAGCCGGGAACCAAACTGTACCTGAAATATCCAATGACATCCACCTTGTTCTTCCTGACTACACATGGAAGTTTATGATAATCTGTCAGCCATCCTGGTTTCTTTTAATATATTGTTCTAGAAGTGATCCAAGCTACAGGATGTCTGCTCAGTCAATTATTTATTATCATCCTTGGTTTAACAGTTGAAAGGGACAGACTACATGACTACAGCAGGATTCTGGTTAATGAGGGATCTGTATAATACTGAAGTTTTTTATGTCTGAGAAGTCATAGCCAGAGGTAAAGAAGGCCATATCAACACCATTAGTCCAAAAATAACCCATGGGCCTAAAGTCCAGGAGACCAGTACAGGTAGGGGGAGAAAGGGAAAGCTGCAGTCTAAGTTTTGTGTCTGAGAGTTAATCACATCTGGAAAGGGCCATGCAATAGGTTTTTTCCACTGGAACGTGGAACCTAGCAGTTGCAAACACTCATGCATGTCCAATTTTACTTGCCACCTTGCTGGTGCCACCCTGTTCTGTTAACTCAAGCTCTTGTCACTGGCCTCCTGGTTTATTCTAGAGAAAACTAACTTGCAATCAGACCTAGCAGCAAGAGAGAAATGAAAAGGGGGCGGGGGGTTGTTTCTAGCTTCTGCAATTCAGGAATGTGTATGTGGGGAATGGGAATGGCCACAGAATGCTAATAGACTATATCCAGAAACAAATATTCCTAAATATTAAAAGCAGCGCTCACAAACAAGCAAATAGGCAAGGTCCTTTAAAAGCTATTAAAACAGGGAAATTTTCAGAAATTAATAGGCAAAACTAAAAGTAAATCTCTAAGGTAAGTGAGTAAATGTAATGCACTGCTATTACCTAATAAAAGAAAAAGTCTGTCCAATTGAATAACAAAGCAAAACTCACATAATACTAAATACAAGACACACACCTAGAATAAAGTTACTGGAAAAGACTGTGCAAATATATACTAGTTAGATGCAAGAAAAAAAGATCAAGGTCTAATTTTAACACAAGATTAAATTCAAGTTAAAAAACATTAGAAAACAAAGAGCACTTTATAACATTAAATGTTCTATCAACAATAAATATAAAACAGTTGTAATTATAGCAAATAATTTAACATCAACATCTTAAAGCAAGAACTATAGAAGATAAAAAGAGGAAATTGGTAGAAACAAACTAGTGAAGAGACTTCAATTAGCCCATCTATATAACTCTCTCACCATGACAGATCAAGGGCCCGTAAGACATTTCCCAAAATTAAACAAACATTATGCCATAAAGAAAACTTCAAAAATTCCCTAAGTGGATAATTTACAGATTACAATCTCTAAACACAATATAATAAAACTGGAAATTAACACTGAATCAGAACACAAAAACATCTTATTACCTTGAAATTAAAACTTACTTAAAGAATTCTTAAAAGAGAAAACCCAAGTGCAAATTACAAAGAATTGAAAAACCCAGAAATTCTTAAAATGTTACATATCAGAACTATGGAATAGCAAATAAAACAGGGCTTATAAGAAAATTTATAAACTTAAATATTTATATTAACAAATAATAAAGAATAAAAATAAGTATTTAACCTAAGAATTTAGGAAAAGAAAAATGAATTTAAATAGTGGGAAGCAGAAGGCAGGAATTAATACAGAAAGGGAAAAACTTATAAGCTAGATAACAGATGATAAATAGAAGAGATAAAAGAAAAATAAATTCAAAGCTGACAGTTGGGGAAAAAACACAGTGGGTACCACTAGCTAACAAACTGAAGAAAATACACAGAGAAAACACCAAAATCACAAAATAAATTATTATGAGTGAATAATCACAGACTTAGAGGAAAATAAAAGATTATGTATTCTTTGCTTAGTGTTATATAGACAAATTTAAAAACTTGATTGAAATGGACAGTTATCTAGAATAATATACATTATAAGATCTAACTCTAGAAGAAATGGAAAATCTAAACAATGTCCATAAAAGAAATAGAAGTTGTCAGTGAGCTACCCTGTCAAAAAATACTCTAGATCCAGATGTTTTTGTAAGGAAATTCTGCCAAGTATTTAAGGGGTTCCTAACTGTTCCTCAATGTAGAAAATGCATGCATTTTATTAAGTATTATGTTGATA
The DNA here is from genome assembly GCF_964165515.1 of Mesoplodon bidens. NCBI lineage: Eukaryota > Metazoa > Chordata > Mammalia > Artiodactyla > Ziphiidae > Mesoplodon > Mesoplodon bidens. The sequence continues at coordinate 81,247,942 of NC_138177.1, read as the reverse complement.
TCAAAACATGTAAAAGATTGCCCGAGAAAAGGAAACTAGAGACCAAACTAATATATTAATATCAGTACAAGAATCCTAAATGAAATATTAACAAATATAATTCAGGTGTTAAAGGACTAATAGCTAGATGAGATTTATTCAAGAAAGGCATGGAAGGTTCCATTGGAGTAAATCTAATATAATTTATTGTATTAACATATCTAATGAGAAAAGAGATAATAATATAATAATGTTAACACTTCTCTAGTGTTTTCTATGTATGAGGTATTATTCTAAGCATTCTATATATATTAACTAGCATCCATATGAAATAAGAATCACTATTCTCTTCATTTCATAGATAAAGAAACTGCCTTTGAGAGGCATCAAGGAACTTCCCCAGAATTATACACTTAGTGATAGAAGCACTTTCTGGAACCCAACCGGTAACTGACTTCAGACTCTGTCTTCCAAAATATTGGGGTGTTCTGCCTCTCTTTCATCATTATCAAAGTTGCTAAAATACCATTTGACACAATTTAACATCTATTCCTGATTTTTAAAATATACTCATAAAATAGAAAGAGATGAATATTTCCTTAATATGAGAAAATATATATCTCTGTTCAAAACACCGGTTACACTTAATGGAGAAACCATTAGAAGCATTCCAACCAGAGTCAAGAAAAAATGAAAGATTTTATTCCTTTGATGCTATTGTAAATGAAATTGTTTTCTTAATTTCTTTTTCAAATAGTTCCTTGTTTATAGAAATGCAACTAACTTTTGTTATGTTGATTTTGTATCTTGCAACGTTACTGAATTATTTATTAGTTCTAACAGTATTTTGATAGATCTTTCGGTTTTTCTACATATAAGATCATGTCATCTACAAACATACAATTTTATTTCTTCCTTTCTGATTTGAATTCCTTTCATTTCTTTTTCTGACCTAAGTGGTCTGGTGAGCACTTTCAGTATTGTTTTGAATAGAAGTGGCAAGAGTGGACATCCTCGTCCTGTTCCTGATATTAGAGGGAAAGCTTTAAACTTTTCATCATTGAGTATGACGTTACCTATGGGCTTGTCATAAATGGTCTTTATTATTCCCTCTACACCTAGTTTCTTGAGCATTTTTATAATGAAAGGGTACTGAATTTTGCTAAATACTTTTTCTTCATCTATTCAGATTGTGGTCTTTATCCTTTATTTTATTGCTGTGGTGTATCACATTGATTGATGTGCATATATTGAAACATTCTTGTATTCCAGGGATAAATCCTACTTGATCATAATGTATGATCCTATTAATATGTTGTTGAATTAATATGCTATTAATTTTGTTGAGGTTTTTTGCATCTATGTTCATCAGCGATATTGATTAGTAGTTTTCCTTTCTTGTAGTATCTTTGTGTGGCTTTGGTATGAGGGTAACTGGCCTCATAAAATGGGTTGGGAAGTGTTCTCTCCTCTTCAGTTTTTGGGAAGAATTTGAGAAAGACTGGCATTAATTCTTTTTTAAATGTGTGGTAGAATTCACCAGTGAAGCTATTTGGTCTGTGTTGGGATGTTTTTCATTATTGATTCAATCTCCTTATTCATTATTGGTCTGTTCAGATTTCTTGTTTCTTCAATATTCAGTCTTGGTAGGTTTTATATTTCTAGGAATTAATTTTTCTAGGTTACACAATTTGTTGTTATATAATTGCTCATAGTATCTTTTATGATCCTTTGTATTGCTGTATTATCAGTTGTAATGTTTTCTCTTTCATTTCTGATTTTATTAAATTGAAACTTCTCTCTTTTTTAAGTTAGTATAGCTAAAGATTTGTCAAATTTATCTTTTCAAAATACCAACTATTTCTTTCATTGATTTTTTCCTGTTGTTTTTCTAGTCTCAATTTCATTTATTTATACTCTAATTGTTGTTTCCTTCCATCTGCTAATTCTGGGCTTCATTTTTTTTTCTAGCTCCTTCAGGTGTAATGTTAGGCTGTTTATATGAAATATTTCTTTTTTAATGTAGGCGTTTTTTGATATAAACTTCCCTCTTAGTACTCTTTTTGTGACAGGTAAAATACTTGTACACTGAAAACTACAAAACATGGATGAAAGAACTGAGGAAGAAACAAATAAAAGGAAAGGTATCCTGTGTTTGTAGACTGGAAGAATTAATATTGTTAAAATGTCCATACTACCCAAAACAACCTATATAGATTCAATGCTATACCCACTAAAATTCCCACCAATGGTATTTTTTACAGAAATAGAAAAAACAATCCTAAATTCATCTGGAATCACAGAAGTCCCAGGGTAGTTAAAGTGATCTTGAGGAAGAAAAACGAAGCTGGAAGCACCACAGTTCTTGCCTTCAAAGTATTTTGCAAAACTAAAGTAATTAAATTAGTAATGTACTGGCATAAAAACAGACATATAGACCAATGGAATAGAATACAGAGCCCAGAAATAAACTCATGCATATACTGTTACTAGTCTTTGACAGGAGTGCCAAGAACACACAATGGGGAAATGTTGTCTCTTCAACAACTGGTGTTAGGAAAACTGGATATCCACATACAAAAGAATCAGATTGGACCCCTACCTTAAACCATACACAAAAATCAGTGCAAAATGGATTAAAGACCTGAACATAAAACCTGTAACTGTTAAACTCCTAGAAGAAAGCATAATAGAAAAGCTATTTGACATTGGTCTTGGAAATGATTTCTTGGATGTGACGCCAAAGCACAGGCAACAAAAGCTAAAATAAACATGTAGGATTACATCAAACTAGAAAGTTTCCACACAGCAAAGGAAACAACAGAATGGAAAGCCAAGCTATAGAATGGGAGAAAATATTTGTAAACCATGTTTGATAGGAGTTAATTTTCAAAATATATAAGGAACTCCTACAAATCAATAGCCAAAAATAAATAACCCAGTTTTTTAAATGGGCAAAGGACTTAAATGGACATTTATCCAAAGAAGACATGCAAATGGCCAACAGGTATATGAAAAGATGCTCAATATCATTAATTATCAGGGAAATACAAATCAAAACTACAGTGAGATATCACCTCACATCTGTTAGGATAGCTTATATAAAGGGTAAGTGTTGACAATGTTGTGGAGAAACAGGAACCCTTGTTCATTGTTGGTTGGGGAATGGCAAAACGGTATGGAGGTTCTTATAAAAATCAAAAATAGAACTACCATATTATCCAGCAATCCCACTTCTGGGTATGTATCCAAAAGAACTGAATTCAGTATATCAAAGAGATATTTCCAGTCGCATGTTCTTTGTAGCACTATTCATAGTAGCCAAGATATGGAAAAAACCTGAGCGTTCATCAGTAGATGAATTAATTTTAAAAATGTAGTATGTACATAGGATGGAATATTATTCAGCCTTTAAAAAAAGGAAACCCTGCATTATGCAACAATGTGGATACACCTTGAAGACATTTGTTAAGAGAAATAGTGGTTGTCATGAGCTAGGGGGTGGGGGATATGGGGAGAAAGTGGGTATAAAGTTTCAGTTATGCTATATTAATATTAATATATTAATAAGTTATAGAGATTTGCTGTACAATATTAATAAGTTATAGAGATCTGCTGTGCGGCTATAGTTAACAATATAGTATTGTGCACTTCAAAATTTAAGAGGATAGATCTCATGTTAAATGTTGTTATCACAAAAACAAAGGGATACAAGGAAACTCTGGGAGGTGGTGAATATGTCTTTTACCTTAATTTTGGTGATGGTCTCATGGGAGTATGCATATGTACAAACTCTTCAAATTATACACATTAAATATGTGTAGTTCTTTGTAATCAATTATACCTAAATAAAGCTGTTTTAAAAAAGAACAGAGGACTACTCACTTCAGTAGCACATTTACTACAAGTGGAACAACACAGAGAAGATTAGCATGGCTCTTGCATAAGGATGACATTGCAAATTCATGAAGTGTTCCATATTTAAAACAAAAACAAAACAAAAGAAAAAGAACAGAGGAGGATGCCCATTATCACCACCATTATTTAACATTGTTTGGAGGTAGTAGAAAGCTCAGTGAGACAACAGAAAGAAATTTGAGATGTAAAAATTAGAAAGGAGGAAGAAAATTATCCTTTTGTATAGATAGTAAATTCCAAGATAATACATTTTTAAAAGTTATAAACAGTAAGATAAATTCAGGAAAGTGGTAGAGACCCCCTAGACCAATCAGTGTCCAGTCACATGAGTGACCAGACAGGAGACCAGCAGAACTGCCCAACTCAGCCCAGTCCAAATTGTTGACCCACAGAGATGTGACCAAATAAAGTAATTATTGTTTGAAGCCACTAAATGTTTGAATGGTTTATTATGCAGCAGTAGATAGCTGACATAGTATATGACATAGTATATGTCATAGTATATGACAAATATTGTATATCAAATCAGTGAATAAAAGATTCACTCTTTAATAAATCTATTTGGAGAACTGGATAGTCATCTAGAAATAAGTTAATTTAGATACATACCTCATGTTTTAACAGAATTCATTCCAAGTGAAGAACATATTCAAATTAGAAATATGAAACCATCAAGTACTTTAAGAACTCACTGGAGTTTTTTTATAGTAGTGGAAGCATGAAGAAGAGCATTCTAACTACATACTAAACAGAAATCATAAAACGAAAGATTGATAAATTTTCAATTTTCAAGCCTCAGCTCCCAGCCCCGCCCACCCCGGCAGCCGAGCAGACAAGTCTCTCTGGCTGGTGAGTGCCAGTCGGCACCGATCCTCTGTGCGGGAATCTCTCCGCTTTGCCCTCCGCACCCCTGTTGCTGTGCTCTCCTCCGCTACTCCGAAGCTTTCCCCCTCCGCCACCCGCAGTCTCCACCCGCGAAGGGGCTTCCTAGTGTGTGGAAACCTTTCCTCCTTCATGGCTCCCTCCCACTGGTGCAGGTCCTGTCCCTATCCTTTTGTCTCTGTTTTTTCTTTTTTCTTTTGCCCTACCCAGGTACATGGGGAGTTTCTTGCCTTTTGGGGGGTGTGAGGTCTTCTGCCAGCATTCAGTAGGTGTTCTGTAGGAGTTGTTCCACGTGTAGATGAATTTCTGAGGTATCTGTGGGGAGGAAGGTGATCTCCGTGTCTTACTCTTCCGCCATCTTCCCCTGTCGGTCTCATTATGGTTTTGATTTACAGTTCCCTGATGAAGAGTGATGCTGAACACTTTTTCTTATACCCGTTGGTCATCTGTATATCTTTAATGGAAAAATGTCTATTTAGGTCATTTGCCCTTTTTTTTTTTTTTTTTTTTTTTTTTGCTGTCCTCTCACCATTGTGGCCTCTCCCATCGTGGAGCACAGGCTCCAGATGCGCAGGCTCAGCGTCCATGGCTCACGGGCCTAGCCGCTCCGCGGCATGTGGGATCTTCCTGGACCTGGGCACAAACCCATGTCCCCTGCATCGGCAGGCGGACTCTCAACCACTGTGCCACCAGGGAAGCACCATTTGCCCATTTTTAAATTAGGTTATTTGGGTTTTTTTGTTTTTATTTGTTTGTTTGCTATTGAGTTGTAAGAGTTCCTTGTATATTTTTTTATATTAACGCCATATTGGATTTGTGCTATGCATATATTTTCTCCCATTCCATAAGCTGTGTTTTCATTTATTATTATTTAATGTTATTTTTGCTAAACAGAATATTTATATGTGCTATCAGTAGGGAATGGAGCTGTCATCCTTAAGCACCAGATGACAATATGTGAATTTTATTCTTTGGGAAATGAGGGAGTGATTGGAACTTTTGGAAGCATGTTATAATTGGGGAAATCGACCCTGGCAGCAAATATCTTCTCCCATTCAGTAGGTTGCCTTTTCATTTTGCTGATGGTTTCCTTTGCTGTGTAGCTTTTTAGTATGATTTAGTCCCAGTTTATTTTGGCTTTTGTTGTGAAATATATTTATTTTTAAGTTCAGTGATGGATACATGGTTTTTTTTAAAATTATTATTCTTTAAATAACATATATATATATATAAATGGTCACAAACTGTTTTTTAACATTTAATGGCAGAATAAAATTCTCAGGAATTTATTAACTATTAAAATTTTGCAATGGTCCTGTATATTATTTAGACAAACCAAGAAAGCCAGATGGTAAATATTTGTACCTAGGATTGTATGTAATAAAGTAATTAGATAGCAAATTTTATTATCAGTACACAGCTCAAATCCTGACATATAATAAACATTCTATATATGTTTGTTGGATGAATAGATGAATAAAAAGTAGGGATTGAAAATTCTTGAGCTGGGCCTTTAAAACTATAGGCTTCATTTTATTACTAATGGGAGATAAGGCTTTAAGAAAAGATGATGGAATGCTTTGAAAATGTGCCCTGTGGTATATAGGCCACTAAAACTATAGAATAATAAAATGTTTATAATTGGAGGGACTTATGGACATAATGAAAACAACTCGTCAATTAACTTAATCTGGCAGCCTTGTAGCCCCCACACAGACATACAGCTTAATAACTTTATTCATAGAGAAGATTAATTTTAGGAGTATCCTGTGAGAAAATTCAGTCTTCATAAGAAAATGCTTAATCATATTCCTAGAAATACAACTCTCTTATGTAGCATTTAGTATTTTATATGTATAAAATGCTGTCAGGTACTTTGATAGTTTGTATCAATTACTTATAAAATTTCTATGATCATATTCATATTTAATAATTGAGGAAACAAAAAACAAAGACAGTATATCACTTTGTCTACAACTAATTATGGAAATATTCAGCTGAGACCACAGACTGCACTAAAATAACAGAGTTAAGTACTCACAATTAAGTGATCTGTGGTTCAGGATATACCATATGGGATCTGCTTAAATTAATGTGAAGCTTTAATGCCCAAGTGATTCATTTAACAAAGGGAGTAAACTAGAGGAAATGTGTCATCGGGCTCTGTTATGATGTTGTTCCTACAGCCATCTCCCATGTTTTTTTTTCTCCCCAGGCTCTTTGTGTTCCTTTGTTGTTTTGGTAGCTGTCCACCATATATTGTACCCTCCTAGAACCAGGCTTTCCTGGCAACACCCCAGGCAAACAAACCTACTGTTCCTTTTCCTCCCATCCTTAACAGAACTCTCCCATTTCATACCTAATCCCTCAGTAATCTGATAGATGGCTAATTTTTATCTTTGTTGTTGATAAAGTCATATATTTTTTTTGGACTTAGGATGGTTTAGCATGTCATCTCTCCCAGGAACATTACCATCTTAACAGATGATGGTCAATGATTAGATACATTATAATGTGGATTAGTAAACTTTCTTCCTTCCCTATCACTGCTAAAATCCAGTATCGTTCCTCAGCTTTCCTGATATGCACGTTTCCTACCTATCACAAATATGATTCACATTCTAGATAATCATTTTCAAACTCTACAATTCCTAGTATGTGCTAGAAGCAGCTATACTTCTGTAGGGGAAGCACTTAATAGTTGACAAAATGTTTGTACTAACTCTTTGGATTCTGGCAACTCTCATATTTGTATGATATTATTTTCCTGTGGTGTCAAGGCATGAATGCTCATTTTCAGGGCTAGTCTTTCTTATGGCAGAGGAGTTATGATTCAAGGATGCAGGAATGTCCTCCCTGCTACACACACAACTCCCTGTTTGCCCTTCCCCCATAACACCTAAAATGTCACACCATTAGAAACTCTTTCCTTTAGGCTGAAAGAGAAACACACTTAAAGTATGTATTCACTTATAAAGTATTCATTATTTGATTGTTTTCCCACAGGGCAATAGCAAAGTCTCCCAAGGAAATATGTTACAATTGAGGGACATTCACCTGAGAATGGCTGAAGCTAAGTTTCAAGTATGGAGCTCTGCCCAAGGAGGGCACTCTAGTAAAAGCATTGAGCAGGGAGATTCAAGACTAGCAGAGGAGGCAGGAGACAGTCTGCCATCTTGAAAGGCTACCAAAGGAAGGGATGTACTGCTGAATAGCCTAACATAATGGCCCCAAAGGCTGATGTTTATCTGATCTACTATCAGACCCAGTGTCTTCCTGTTCACCTGCTCAATATTTCCTAGGAGTTTAGGAAAAAGGAGAGTATCCACAGTTTCAAGGGGTCAAATGACAGCCCAAAGAAGGTTAAAAATTACTTTTTAAAAAAGTAAAGAGATGCAGAAACAAGTTTTAATACCAGGAGACAGGACAAAGAATAAGGTGTGAAAGGTGTCCCTGGTATAGTTCATTTCAGAGTTCTTCATTCTGGCAATTACCTATGTATTGAGGAAGCTCTGGTAGAAGTTATGGTGCCAGGTAGTGAGGAGAATGAAGAGAAGTATAAGACATATGAATATCTGATAATGCATGAATATCAGTGAATGGTGGAGACAATGGATACTACAGTAATTGAGGAAAGAGAATTCTTTGGGGGCACATGTGTTTAATGGAGGAGTAGACATTTGAGTAGAACTTCAAAACTGCTTGAAATTATGTTAAGAGGAGGCAAGAAATCAATCTGGAAAAGGGAAGTAATAAAGCCAAGGCAGTGAAGTAATAAAGCCAAGGCAGGGAGGTAGTAGAGCACAAGCTTTCTTCAAGAGGCAGAGTAAGCTGTTGTAAAGTGGTAACGGTACAGGTTCTAAGACCATGTGGGGTCAGAATCTACTGCATAGGTCAAATTCCAGCTCTCCCATTGGTGACCTTGAGCAAGGTACATAAAACTTCTTTGTGCTTCAATATTATTATCTGAAGAGATAATAACAGTACCTATCTCATAGGAATACTGTAGGAATAGAAAGAAAAAATATACATGTAAAATGCTCAGTACAGTGACAGATACATCAATTTAATAACTTTACTTATTATTTAATGTTATTTTTGCTAATACAAATACAATATGTTATAAATAATTAAATACAAATACAATATGGTATCAGTAGGAAATGGAGCTAGAAGGGCAAGATTGATCCTTAAACGACACATGACAATATGTAAATTTTATTCTATGGGATATCCAAAGCAATCTTGAGAAAGAAAAACGGAGCTGGAGGAATCGGGCTCCCAGACTTCAAGCTATACTACAAAGCTACAGTAATCAATACAGTATGATACTGGTACAAAAACAGAAATATAGATCAATGGCACAGGATAGAAAGCCCAGAGATAAACCCACACATGTATGGTCACCTAATCTATAACAAAGGAGGCAAGAACATACAGTGGAGAAAAGGCAGTCTCTTCAATAAGTGGTGCTGGCAAAACTGGATAGCTACATGTAAAAGAATGAAATTAGAACACTACCTAACACCATACACAAAAATAAACTCAAAATGGAGTAAAGAGCTAAATGTAAGACCGGACGCTATAAAATTCTTAGAGGAAAACATAGGAAAAACACAGCAAGATCTTTTTTGACCCACCTCCCAGAGTAATGAAAATAAAAACAAAAATAAGTGAATGGGACCTAATGAAACTTAAAAGCTTTTGCACAGCAAAGGAAACCATAAACAAGACAAAAAGACAACGCTCAGAATGGGAGAAAACATTTACAAACAAAGCAACTGACAAAAGATTAATCTCCAAAATACACAACAGCTCATGGAGCTCAGTATCAAAAAAAACAACCCAAATAAAAAATGGGCGGAAGACCTAAACAGACATTTCACCAGAGAAGACACACAGGTGGCCAAGAGGCACATGAAAAAATGCTTGACATCACTAATTATTAGAGAAATGCAAGTCAAAACTACAGTGAGGTATCACCTCACACTGGTCAGAATGGCCATCATCAAAAATCTACAAGCAATAAATGCTGGAGAGGGTGTGGAGAAAAGGGAACCCTTTTACACTGTTGGTGGGAATTGATACTGCCACTATGGAGAACAGTATGGAGGTTCCTTAAACAATTAAAAATAGAACTACCATATGACCCAGCAATCCCACTACTGGGCATATACCCTGAGAAAACCATAATTCAAAAGGACACATGTACCCCAATGTTCATTGCAGCACTATTTACAATAGCCAGGACATGGAAAAGACCTAAATGTCCAATGACAGATGAATGGATAAAAAAGATATGGTACATATATACAATGGAATATTACCCATCCATAAAAAGGAATGAAACTGGGTCATTTGTGTAGATGTGGGTGGACCTAGAGTCTGTCATACAGAGTGAAGTAAGTCAGAAAGAGAAAAATAAATATCGTATATTAACGCATATATGTGGAATTTAGAATAATAGTACAGATTAACCTATTTGCATGGCAGGAATAGAGATGCAGATGTAGAGTATGGACATGTAGACATGGGGGTGTGGAAGGGGAGGGTGGGATGAATTGGGAGATTAGGTTTGACATAAATATGCTAACATGTGTAAGATAGATAGCTAGTGGGAACCTGCCATATAGCACAGGGAGCTCAGCTCAGCTCGGTGCTCTATGATGACCTAGACGGGTGGGAGGGGGGTCCAAGAGGGAGGAGATATAGGTATACACATAGCTGATTCACTTCATTGTACAGCAGAAACTAACACAACATTGTAAAGCAATTATACTCCAATAAAAATAAATTTATTCTATGGGAAATGAAGGAGTGATTGGAGCTTTTGCAAGCATGTCATAATTGGAGAAATTTACCCTGGCAGCAAGGTGCTCAGTGTATTGTAACTGCTGGATGGAAAGGGAGCTTAGAGACTAAAGGAAAATAGATTGAATGGAAACAATGGCTGCAGCTGACACATGAGTTAATATGGGACTGAACTAGGAAATGACAGCAGAAGTGAGAAAGCAGTTATAGACTTGAGAGACGTTGTCAAAGAAGGAAGGGGAGTGTGTGGTGTCTATTTGGACCTAGAAAGGAAACCAAAGTTATATCTGATATTTTGAGCTTCAGTGGCTAAGACTAATATGGTACCATAATAAAAAAGCAGAAAACCAAGATGAAAAATTTTTTAGGGAAGAAGAAGGAGAATAATTAGTTCAAAAACTGTGGAATCTAAGTGAGATGTACTAAAGGCAGCTGGAGATGCAGAATGAGAGCTCAGGAGAGAGCTTGGACTGGAGATGTGTTGACTTCCAAGTAATGGTAGAGAAGATTGACAAATGACTTCTCTGCAAACAAAAATGTCAAAGTAAGAGCCTTCACTAATGTCTGAACCTCGGGGATTGTGCAGATTTGGGCTTTGGAAGAACAGCATTATTCTTTTTGCTGTGATTGTGCTGTTACAGAACTATTAGTAATGAGGCATAAAATCATATTTTTCATTCACTTATTCTTTCATTCATTTGTTCATTTATGAATATTCATCATACCATTTTTAAGGTTTCTAATGCTCAGTAACTACTTGCTAAGTGAATGAAATCCATGATACTATAAAATCCTACATAAGAGCTTATCTGACAGTTCTGCAGACTATCGTCACCTTTGGGGTGAGTGTTGCATGGAGATTTATCTGACATCAGGGCTCATAGCACCTTGGCCTTGCACATTCAGGCTGTAACTTTGGAGAAATCTCAAAACCCTTTTAAAAAGCTTCTCTTTTCTTTATGACCAAGCACTTTCATTCAGCATTTACCAAAAGTATTTTGACTCCATTCCATTTTGTGTAATCAGCAACCAGATTTGGAGTGTGAGGCAGACAGACTGCCTCTAAGAGCCTTACTTTGGCAGCAAATGTGCCACAACTCACCCTTACTCACTTTGGATGGGGTAGCTCCCTAGTGGGACAGTGCTTTCCATTTTAACACTATGAATAGAGGTTGTCAGTAGCATAAAATCACCAACTAAACACTGCAAGGTAGCTCACTTCTTTAAAACAAAACCTTAAGCTAATTGTTCTTAAGTGCCTAAGCCACACAGAGTCAAAGAGCACTTTGTACCCTTTCCTACCTCCCAAGACCTACCCCCATCCTTTCTCCACCATCTCTATGACAACCTCTAAAACAAGCCGTTACAATCCTGACATGGCACCAGGCTGACACCTTGGGCTGGGATTTAATTTTGAGTTATAACCGTGTTAGGAAAACATATGATGTGGCCGTTTGCTTACAGAAAGAGGGGGGAAATCATAAAATCCTCTTTTTTTATGAGCTGTCGCTTGATTCGTTCCTGGAGCCCCAAGTAGCAAGCTTCTAAATCAATGTGTGCAGCTGTTTTGGCTTCTTGGAGCCCAGCAGGTGTATTGCTCAGCTCGACTGCCATCTCCCTACACTCACATAACAAATAATAACGTCTTACACACACAAGCCATCCATCAGAGTTACTGCTGGTCCCTGAGAGGCTTCCTTCCCTCTTCCCTACAATCCTTTATCCTCCTCCTTTCGTTCTTCTCTTCTCTTCTTTTTTTTTTTCTTTAACAGTAGATGTACTCCATCGATGGATTTTCTTTGTCACACTTTCTAGATGCCTTTAATTGAATAACCTTTGACCCTTTTGGCAAGAGGAGAAAGGGACAAGGAATAGCAAATCCACCACAGTGTTTATTTGTGTTTAAAAAGTAAAACAATAGAAGTATTGTGACTAGTGAAATCAATTAGTCTTCTTAAGCAGTAAAGGCCCACATCTGGTGTGACTTAAGTTAATGTAAGTGAAAGGGCTGCAGAGGCCCAGAGACCTTGCGTTCTCATTTCAACAGGTGACAGAGAAGGCATAAAAGGCTAATAATATACTACAAGTGCAGAGACAGTGCGATAAATACTGGAGGGCTTGCCTAGAAGGTAAAATCCTTGCTTGCCCATGACAACCAAACAAATGTTCCCTCTCAAGGCTGACCATCAACTTCGGGGAACTGAAGGGCTGACTGCCAACTTGAGAGTATTCCAAAGGGTTAGCAAGCCCATTTCCCAGGGAAACACAGAGATAAGAGCTGGAACTCCTGAGATTTGGTGGTGGGGCAGGTGAAGACAGATTTGACAACTTGTGGACTCTCTGATCAGTGTGGGTCAATTGAAAGAGGGTGGTGGCAATGCCAGGCATGGTGATTATTCCATAGTGGAGGCTGCTGGGTGATTCAAATGTATGACTCAAGTCTTGACCTTCTAGTTGGGTTGTGAGATTTAACAAAATTTCAGGGCACCCAGTTAAATTTTAATTTTAACTAAAGAATGAAAAATTTTATGGTATAGGTATATTCTATGCAATTTTTAGACATGCTAAAAATTTGTTAGCTGAAATTCAAATTTTACTGCGTGCACTGTACTTTATCTGGCAATCCTACCTTCTAGGAACTTGTATTTTTTAATTTGATGCCTTCCCCAGTGTTCTCTATGTTGTGTTACGAGTCAAAGTAAGAAATGGCCATAATAAAAGCAAGACTGCCTTTTCTACAAAATCACTCCTCATGACAACACCCATCAAATTATCTAGTACCCTTTGAATAAGAATTCATGGGATAAATCCCTTTTGAAATTTATTTTAAAATATAAGTGTCATTCTCATCTAAAGAGCAAGTCTATATTCCTTTATCACAAATGTCCTTTTTGCCTTGATTCCTAAGGAGCTTGGAACTTAAATTACTGCTTCATTCCAGACATCATTTTGGCATAGGTCCATTTTTCACAAAGTGTGTTGTACAGAACACCATGAAAAAAACATGTAATGGTGTCACTCTCTTGGAATTTTATACTACTTTCTAGCAAGTAAAAGAATCTGGGGAATTTTGCAGTAAAAAAAAAGAAATATGTCTAGCTTTTCTTCATCCAAAATTTGCTTAATTTCTTTGATTACAGAACAGCCTTTCAAGAAATACCTATTTACACCCAACAAAACTAACTGAGTAACTTAGTTTGACAAATGCTGGCTTAAGGTTTTGATATATTTATTTTCTCCTCAGTCTACATGATTTCACCTTCTTAAATATCAACTGTTTTGTTCTACGTGTATTATAAGCCATCTCAAGTCTTTCTTCAAAGTGTGCAACAAATAAATTATAAACAAGTAAATAAATACCCTGAGATGGTTGACGTGTACCACGTATACAGTACACAAAATACTTATGAAGGACCTACGACTCAGAACATTCAGAGAATTTTTGTCTTTAAAGAGACCTCTTTCTCTACGCATGAATGTGAGGGAGCCACTCTCCCAAAACAACTTTCCCTTTTCTTTCTGCCATTGGCTCCTGCCCCATGATAACCCCTCACCTGAGTGGGGAGATTCATAAGGTGCTGGCAATCCCTGTGTCTAGTCTTTCCCAGGTGTTACCTTTTACCCCCCACACAGCTAAGTTTAGTAGGACCCCAGGCTTGGGAGTACATTGCATATGTAGTACTTGGGAACCCTTCAGGGATAAAGGGGGTGGGGACTATGTGAGTTATTGTTCTAACAGTCTCAATTATTAACTTAGCTCTCAAGCAAGACCCCCTTGGTACCTACCAATCATTCCAGCACAATATAAATCTGTTTGTCATAGAGAAACCTCATTCCAAGGGGGAAAGACCCTCTTATTTATTCCAAGGCTGATGGCAGGTACCAAGGACCTGGACTGACAGGATAGTCCATGAGTATTTTTATTTTTATTATTTTCTTAGACCAGTTTCCAACAGCTGGTTGCCAGTTGCCCCCTAACGTGGACACATAAAAGCAAAGACTCCAGCACTGCCAGCCAGGATCAGGGAAGAAACACAGCTCTCATAAATCAAGGCTACACTGTTCTACAGCTTTAGCTCAATGAAGTGCATGTGTATGGGATAAAGGGGATGAGCTTTGACTGGGGGAAAAAAGAGTGCTCCTCCCCCACGGATAAGCCAGCACCAGTTTGGATAAAGCTTTTGTCATCTGCTTAGTCTCTCTGCACCAGTCAAATCATTCAGTCAAGACCACATGTTCCCGTGGGTAAAACTTCCTAGACCCTAGTCCTGGTTCTTTTTTAAGTGGAGCCTGATCCCTCTTTCAGCTTCAGAGAGGGTGATCTCTCAAGAAAGCAGAGTAGAGGATATTTGAACATGGTTCATTCCTGACCTGCTGGATGGCAGTTCACTAGAGACAGTGAAGCAGATTTGGGGCTGGGCTCTAGAAGGAAGTAAGAAGGAGAGGGAAGACAGGAATAAAAGGGAGAAAGTGGAAGGAAAAATGAAAAAGATACAAGCACCTCCCAAAGGCTGACCTTCCATTTAATACAGAGGAATAACTGTTCAGGAACCAACTCATGTGACAAACAGAAGACATCATAAGCTAAGTCCAAGTCTCAAGATAAACTGTGAGAATTCAAGAGACCAGAACAAATGCCACAGGGACATAGGAGATTTCAAAAATGTTCAGTATCTGCAAAGCAATCAATGTGATATACCACATTAACAAAATAAAGAATAAAAATCACGTGATCATCTCAATAGATGTAGAAAAAGCTTTTGACAAAATTCAACATCCATTCATGATAGAAACTCAACAAAGTTGGTATAGAAGGAACATACCTCAACAAAATAGAGGCCATTTATGACAAAGCATCATATTCAGTGGTGAAAAGCTGAAAGCTTTTCTTCTAACATAAGGAACAAGACAAGTGTGCCCACTCTCACTTCTGTTTAACAAAGTGATGGAAGTCTTATCCACAGCAATCAGACAAGAAAAAGAAACAAAAACATCACTATTTGCAGATGACATGATACTATATTTAGAAAACCCTGAAGAGTCCACCAAAAAAAAACCTATTAGAACTAGTAAATGAATTCAGTAAAGTTGCAGGATACAAAATTAATATACAGAAGTCAGTTGCATTTCTGTACACTAATAATAAGCTATCAGAAAGAGAAATCAAGAAAACAATCTCATTTATTGTATAAGCAAATCAAAAAGAATTAAAATACCTGGGAATAAATTTAACCAGGGAGGTGAAAGACCTGTACTCTTAAAACTATAAGACATTGATGAAGGAAATTGAAGACAATACAAATAAGTGGAAAGTTATCCATGTTCATGGATTGGAAAATTAATATTATTAAAATGTCCATATTACCCAAAGCAATCTGCAGATTTAATGCAATCCCTATCAAAATACCCATGACATTTTTCACAGAACTGGAACAAATAATCCTAAAATTTGCATGGAACCACAAAAGACTCTGAATAGCCAAAGCAATCTTGAGAAAAAAGAACAAAGTTGAAGGTATCATACTCCCTGACTTCAGACAATATTACAAAGCTATAGTAATCAAAACAATATGGTACTACCACAAAAACACACAGATCAATGGAACAGAACAGAGAGCCCAGAAATAAACTCAAATTGATTTTTAACAAAAGTGACTCCACTTATTGCTGGATGAAAATGACCAGAAACAGTCAAAGAAGAATTTACCAGGGCATTCCATCTTTAGGTTATTGCTCAAGACTGCTATGCTTAAGACCATCCACTGGCAAAGCATTCATAATTCTTCAGCAAAACATGTACCCCCACCTAATCCCCAGAGCTAGAAATATTTGTCAGGAAAATGTGTCCTTGAAACTAAAAGGGCCTAGATGCTAATGTTGGGGAGAAATATTAACGAATTCAGTGCAGTACATAATTTAGTCATTCATTCACATATGAGGGTCAGTTCTATGCCAGACACTGTGCCAGGTGGCTGTCTGTGCAAGGTGAAAATCCAGACCCAACATTCCTGCCACCTTCCAACCCTATTCTAGCACAGATACATGACTGGAGGATGTCAGACTGGGTTCCCTCAAGGAGTAGAAAGCAGGGGTCATCAGACTCTAAATGGAGATTAGAAATCACATAATTAACATTACTCACTTATATTTTTAGTGCCTCAATATAGTCATATTCTGCTGGAGTAGTCAGGATGAACCATGTTATTATCTCCATTTTACAGCTGAGAAAACTGAAGCTCTGAACAGTTAAAGAACTAGCCAAAGGTCACCCAATCTCTAAGTGACAGATACAGCCTGACTTCATCACCCAATACCACCTTCCCAAAGGGCCTTTTTTTCTTTAACTGGTTAAGAAGGTCAACCAGGTCTCTTTTATACCTTCATACCTCCACTGCTTTTGCTCCCACCATCTATTCTCTGCACTGACCAATGGAAAACCATCTGCCAAAGGAACCAGATGTTTATACAACTACATTAACTAACATTACCCTCCCAAGGTGAACTCCCAAACCCAACAGCTTTCTCTGACTTGTGGGTGATCCTAAAAAAAATCTGGATTTTAAAATACAGTGGAAAAATTAAACCTATAACACATACAAGCCTTTTCTTCTATGCTCTTTAAAAGGAAACTCTACCTCATCAGCCACAGGCCAGAGCCTAAAAGGCATGGCATGGGACAAAGTTTAATTATAAGTAGTGAATTTGATAATAGAGAAAAGATAATAACATAAAGCTAACTGATGTAAGTGTAAAAAAAAAAAAATACCCAGGAGTCTTTTTAAAGAGACAGAATCAAAATTAAATCTTTCTATACCCAGCTTCTCATCTTAAAAAAGAAAACAGTGAATAACTGACAACCTAAGATGTTTTGTACTAACTTAAGATGTGGAAAAATATTTAAAAGAAATATTTATTTCTTCTAATTAAAATTGGAGCAAATTATTTTTATAATTAGTAAAAACATATTTACATGATTTCTCATTGTAAAATGTAGATGATCATGTATGTTGCTATTTTTGAAAGTCAGATGAGAGGTAGAGGTTCTGGAAGGGGTTTTCATACCCTTAGAGAATTATAGAGCACTTTGCTTTACTTTGCATTGCCACTATTGTTATTGGTTGTGTTTGATTATGGAATCTACTAATTTACCATTCTACTCTATCTATTCTCACCTCTTAAAACTTCAGTAACTAAAGTCTTCTGTGTATTAGAATAATTCAGAGGTCTGTAGGATTTTAACAACAAAAATATGAGAAAAGAGATATCGTAAATCTACTTCTGTCATATTTTTATGACAATATTCATAGATGATTATTTTAGTCCACCTCCTACACAGTTTCCTGAACTTCTCATCTCCAATGATATTGTCTTCCACCCTACTTTAGCCACTCATACATGTTCATCCCTATATTTTGTCATTAACAATAAGTGCACACACATACAATCTCAAGTTTAAATATATTACTCTCTAGTCAGTATCTCCTATCTCTCCACCTTATTTACTTTAGTACTCTGATTCCTGTCAATTCTTCGATTTTTCTCAAACAAACCAAAAATTATTTTTGCATGGTTTTTAGTGCCTTATGACCTCACCTTCTTCATAACCTAGTTTAGATATTGTGGTTCATCATTATAATCACTCTGTTGCAATTATATACACAACAGGATAATACACTATGACTAAACTGGATTTATTATAGGAATGCAGGGTTAACTTAACATTTGGAAAGCAATCAGTATAAACTCACCATATTAATAGAATAAAGGAGAAAAAACATACAATTATAAGAGTTGTAGAAAAAAACTTTTGATACAATTAAGAATCCAATCACGATTTTTTTTAAAAAAAGCAGCAAGAAGTAAACTTCTTTAATCTAATAATGTATATCTACCAAAAAAATCTAGAAAACATTATTTTTCATGGTGAAATATTAAAAGATTTTTTTCTGAGAACAAGGATGGGAGAAGGCTGTCCATTCATTTATTCCTATTCAACTGTCCTAGCCAGTGTAATATGACAAAAAAAAAAAAAAACTACAGGGAGAACTTCTGTCTATGATGGAGCAAGGAGCTCTGAAAATTGTCCCTCAAAAAAATAACATAACACTGGACAAAATTGTCAAAAATTTTGATTAATGGCTCTTGAAACTGAACAAAGGCAATCAACAAACTTAGAAGTGTTTATTCATGAAAAACTACTTAACATTGGGTAAGAACACTGGGAATATGTGCCTTACTTAACTTGGAGCTGCTTCCATCCCCTCTCCAGTTCAGTTGGCAAGGTAGTTCCCCAAGAGAAAGGCTGGCCCTGAAGCCAGCAGATTTTCTGTTGCTGGGAGCTACCCTCCTTTGGAGGCATTATCAGTAAAAGTGGAAAACTCAGTAGGTAATGAACAGAGAAGGCCTATAACTCTACTAGCCTTTGGTCACGGACTCTGTTGGGATAAGGGGCAGACTAGAGGACTAGCCAGAAACTTAACAGGGGGATCCTTGAAATGTGAAAGTGATAGAAGGACTTGGTAAACTTTTCATATATCCTGGCTGACTGTTCTACTGTGTGCACACATGGGAGATCTGGCCTGAAAGTTTCTGGAGGTAAATAAAAGCTGAGGAAGGCTTGAAAACTGCTTGAACTTTGAATGTGAATGCTACCTAACCTATACACAGATTCATTGAGAGAGGGTAGAAGACAGTGCTGGAGATGTTTGAGTAAAATTTCTTTCCACTGAACTCTTTAGAAACAGTAATGATCCCTAGGAAGCTAGGCTAACATTTGAAAGTAAAAATACAAAAATAAACTCAGCAGAAACAACAGCAACTGCACATTATGGGAGTGACAGATTCCACAGATCAGGCAAGTTACATGAAAACAAAATCATCCATAAAGCAAAAAAGAAAAAAGAAAACAGCAACAATAACAACACTCGAGGGAAAAAATCAGAACCCAGACGTGTTAAATGTTGACTTTCAACAAGAAATTATGAGACATGTGAAGAAATAGGAAAGTGTTACCCAACTTAGAAGTACTCAATAAAACTGCTTCTGAGTATGTCCATATGTTGGATTTAGGAGACAGATATTTCAAAGCAATTATTATAAATAGTTTCAAAAACTAGTTAAAGGAAAACATGTTTTAAAAAACAAATGGAAATTCTATAGGTAAAAAGTGCTATATCAAAATAATAATTCACTACACAGGCTCAACATTAGATCTGAGATGGCAGAAGAAAGAATCAGTGAACTTGAAGATAAATAGAAATTATCCAACCTGAATAAATATATCTTTTCTCTTCTGTTTCTTTAAAAGTAAAAAAATAATAAAAAGCCTTAATTATAGCACTTTATTGCTGGGTTTGTAACAGATATAGATGTAAGATTCATCTCAATAGTAGCACAAAATCCTTAAAAAATGATTTTTTCATAAAACTTTAGCTAGACTAATCAAGGAAAAAAAAAGAGAATATAAAAATTACCAAATTCAGGAATGAAAGGTATATCACTACTGCACCTACAAAAATTAAAAGATTTATAATGCAATATCATGAACTACCTGTGCCAACAGATTAGGCAACTTATATGACATGAAAAAACATACAATTAAATTTTTAAATTTAAATTTCTATTATAGAAATTTGAAATCTTACCACAATTTAAAGACCAGTCTTAAAAAAATGGCTTCACTAAATTCTTTCAAATATTTGAGGAAGAAAAAAAAAATTGAATCCTACACAAACTTTTACAGAAAATAGAGGTGAATGAAACACTTCCCAACTCTTTGAAGCCAATACTACTCTGATACCAAGGCCAAAGATAACACAAATGAAGAAAAGTACAGACTAATATCCCTTATGAATATACAAACATCTTTTATAAAATAGTAAACTGAATGCAAATATAAAAAGAATTATATAACATGACTAAGTGGGATTTATTCTAGAAATGCAATGTTGGTATATATAATTTGAAAATCAATGTAATTCACCATATTAATAGAATAGAAAACAAAGAATACCTGATCATCTCAATAGACATAGAAAAGCCATTTGACAACATTTAATCTTTATTCATGGTAGATGCTCTCAACAAAACAGGAAGAGAAGGGAACTGCCTCAACCAGGAAAAAAATAAAAGAAGACATCTATTAAAAAACTTATAGCTAGCATCATTCTTAATGATGAATGCATGAATGCTTTCTCTCTAAGATCAAGAACAGGACATGGATGTCCATTGTCACCATTTCTCTTCAACATTGTAAAGGAGGTTCTAGCTTATGCCATACGATAAGAAAAAGTAATAAAAGGCAACAGTTTTATATAGAAAGAAGTTAAACTGTCTTTTTTCACAGATTACATGATATTCTATTTAGCAAATCTGATGGAATCTGCACAAAAAGTTAATAGAATTAATAGGTAAGTTCAACAAGATTGCAGAATGGAAGATCAATGTAAACAATAAATTAAGTTTCTATATACTATCATTGAATAACTGGAAATTAAATTAAAACAATTTCATTTATAATATTAAAAAATAAAATAGATATGATTTGAACAAAAGAAGTACAAAACTTATACACTAAAAATTATAAACCATTGCTGAGAGAAATTATCTAAATAAATAGAGAAATATTCATATTCATGAATTAAGACAATATTGTTAAGATAGTAATTTTCCCTAAATTGATCTGTAGTTTTAATGCAATCCCAATATAAATACTAGCAATTTTTTTTTTTAGAAAATGATAAGCTGGCCTTAAAATTTATGTGGAACTGCTAAGGATCTATAATGGCAAAAACACTTTTGGAAAAAGAAGACCAAAGTTTGAGGACCCACACTACCTGTTTTCAACACTCATTACAAATCTTCATTGATTAAGACACTGGCGTATTGATGAAAGGATAGACACATGGATCAATGGAACAGAACAGAGTGTAAAAATAGACCCACACATCTATGGCCAACTGATTTCTTACAAAGGTGCCAAGGGAATTCAGTGAAAAATGAAGTCTTTCCCACAAATAGTGTGAAATAATTGTACATCTGTATGCAAAAAAGAAAAATGAATCTTTAACCATACTTCACAATATATGTAAAATTTAACTCAAAAATGGATCATAAATCTAAATATAAAACCTAAAACTATGAAACTTCTAGAAGAACAGAGGAGAAAATTTTTGTGACCTTAGGTCAGGCAAAGATTTCTTAGACCAAAAAAATCATGAATCATAAAATTAAAAATGGATAAAATAGACTTCATCAAATTTTAAAAGTCTCTTTATTTGAAAGACATAGAAGAAAATAAATAACTCACAGGCTGGTAGAAAATATAATATACATATAAGATAAAGGTATATAAAGAACTAAAAAAGCAAAAATAACAAAACATCATTAAAAATTAATAAAAGGTTTGAACAGAAAATGAGATACAACTAGCAAATAAGCAAATGAAAGATGATCAACATCATCACTTACTAGGGAAATTCTTATTAAAATCACAATTAGATCCCAGTTATTTGAATCCTGGTGTAGATACAGAGCATCGTACACAGCTGGTTAAAATGCAAAATGGTTCAGCCATTTTGGAAAACACTTTAGTAGTTTCTTATTAAGTTTAATATAAACTACTATACAACTCATCAATCTCTCAGATATTTAATCAAGTGAAATGAAGATATAAATCCATACAAAAACCTGTATGTGGATGTTTAGAGTAGATATATTTATTAACAATTGTCAAAAAAATCGAAAAAACAAAAGAAAACAAATATCAGCTGGTGAATGGATAAACAAACTATGCTACATTTACTCAATGGAATATTGCTTAGCATTAGAAAGTAATGAAATACAGGTATTTTTGCAATACATGAATTTCAAAAGCACTAGACTAAGTAAAAGAAGTCAGGGGCTTCCCTGGTGGCGCAGTGGTTGAGAGTCCGCCTGCCGATGCAGGGGACACGGGTTCGTGCCCCTATCCCGGAAGATCCCACATGCCGCAGAGCGGCTGGGCCCGCGAGCCATGGCCGCGGAGCCTGTGTGTCCGGAGCCTGTGCTCCGCAACGGGAGAGGCCACAGCAGTGAGAGGCCCGCGTACAGCAAAAAAAAAAAAAAAAAAAAAAAAAAGAAGTCAGATTCATATACAAACTACATATTGTATGATTATATTTATATTAGATTCTGACAAAGGCAAAGCTACAGAAATGGAGAACAACATTACCAGGGAATGGGGCTAAGGATGGGGAAGTGACTATGAAAGGGAACATAGGAACTCTTTGGTGTGATGGGAAAATTCTATATCTTGATAACTTGATAGTAAAGGAGGTTACAAAATTGTATGCCTTGTCAAAATTCACAGAAATGCACAACTAAAATGGTGGATTTTATTGTATGCAAATTTTACTTAAATAAAATTGGCTAAAAAGTAATCTGTGAGTGGAATGAGATTGAGTGGGGAAATTTATGAAACAAGATTGGCCATTAGTTGATCATTGTGGAATGTAAATGAAAGGATGCATCATTATTCTGCTCTCTCTACATTTATATGTTTATATATATAGTTTTTTATAAAATCTGCAAAAACAGAGTTTAGTCTTAAGGAACTATTGTTTAAATTAATGATAAAAATAACAAGGAAGTACAGTACAAGTCAATTTACTGAAAACAGTTAATGACAATTGAAGAATTACTGTTAAGAATTATGGGTACATGTAAGTTGTTAAGTTTTGGGATCAATGGTAAGTTCAAGTGTATGTAATCAGTTTTTTTTTTTTTGGCCCCACCTCACATGGCTTGCAGAATCTTAGTTCCCGGACCAGGGATTGGACCCATGTCCTCAGCGGTGAAAGTGCGGAGTCCTAACCACTGGACGACCAGGGAATTCCCTGTATTTAGTTTTTATTTTTAAAAAATAACATTAAAAAGTACCACGCACGTAGCAATGATGATGGTGTGTCATGAATTATAGTTGGCAACAAATCCAATTTTACACTGAGATTTTCAAACATGTACTATAATTGTTCTCCCCTGATCAAAAAATTTCAGTGGCTTTGGATCCCATTCAGAGTAAAAACCAAAGTTTCTTCAAGGTCCTACATAATGTAGGCCCTAGCTAACTCGATTTTACCTACTGTTTCTTCATTCTCTTCAACACGTTGTCCTCTTTGCTATTCTTCAAACACACCAAACCACCTTGCCATATTAAACCTTGCTGCACATGCTGCCTGAAACTTTCTTTATGTAAGCCAATTGCTTGCTTCTTCACTTCCTTGTGCTCTCTATTCAGCTGTCCCTTTATCAGTGAGCACTTCCCTGAACACACTATATAAACTAGAACAAATACGTGAAAAAAGCATTTTTGCAATGTCACTCATCTTCTTAACCTGATCAACTCCCATTTTATTAAATAAAATTCTACCTACAGTTCCTGTAG
The DNA here is from genome assembly GCF_964165515.1 of Mesoplodon bidens. NCBI lineage: Eukaryota > Metazoa > Chordata > Mammalia > Artiodactyla > Ziphiidae > Mesoplodon > Mesoplodon bidens. The sequence goes on along the minus strand of NC_138177.1, from coordinate 81,223,929 downwards.
CTGCCAATCAGAAATTTACCCCAATGATATTAATTTACCATCTTCCTTAACAAACATAATGACAAGGAATTAATTTTTGTTATTAAATCCTCTGATCCAATGGTAGTAACTTTTTTTGTGTGCTTCCTTTTTTTTTTATTAGTTTCTGCTTTATAACAAAGTGAATCAGTCATACACATACATCTGTTCCCATATCCCTTCCCTCTTGCGTCTCCCTCCCTCCCACCCTCCCTATCCCACCCCTCCAGGCGGTCACAAAGCACCCAGCTGATCTCCCTGTGCTATGCGGCTGCTTCCCACTATCTATCTACCTTACGTTTGGTACTGTATATATGTCCATGCCTCTCTTTCGCTTTGTCTCAGCTTACCCTTCCCCCACCCCATATGCTCAAGTCCATTCTCAAGTAGGTCTGTGTCTTTATTTCTGTTTTACCCCTAGGTTCTTCATGACATTTATTTTTTCTTAAACTCCATATATATGTGTTAGCATACGGTATTTGTCTTTCTCTTTCTGACTTACTTCACTCTGTATGACAGACTCTAGGTCTATCCACCTCATTACAAATAGCTCAATTTCGTTTCTTTTTATGGCTGAGTAATATTCCATTGTTTATATGTGCCACATCTTCTTTATCCATTCATCCGATGATGGACACTTAGGTTGTTTCCATCTCCGGGCTATTGTGAGTAGAGCTGCAATGAACATTTTGGTACATGTCTCTTTTTAAATTATGTTTTTTTCAGGGTATATGCCTAGTAGTGGGATTGCTGGGTCATATGGTAGTTCTATTTGTAGTTTTTTAAGGAACCTCCATACTGTTCTCCATAGAGGCTGTACCAATTCACATTCCCACCAGCAGTGCAAGAGTGTTCCCTTTTCTCCACACCCTCTCCAGCATTTATTGTTTCTAGATTTTTTGATGATGGCCATTCTGACTGGTGTGAGATGATACCTCATTGTAATTTTGATTTGCATTTCTCTAACGATTAATGATGTTGAGCATTCTTTCATGTGTTTGTTTGCAGTTTGTATATCTTTTGTGGAGAAATGTCTATTTAGGTCTTCTGCCCATTTTTGGATTGGGTTGTTTCTTTTTTTGATATTGAGCTGCATGAGCTGCTTATAAATTTTGGAGATTAATCCTTCGTCAGTTGCTTCATTTGCAAATATTTGCTCCCATTCTGAGGGTTGTCTTTTGGTCTTCTTTATGGTTTCCTTTGCTGTGCAAAGCTTTGAAGTTTCATTTGGTCCCATTTGTTTATTTTTGTTTCTTTTCCATTTCTCTAGGAGGTGGGTCAAAAAGGATCTGGCTGTGATTTATGTCATAGAATGTTCTGCCTGTGTTTTCCTCTAAGACTTTGATAGTTTCTGGCCTTTCATTTAGGTCTTTAATCCATTTTGAGCTTATTTTTGTGTATGGTGTTAGGGAATGATCTAATCTCATACTTTTACATGTCCCTGTCCAGTTTTCCCAGCACCACTTATTGAACAGGCTGTCCTTTCTCCACTGTACATTCCTGCCTCCTTTATCAAAGATAAGTTGACCGTATGTGCGTGGATTTATCTCTGGGCTTTCTATCCTGTTCCGTTGATCTATCTTTCTGTTTTTGTGCCAGTACCACACTGTCTTGATTACTGTAGCTTTGTAGTATAGTCTGAAGTCAGGGAGCCTGATTCCTCCAGCTCCATTTCTCGTTCTCAAGATTGCTTTGGCTATTCGGGGTCTTTTGTTTTTCCAAACAAATTTTGAAATTTTTTGTTCTAGTTCTGTGAAAAATGCCAGTGGTAGTTTGATAGGGATTGCATTGAATCTGTACATTGCTTTGGGTAGTAGAGTCATTTTCACAATATTGATTCTTCCAATCCAGGAGCATGGTATATCTCTCCATCTATTTGTATCATCTTTAATTTCTTTCATCAGTGTCTTATAATTTTCTGCATACAGGTCTTTTGTCTCCTTAGGTAGGTTTATTCCTAGATATTTTATTCTTTTTGTTGTAATGGTCAATGGGAGTGTTTTCTTGATTTCACTTTCAGATTTTTCATCATTAGTGTACAGGAATGCCAGAGATTTCTGTGCATTAATTTTGTATCCTGCTACTTTACCAAATTCATTGATTAGCTCTAGTAGTTTTCTGGTAGCATCTTTAGGATTCTCTATGTATAGAATCATGTCATCTGCAAACAGTGACAGCTTTACTTCTTCTTTTCCAATTTGGATTCCTTTTATTATCTTTTCTTCTCTGATTGCTGTGGCTAAAACTTCCAAAACTATTTTGAATAAGAGTGGTGAGAGTGAGCAGCCTTGTCTTGTTCCTGATCTTAGTGGAAATGGTTTCAGTTTTTTACCATTGAGGACGATGTTGGCTGTGGGTTTGTCATATATGGCCTTTATTATGTTGAGGAAAGTTCCCTCTATGCCTACTTTCTGCAGGGTTTTTATCATAAATCGGTGTTGAATTTTGTCGAAAGCTTTCTCTGCATCTATTGAGATGATCATATGGTTTTTCTCCTTCAATTTGTTAATATGGTGTATCACATTGATTGATTTGCGTATATTGAAGAATCCTTGCATTCCTGGAATAAACCCCACTTGATCATGGTGTATGATCCTTTTAATGTGCTTTTGGATTCTGTTTGCTAGTATTTTGTGTGGATTTTTGCATCTATGTTCATCAGTGATATTGGCCTGTAGTTTTCTTTCTTTGTGACATCCTTGCCTGGTTTTGGTATCAAGGTGATGGTGGCCTCGTAGAATGAGTTTGGGAGTGTTCCTCCTTCTGCTATGTTTTCGAAGAGTTTGAGAAGGATAGGTATTAGCTCTTCTCTAAATGTTTGATAGAATTCGCCTGTGAGCCATCTGGTCCTGGGCTTTTTTTTTGTTGGAAGATTTTTAATCACAGTTTCAATTTCAGTGCTTGTGATTGGTCTATTCATATTTTCTATTTCTTCCTGATTCAGTCTTGGCAGGTTGTGCATTTCTAAGAATTTGTCCATTTCTTCCAGGTTGTCCATTTTATTGGCATAGAGTTGCTTGTAGTAATCTCTCAGGATCTTTTGTATTTCTGCAGTGTCAATTGTTACTTCTCCTTTTTCATTTCTAATTCTATTGATTTGAGTCTTCTCCCTTTTTTTCTTGATGAGTCTGGCTAATGGTTTATCAATTTTGTTTATCTTGTCAAAGAACAAGCTTTTAGTTTTATTGATCTTTGCTATCGTTTCAATGGTAGTAATTTAACCTCAATACAAAACTCTCTCTGGTTCTGTTTTTTTTTTAACATCCTTATTGGAGTATAATTGCTTTACAATGGTATGTTAGTTTCTGATTTATAACCAAGTGAATCAGCTATACATATACATATACCCCGTAACTCCTCTCTCATCTATCTCCCTCCCACCCTCCCTATCCTACCTTTCTATGTGGTCACAAAGCACTGAGCTGCTCTCCCTGTACTATGCAGCTGCTTCCCAGTTGCTATCAGTTTTACCTTTGGTAGTGTGTATACATCCATGCCACTCTCTCACTTCATTCCAGCTTACCATTTCCCCTCCCTGTGTACTCAAGTCTGTTCTCTACATCTGTGTCTTTATTCCTGTCCTGCCCCTAGGTTCTTCAGAACCATTTTTTTCCTTTAGATTCCATATATATGTGTTAGCATATGGTATTTATTTTTCTCTTTCTGACTTACTTCACTCTGTATGACAGACTCTAAGTCCATCCACCTCACTACAAGTAACTCAATTTCGTTTCTTTTTATGGCTGAGTAATATTCCATTGTATATATGTGCCACATCTTCTTTATCCATTCATTAGTCAATGGACACTTAGGTTGCCTCCATGCCCTGGCTATTGTAAATAGTGCTGCAATGAACATTTTGGTACATGACTCTTTTTGAATTATGGTTTTCTCAAGGTATATGCCCAGTAGTGGGATTGCTGGGTCGTATGGTAGTTCTACTTTTAGTTTTTTAACTAAACTGTTCTCCATAGTGGCTGTATCAATTTACATTCCCACCAACAGTGCAAGAGGGTTCCCTTTTCTCAACACCCTCTCCAGCATTTATTGTTTGTAGATTTTTTGATGATGGTCATTCTGACTGGTGTGAGGTGATGCCTCATTGTAGTTTTGATTTGCATTTCTCTAATGATTAGTGATGTTGAGCATCCTTTCATGTGTTTCTTGGCAATCTGTATATCTTCTATGGAGAAATGTCTATTTAGGTCTTCTGCCCATTTTTGGATTAGGTTGTTTGTATTTTTGATATTGAGCTGCCTGAGCTGCTTGTAAATTTTAGAGATTAATTCTTTGTCAGTTGCTTCATTTTCAAATATTTTCTCCCATTCTGAGGGTTGTCTTTTTGTCTTGTTTATAGTTTCCTTTGCTGTGCAAAAGCTTTGAAATTTCATTAGGTCCCATTTGGTTATTTTTGTTTTTATTTCCATTTCTCTATGTGGTGGGTCAAAAAGGATCTTGCTGTGATTTATGTCATAGAGGGTTCTGCCTATGTTTTCCTCTAAGAGTTTTAGACTGTCAGTCCTTACATTTAGGTCTTTAATCCATTTTGATTTTATTTTTTTTTGTATTGTGCTAGGGAGTGTCCTAGTTTCATTCTTTTACATATAGCTGTCTGGTTTTCCCAGCACCACTTGTTGAAGAGGCTGTCTTTTCTCCATTGTATATTCTTGCCTCCTTTTTCAAAGATAAGGTGACCATATGTGCGTGGGTTTACCTCTGGGCTTTCTGCCCTGTTCCACAGATCTATATTTCTGTTTTTCTGCCAGTCCAAATTGTCTTGATTACTGTAGCTTTGTAGTATAGTCTGAAGTCCAGGAGCCTCATTCCTCCAGCTCTGCTTTTCTTTCTCAAGATTGCTTTGGCTATTTGGGGTCTTTTGTGTTTCCAGAGAAATTGTGAAATTTTTTGTTCTAGTTCTGTGAAAAATGCCAGTGATAGTTTGATAGGGATTGCACTGAATCTGTAGATTGCTTTGAGTACTATAGTCATTTTCACAATGTTGAATCTTCCAATCCAAGAACATGGTGTATCTCTCCATCTGTTTGTATCATCCTTAATTTCTTTCATCAGTGTCTTGTAGTTTTCAGCATATAGGTCTTTTGTCACCTTAGGTAGGTGTATTCCTAGATATTTTATTCTTTTTGTGGAAATGGTAAATGGGAGTATTTCCTTAATTTCTCTTTGAGATTTTTCATCATTAATGTATAGGAATGCAACAGATTTCTGTGCATTAATTTTATATCCTGCAACTTTACCATGTTCATTGATTAGCTCTCGTAGTTTTCTGGTAGCACCTTTAGGATTCTCTATATGTAGTATCATCTCATCTGCTAACAGTGACAGCTTTACTTCTTCTTTTCTGATTTAGATTCCTTTTATTTATTTTTCTTCTCTAATTGCTGTGGCTACAACTTCCAAAAATTATGTTGATTAACAGTGATGAAAGTGGGCAACCTTGTCTTGTTCCTGAGTTTAGAGGAAATGGTTTCAGTTTTTCACCATTGAGAATGATGTTGGCTGTGGGTTTGTCATATATGGCCTTTATTATGTTTGGGTAAGTTCCCACTATGCCTACTTTCTGCAGGGTTTTTATCATAAATTGGTCTTGAATTTTGTCGAAAGCTTTTTTCTGCATCTAATGAGATGATCATATGGTTTTTCTCCTTCAATTTGTTAGTATTGTTTATCACATTGATTGATTTGTGTATATTGAAGAATCCTGGCATTCCTGGAATAAATCCTACTTGATCATGGTGTATGATCCTTTGAATGTGCTGTTGGATTCTGCTTGCTAGTATTTTGTTGAGGAGTTTTGTATCTATGTTCATCAGTGATATTGGCCTGTAGTTTTCTTTCTTTGTGACATCTTTATCTAGTTTTGGTATCAGGGTGATGGTGGCCTTGCAGAATGAGTTTGGGAGTGTTCCTCCCTTTGCTATATTTTGGAAGAGTTTGAGAAGGATAGGTGTTAACTCTTCTCTAAATGTTTGATAGAATTCGCCTGTGAAGCCATCTGGTTCTGGGCTTTTGTTTGTTGGAAGATTTTTAATCACAGTCTCAATTTCAGTGCTTGTGACTGGTCTGTTTATATATTCTATTTCTTACCGGTTCATACTTGGAAGGTTGTGCTTTTCTAAGAACTTGTCCATTTCTTCCAGGGTGTCCATTTTATTGGCATACAGTTGCTTCTTGTAATCTCTCAAGATCCTTTGTATTTGTGCAGTGTCAGTTGTTACTTCTCCCTTTTCATTTCTAATTCTATTCATTTGAGTCTTCTCCCTTTTCTTTCCTGATGAGTCTGGCTAATGGTTTATCAATTTTCTTATCTTCTCAAAAAGCCAGCTTTTAGTTTTATTGATCTTTCCTATTGTTTCCTTAATTATTTTTCATTTGTTTCTATTCTTTATGATTTCTTTCCTCCTGCTAACTTTGGGGTTTTTTGTTCTTCTTTCTCTAATTGCTTTAGGTATAAAGTTAGGTTGTTTATTTGAGATGTTTCTTGTTTCTTGAAGTAGGAGTGTATTGCTATAAACCTCCCTCTTAGAACTGCTTTTGCTATGTGCCATAGGTTTTGGGTCATCATGTTTTCATTATCATTTTTTCTAGGTATTTTTTGATTTCCTCTTTTATTTCTTCAGTGATCTCTTGGTTATTTAGTAGTGTATTGTTTAGGCTCCATGTGTTTGTATTTTTTACATATTTTTTCTTGTAATTCGTATCTATTCTCATAGTATTTTGGTCAGAAAAGATATCTAATACAATTTCAATTTTCTTAACTTTACCAAGGCTTAATTTGTGACCCAAGATATGATCTATCCTGGAAAATGTTCTGTGAGCACTGGAAAAGAAAGTGTACTGTTGTTTTTGGATGGAAAGTCCTATAGATATCATATTAAGTCCATCTTGTTTAATGTGTCATTTAAAGCTTGTGTTTCCTTATTTATTTTCATTTTGGATGATCTGTCCATTGGTCAAAGTGGGATGTTAAAGTCTCCTACTATGATTCTGTTACTGTTGATTTCTCCTTTTATGGCTGTTAGCATTTGCCTTATGTACTGAGCTGCTCCTATGTTGGGTGCATAAATATTTAAAACTGTTATATCTTCTTGGATTGATCCGTTGATCATTATGTAGTGTCCTTCTTTGTCTCTTGTAAGAGTCTTTATTTTAAAACCTATTTTGTCTGATATGAGAATTGGTACTCCAGCTTTCTTTTGATTTCTATTTGCATGCAATATCTTTTTCCATCTCCTCACTTTCAGGTTGTATGTGTCCCTAGGTCTGAAGTGGGTCTCTTGTAGACAGCATATATATGGGTCTTGCTTTTGTATACATTCAGCCAACCTATGTCTTTTGGAGCATTTAATCCATTTACATTTAAGGTAGTTATCGATACATATGTTCCTATTACCATTTTTAAAATTGTTTTAGGTTTCTTATTGTAGGTCTTTTCCTTCCTTTTGTTTCCTGCCTAGAGAAGTTCCTTTAGCATTTGTTGTAAAGCTGTTTTGGTGGTGTGGAATTCTCTTAGCTTTTGCTTCTCTGTAAAGGTTTAGATTTCTCCGTCAAATCTTAATGAGATCGTTGCTGGGTAATTTTGGTTGTAGGTTTTTCCCTTTCATCACTTTAAATATGTCCTGCCACTCCCTTCTGGCTTGCAGAGTTTCTGCTGAAAGATCACCTGTTCCCCTTATGGGGATTCCCTTGTATGTTATTTGTTGTTTTTCCCTTGCTGCTTTTAATATTTTTTCTTTGTATTTAATTTTTGATAGTTTGATTATATATGTGTCTTGGCTTGCTTCTCTTTGGATTTATCCTGTATGGGACTCTCTGTGCTTCCTGGATGTGATTTACTATTTCCTTTCCCATATTAGGGAAGTTTTCAACTATAATCTCTTCAAATATTTTCTCGGTCCCTTTCTTTCTCTCTTCTTCTTTTGGTCTGTGTTTAATGTTGTCCCAGAGGTCTCTGAGACTCCTCAGTTCTTTTCATTTTTTCCTTTATTCTCCTCTGCAGTAGTTATTTCCACTATTTTATCTTCCAAGTCACTTATCCGTTCTTCTGCCTCAGTTATTCTGCTATTCAAGCCTTCTAGAGAATTTTTCATTTCATTTATTTTGTTGTTCATCATTGTTTGTTTGATCTTTAGTTCTTCTAGGTCCTTGTTAAACGTTTCTTGTATTTTCTCCATTCTATTTCCAGGATTTTGGATCATCTTTACTATCATTACTCTGAATTTTTTCAGGTAGTCTGCCTATTTCATTTGTTTGATCTGGTGGGTTTTTACCTTGCTCCTTCATCTGCTGTGTGTTTCTCTGTCTTCTCATTTTGCTTAACTTACTGTGTTTGCAGTCTCCTTTTTGTAGGCTGCATGTTTGTAGTTCCCATTGTTTTCGGTGTCTGCCCCCAGTGGCTAAGGTTGGTTCAGTGGGTTGTGTAGGCTTCCTGGCGGAGGGGCCTGGTGGCTATGTTCTGATGGATGAGGCTGGATCTTGTCTTTCTAGTGGGCAGGACTGCATCAGGTGGTGTGTTTTGTGGTGTCTGTGACCTTATTATGATTTTAGGCAGCCTCTCTGCTAATGGGTGGGGTTGTGTTTCTGTCTTGCCAGTTGTTTGGCGTAGGGTGTCCAGCACTGTCGCATGCTGGTTGTTCAGTGGAGCAGCATCTTAGTGTTGAGATGGAGATCTCTGGGATAGTGTTCGCCATTTGGTATTACGTGGAACCAGGAGGTCTCTGGTGGACCAATGTCCTGAACTCGGCCCTCCCACCTCAGAGGCACAGGCCTGACACCTGGCCACAGCACCAAGACCCTGTCAGCCACATGGCCCAGAAGAAAAGGGAGAAAGAAAGAAGGGAGAAAAGAAAGAAGAAAAGAAAGAAAGAAAGAAAAGAAAGAGAGGGAAAGAAAGAAAATAAAGTTATTAAAATAAAAAATTTAAAATTAAAAAAATTAAACAGTAATTTAAAAACAAAGAGAAAGAATAGAGCAACCAAAGCAAAAAAACAACTCCACCAATGATAACAAGTGCTAAAAAGCTATACTAAAAAAAAATAAAAGCAAAAAACAAAAGAACAGACAGACAGATCCCTAGGACAAATGGTAAAAGCAAAGCTATAGACAAAATCACACAAAGTCCACCACCTCAATTTTGGGATGATTCGTTGTTTATTCAGGTATTCCAGAGATGCTGGTACATCAAGTTGATTTTGGGGATTTAATCCGCTGCTCCTGAGGCTGCTGGGAGAAATTTCCCTTTCTCTTCTTTGTTTACACAGATCCTGGGGTTCAGCTTTGGATTTGGGCCCGCCTCTGCATGTAGGTTCCCTGAGGGCATATGCTCTTTGCTCAAACAGGACGGGGTTAAAGGAGCAGCTCATTAGGGGGCTCCAGCTCACTCAGGTGAGGGGGAGGGAGGGATATGGAATGTGGGGTGAGCCTGCAGCTGCTGAGGCAAGTGTGACATTGCAACAGCCTGAGGCGCAACGTGTGTTCTGCCAGGGAAGTTGTCCATGGATCACGGGACCCTGGCAGTGGCGGGCTGCACAGGCCCCCAGGAGAGGAGGTGTGGCTAGTGACCTGTGCTTGCACACAGGATTCTTGGTGGCTGCAGCAGAAGCCTTAGCATTTCATGCCCATCTCTGGTGTCCACACTGATAGCAGCAGCTCCCGCCCATCTCTGGAGCTTATTTAGGTGGTGCTCTGAATCCCCTCTCCTCACGCACCCCAAAACAATGGTCTCTTGCCTCTTACGCAGTTGCAGACTTTTTCCCGGACTCCCTCCCGGCTAGCTGTGTTGCACTAGCACCCTTCTGGCTGTGTTCACGCAGCCAACCCCAGTCCTCTCCCTGCGCTCTGACCGATGCCCGAGCCTCAGCTCCCAGCCCCTGCCCACCCCGGCGGGTGAGCAGACAAGCCTCTTGGGCTGGTGAGTGCTGGTTGGCACCAATCCTCTGTGGGGAATCTCTCCGCTTTGCCCTCCGCACCCCTGTTGCTGCACTCTCCTCCGTGGCTCTGAAGCTTCCTCCCGCCACCACCCGCAGTCTCTGCCTGCGAAGGGGCTTCCTAGTTTGTGGAAACCTTTCCTCCTTCACAGCTCCCTCCCACTGGTGAAGGTCCCATCCCTATTCTTTTGTCTCTGTTTTTCCTTTTTTCTTTTGCCCTACCCAGGTACATGGGGAGTTTCTTGCCTTTTGGGAAGTCTGAGGTCTTCTGCCAGCATTCAGTAGGTGTTCTGTTGGAGTTGTTCTACATGTAGATGTATTTCTGATGTATTAGTGGGGAGAAAGGTGATCTCTGCGTCTTACTCCTCTGCCATCTTGAAAGTCTCCCTCCTCTCTCTGGTTCTGTCTCATTTCTGGCATCAGCCTACTCAGTACCTACTCCATACGAGGCAATGTGCTGGGAGATGAAAGGTTTTTTGGAAGAGTAAGGTATGAATAATGTCTTCCAGATTTTATAGTCCAGTTTTTGGAGGTAAGAGCTTCATACATATCAAGAGAAATAACAGCACCAGAAAATGGTGTGAAAAAGGAGTGTTAAAGATAATTAGGGACTGAGAGTTCAAATGAGAAAAAAAAGAATCACTGGACACTTGAAGCTAAGTCTTCATAATGGAAAGTGGGTTTTGGCCAGCTTCTGAAGAATGTGTTTAAGTGGGAGAAGTTGAAGACAGTGGTATGACTAAGTGGCAAATACGAAATGTACAAGGTGTTTGGGAGACATGGTTCGAGTGATGGATTTGGGTAAGATTACAGTGGCAGATAAGGCCTCAATGTCAAGTTGAAGCTCTGCATGAGAAAAAAGGTTTCCTGTGCTTCAAACAGGCAAACTGGAATATGCAGGAACTGACCATGTATGTATGTGTCTATTTATGCCTGTGTGTTCAGTTGTGTATGGGCATGTCAAATGAAACACAATGTGGAATAGCTGCTCTTTGCTTATTACTTCATCCTTCCACTCTGCTCTTTTTTACAAAACAACTAAAAAGTAATGAGGATTTTTATGTTTTGCATTACTTTACATTTTGGGCAGCCTATTTTATGTTATTGCTGGGTTCCCATTTAAACATCCATTTACATTAGCTGTTGGGTTAGTAACTGTTCTCCACATAAAGTACAGACATATTTATGTAGCTGCTGTGTGATTTATTAACTCGTTATGCTATATGAAACACAATTAGGCACTCCTACTCAGAGAATTTTGTTTGCTCTGTGTTCTGGAATAAGAATGAGAGTTCGTGTATTTGTTTATTTTTCAGATACATTTTTCAAAACCCCCAATGCTTTTTTTATGAGTTAGAGCCATTAATGAGAGTAAAATCAACACAATGTAGCTATATAAATTCTGTCTAATAGGGTCCTTTCCATCCAGAGGGGAAGGTGAAAAAACATGAATTTGGCTTATTCTATGGCCTAAGTTAGGAAATGAAGGCTTTGTTGACACAGGAAAGGAAGGGAAGCCCCAAGCCAGGGCCTCCCTGAGGGAAATATCTTGTTGCTTCCTGGGGTATGGCTTCCTGCAGCCGCCAAGCTGTTAACACAAGTGCTGCTGTTCATATCTGCAGGCCCACAGAGTGGCTGGTGTAGGGAGGGTGACTGGATATGGTTGGAAGGTGATCAGGAGTGGAGAGTGGGGCCTCAGTTCTTCTCTAAGTGTTAATGCAGTTAAGTGCTCTCCAGTGTCTTTCCCACTTCATTATGCTCCTAGTTACGAAACTCTTGTCAAAGAGTGGAAGCTGTGGCCCACAGACCGCCATCTTTGTGTCAAGTAGAATTAAGAGGTTGTCCCAGCAACCACATGAGAGCAAAAAAGCTTGCATGCAGGGACAGACATGGAAGGAATCAGATTCCAGGGGTGTCAAATGGTTACTATCAAATGGTTAGTAAACGGTTACTCAAATGGTTATTAAACTAGGTTAAATCATTAGCCAAGGCAGAAAAACAAAATTCCTTCTCTCTCTCTGTCTCCTCTCTATATATATACATATACACATATACTGCATTATATATAGTATGTATTACACGTGTATATATATAATATCTATTTAATAGATTTTTTATAACAGTAACTCACCTAATAGCAAATAAGCTTGGCCATGAGATTTATCCCTTTGAGGTATCTTAGGAAAGGAGAGGGGTGGGAAGAGACTGAGTGGAAAGAAATACCCAGGACTTTGTCTGGTGTAAATTCACTAGGTAAAAGCAGTAGGGAAAAAGCAAACTCAAAGGCATTTGGATTTAGAGGAGCAAAAACGTTTTTGACTGTGGAACAAATACTGCTTTTCTGACATATATTCTATCACACACAAAACAAAACAAAACAAAAACGTAAGCTCTCCAACAATGGCAGGCCACAGTTCCTGGCATGATGCCTGACACCTGGCAGTTCCTGAACAAGTGTTAATCTCTCCTTCTCCCTCTCTTGTACATTAGTATGTATAAGTATGTCTCCAAAAATAAGTACACTTACTAAAGTCCAAATTTACACAAGAGATACATTAGATGTTTTTATTTACTTTATAAAAGTATTTCTGTTTTCCTTAGCAAATTGATTAGTAGTTTGAACTATTATTCAGCTTACAACTATATGATCTGTACATATTTCAGGGACACACCAGTTACATAAAGTGAGACAGAACTATAGACATATTTTCCAAATGTGAGTAAATCTGATTTTGAATAGTTGAATCAGATATTAAATTTCCTTGGAGAGTTGGTTATTCGAAAGGGCCCCAAGGTGAATTCTTTTGGTAAAGCATAAACTCTTTCTGAATAGTGAAAAATTTCTGTGAATCTTGATGACAACTTCCCTTGGCCAAAAAGAAGTGTTTGTCAAGTTTCCCAACAGTGGAGTCTAGGCAAAGTTCAGAGAGCAGCTCAGGGAGGGTAAAGGAAAGAACAGGTTAAGGGAGGGGGTTGGGCACATCATCAAGCAAGTCTGTACGGATTTCTAACCTTGGCTGAAAGATGGATGCGTGGTTTCCAAACACAAAATCATGCATGCTTGTATTTTTTTTATTTTTCAGATTTTGACATTGAATGTTCAATTGAATTTTCTTCATGCATGTACCAGCTGCATTTTAGAAATTGAAAATGCAATATTGACTAAACCTGGAAAGTATTACTTATGAAGCTTCACATTACATATGAAGGCAAGATAAATTATACTTAAAACTGTGAGAGAAGATGTAGGCACTCAAAGGAGCATGTAGCTTTAGAAAGAGAGAAAAAGGGACAACAACCCCCTGAGAAGTATCCATAGTTAAGGCACTTAGTCCTAGTCTCCTCCAACAGTTTCTATGTCCTTGTCACTTCAGAATTCCTAAACCTATATTAATTATATATAAGCATTGGTGGTTCATTTATTCACCATTTATTTATACAACAAGCATTTATTAAAAGGGATCACTGTTTTGGGCACTCTGGGAGATAACCAGGATGAGTAAGGCATGTATATGTATCTAAACAACCTGCCAGATGAAATAAGTAATAAATAACTACACATATGGTAGAATTAAATACATGTTATAAGATGAACAGAAGCAAATTCTTAGAAAAATGTAAACAAAAGAATAATTAGAGCTAATTGCAGGGTGTGGGGGGCTAATTCCAAATGTTTTAAGTAAGAAGATGTGTCAAGGGGCCCTTGGGTTTCCCGTCTCTCTTTCACAATTCTCATATATTTCACAAATTTTTAATATTTGCAGCTCTTTTTTGCAATCACTTTCCAAACTTTTCAAATCCCATGAAGTCTAATACCTGGCCTATTGTAAATGCAAAAATTAATGTATAATTGTATCTCAAGTTAATGCAATATCAGGTAGTTTTGGTGAGCACTGGTATGTAGGAATGGGGTCAAACCCTTTGTCCTGTGACAGTGAATGCTATAGGCTGTGTTCGTTTGAGGTCAGAACACATGATGCTTCTGATGAATAGGCAGCAACAGTTTGCTTCTAGCCTCCCGGTCATGCTGGGAGAGTTTCCAGACAGCACCTCCAAGAGTGTGCATATCCTGTTTCAGTCACAAAGGTATCACCATTAATACAAACATCACTGACAACCAAAAGGTTATGCAAAACTGCCCAACATGGCTTGGGAAGTCAGGAAAGTTGATTAACTGTTATTTCCTGATCTATAAATCATCAATTTTCAACCTCTTTATGTGCTATCCATAAAATATTGGCTGTGGGCCTTTGTTATACAAGGACATCTCATTTTGAAAATGACCTTGTAAATAATAATTAATATGCTACAATGAAAGAGTATCCTGTATCCTGTTGTAAAACATACAAAATTGAGTCACATATTTTAACTGCTTTATCCTGTAGTTAAGGAACATGCTACACATGTGTATGCCTGTATGTCCTATTCAGCACTTCATTAAGGCTTCACATCTCAGAATGTTCATTTGAATTAGCTTGCAAATAAAGTTCCTAAAGTTATGGACTAATAATAACAATGCTAATTAAAAATAATATGGGATTATGTATGCAGCACACTTTCAAGTGATAAAAAACTTTCATACGCATTATCTCATTTGTTTCACATAACAATCAGTTAAGAAAGTGTATCATTTTCCCTACTTAAAAGATGAGGAAATTAAGATTCAAAGAGAGTAAGTTTCCCAAGATCACACCACTATGATGACAGAAATGTGACTATATTGCAGGAGCGATGACTTTTAGTAGCATTCTATATGGTTGTTTGAGGACTTTTTTTTTTTAAATAAAGGTGAGATTCATGGACTAATAAGATTGGCATCACCTTGGAGCCTGTTAGAAATGCAAAAATCAAGGCTGTAAGATTTATTGCTAATAATATACAAGGTTTCTTTTGCAACTGGGGTTATGATACATTAACAGAGATGCCATATATGTATGTGTGTATATATATATATATATATATATATATATATATATAGCTTTTTGTTATGGTATAAGGAAATGCATTGTGGTCAACAGAAGTTGCTGAATGTTATTCAGATTTGGAATTCCATGTGAAAGTCTAAGGAAATACATGAAATATACACTCCATTAAGAGACATAAAATCTGATTTTTATCTCTGCCACTGATTTCCCATTTGACTTAGAGAAAAATCATAAAATTATAAGGTGAGAAGGTCATATAAATTATCAAGTATATGTATTTGAACTTTTTATCCTGTTAACTTCCAAAAGGATTTGACTTAACAGATTGAAATGCCAGAAGAACAGGACATAAAAAGAAAACAGATACTATAATAATTTTTAAAAGACCTTTAATGCATTGATGTTTTAACCAATTCCAATATTTGGGCATTATCTCTGGCTCTAAGTTTTTTGGGAGAATAAAAACAAAGACAGAAATGTATACATAGGCTTTTAAGATCTCTCACCCAAATTACCCAAGAAACCTGGGCACTTATTTATTTCAAAAGAGTCAATCCTGACTGCAAATGCCAGACAGAGAAAGAACTGGATGTCTACCATGTTCAGTTGCCATTGCTTCTGCTGCTGCAGACTCATGGTCTGATGAGTTTTTATTCATGGCTGTCTCCTTCATTGGTTAGGCAGTGTAACATGCTTGAGAGTCATAAAGTTATGGCTGTGTTTAGTTTACAGACCTGAGCTTAGTCATTCTTCCCAAAGCATGTCAGTTGTGTGAGGGTGTTTGGGCCTAGGGAAGGTTCTAGCTTTAGACACAAGCTGGACCATTATTACTTCTCCTCCAAAAACCCCAGCCAAAATCAGAATCTTCCTTCTCTCCTTAGGAATGTACCTTTAGGGTCCTTGACATACTCTTCTTCCAGTGACTCTTAATCAGATTATTCCTAGTAGTAACACTGAACCTCAAAGGAGTCTCTTCTCTTTTCCCTCCAGAAAGATTTTTGATTCCATGTATGTTTACCCACTTCCCTCCCCAAGACTCAGCATTGTGTTGTGTACCAAGAAATATTGGGAGAAGCTATTGCATGAGACTTTAAAGGACAATTGAAACCATATTCCAGGAAAATTAATAGACTTAGATTTCATTCATTTGTACAACAGGCCTTTATGAGTGCCTCCAATCTGCCAGGCACTGTTCTAAACTCCCAGGAAGCAGCAGTGAATAAATCTGACCAAGTTCTTGCAACCACGGAGTTTACATTCTAGTGAAAATATGAACAGAAAACAAACATCAAGATATTTAATGGCAGTCAGTGAAAGGTATTTTGAAAGTAAAGCAATGGGCTGGAGAATGAGACAGGTTATTTTAGATAGAGTTATCACAGAAGGGCAGTTTCACATTGGGCAAAGTGAGGGAGTAAGTCATGTAGATTATGAGAGGAGAAACTTACAGGAAAACAACATGTGCCAAGCCCTGAGGTCTGTGCATGCTTGGCAAGCTCAAGGAACAGCAAGGAGGCAGTGTGTTTGGAGCAGGGCATGCAGCAAAAAAGTAGCAGATGAGGTCAGAAAGACAGTCAGTGGTAAAACATTTAGAGCCTTGAAAACCACGGTAAGAACTCTGGCTTGAATTCTACATGAGATGGGAGGCCTTTGAAATGTTTTGAGTAGAAGACTGACACAATCTGATTTGCGTTTTAGAAGAAAAAACCCTGACTATTATGTGTAGACTAAAGTGTGGGGCACGGGGTGAGGGTTGGGGGGTAAGAGTGGAAACAGGGAGAATAGTTAGTGTCATTGAAAAAAGAGGGCTAATAATTTGCCTTTGGATTTAACGCAAAGGAGCTTATTAGTGACCTTGATAGGAGCAGTTTTCATTAGGCTGATGGAGACAAAAACTTTTTGTACAGCTCTCTGCCCTCTGACTACATCATGAACTGGCTTTGAGATTCTAGTGGAATTCGTTCATTCAGAATGGCGTTTTTATTAATTGAGCAATTACTATGTGCCAGAGACTATACTTCTCACTAGAGATACCATCAATTAATGAAGCATTAGTTCTTATTTATCACCAGGTAGGAAAGACAGACATGTAAAATGAAGAATTATAAGCCAATATAATAAACAATTATCTTCTTGTTGGAATGAAATGTAGATAATAGGAGCTTAATCGCTTTTCTTCATGGGTGTTTAACCCATCTGAAAACTATCAGAGCTTTAGGAAACACATCAAAACATATTCTTTTCTCCCTCAATTTGTATAAAATATGTTTAAAAAGAGAACCTAAATTGTTAAATGGTTTTACATATAGTAGTCTCACATTTGAAAGATGGTTTTCTTGCTTTCCAATTATTGGCTATTGTCCCATCCCGTTCACACAGGACTTGTATGGGTGATGTGGTTTGTTTTCATTTCCTGGAACAGAAGAGAAGGAATGTAAAGGATGAAAATGGGAAAGAACTGTGCTATAGAAAAGACCCTTACAAATCTAGGCCAGGGTGTTTATGTCACCAAACAACAGAAGAACCTAATAAACCAAGCAAAAGGACATACTTGAGTGACCACACTATAACCCCTTCAAATAAATACCCTGACTGGATTTATCTGAATGCTTCGTGTGTGCAAGGGTCTGTGCATGTGTGCACATGTATGTATGTATGTATGTTTGTGTGGTCATACAATTTAATAAGTGCAGCTGTGTTTATTCAACTCTATAATATTCCACATATAAACCTCTGGCTAGAGATCATTCATCGCTTCATGCTTGGAAATAGTATAAGTAGAAAAATTGTACAACCCATGATAACCAATTCACACTAGCTCATACACGCATAAATGCAGGGAGATGCTTTAAGTAAATTTACAGCTGAAATCACTGCTTTGAAACCTGAAACTATTGTTTCAACTGAATAACTAGATTTAGTCCATTCAGAAGCACTTCTGAGAATAGTCACACATATGATTAAAGGGACCAAAAAATCACATTTACATAAAAATGTTAAGGAAACTGGGATTATATGACATGGAAAAGAGCAAAGTATGAGTGATAACTTACTGTTTTGAAATATACAAAAGTTATACTACTGAAGACAATATCCCATATTTTCTGACAGTGGAATAGAAGAGATACATATGGAATTAGATAAAGAGAATTTTGTCTGGCAAGAAGGTTTGTCAGATACTCAACTGCATTACAAAAAAAAAATTTGAGAACTTTTTTCAGTTCAACAGTATTTTTAACACAGAAACAACTATAAAAATACTGAAATTCTCTCCAAGAACTTACTGTCTTTTCTCAAAACCTTATTTCTCTGTCTTGGCACTGTGGTGAATCATGGAAAGCAAGGATCTTCTGACGGCTGTGAAAGTAAAAAGCTAGGCAGAAGAGAGAACTGACAACTCTAATGTTGGCTAGTAAGCTGAAAAACTGGTGGGAGTGTAACATGGGACAACTCGGAAAACTCTGCGTTATTATCAAGTTAAGCATGCATTTAAACAATGACCCACCACGTATTTACCTGTGAGAGATGAAAACATATGCTCACAAAAAGACTTGTGTAAGAATGTTTATAGAAGTTTTACTCATAGTGGATAAAAACAGGAAACAACCGAAATGTCCATCAATAGGTCAATGGATAAACTAATTGTGATATATTCATATAACCTAGTACTACTCAGCAATGAAAAAGAATGGACCACTGATGCATGCAGCTGCATGGATGAATCTCAGAAACATTTTTTAAAAATATTTATTTATTTATTTGGCTGCCCCAGGTCTTAGTTGCAGCACACAGGATCTTTGCTGTGGCATGCGGACTCTTAGTTGCAGCATGTGGGATCTAGTTCCCTGATCAGGGATTGAACCCAGGCCCCCTGCACTGGGAGGGCAGAGTCCCAACCACTGGACCATCAGGGAAGCCCCTCAGAAACATTTTTTAAGTGAAGGAAACCAGACACAAAATAGTATGCACTATACAATTCCATTTACATTAAGTTCACGAATATGTAAAAGTAATCTACAGTTATGGAAATCAGAGTGGCAGTTGCCTATTAGACGGGGTGGGGATTGATGGGTAGGGAACAGAAGATAACTCTTTGTGATGATGGGTAATGTACACAGTATACATTCGTCACAACTTATCAAATTTTGCACATAAAATTTGTTTTGTTTCATGTAAATTTTACTCCAATTAAAAAAATTCAGTGATCAAAACCCTCATCTCACTTAGAATTAAATTCAACTTCTTTTCCACAGCCTCTAAGGCCTTCACTTTCTGTCAGAGCTGACTTATGATCTATTTGCCCCTTGCACACTCCTTTCCAGCCTCAAAGGCCTCCTTATTATTCCTTGAACATGTGGGCGTGCTGCTCCTGCCTCAGACCTTACACTGCCCTTCCTACTGCTAGGAACCCTCTTCCTCTGTAGATCTATAAAACCAGTTCCCTCTCTTTATTTAAATCTTTGCTCAAATGCCACTTCATTAGACAGTGCTCCCTAAAAACCCTTTCTGAAATAGCAGCACCTGTTCCCAACACACACACACACACACACACACACACTCATCTCATCATTCTTTATACATTTCCCTTTTCTTCAAAGCACATATCAAACCCATACATTGTAGTATATATTTATTCCTTTTTTGTCTTTCCTCCATAGAACGAAGAGTTCTGTAGCTAAGACCTTTTTGTTATTCACTAATGCATTCCCTAGTACTTAGAAAAATATCTATTATGTAATATTCAATAAATATTTGTTGGATTGTATGGTAGCTCTATTTTTAGTTTTTTTAAGGAAACTCCATACTATTCTCCATAGTGGCTGTACCAGTTTACATTCCCACTAACAGTGTAGGAGGGTTCTCTTTTTTCCAAACCCTCTCCAGCATTTATTATTTGTAGACTTTTTGATGATGGCCATTCTGACTGGTGTGAGGTAGTTTTGATTTGCATTTCTCTAATAATTAGCAATGTTGAGCATCTTTCATATGCCTGTTGGCCATCTGTATGTTGTCTTTGGAGAAATGTCTATTTAGATCTTCTGACCATTTTTTGATTGGGTAGTTTCTCTTTTTGACATAGAGCTGAATGAGCTGTTTGTATATTTTGGAGATTAATCCCTTGTTGGTTGCATCATTTGCAATTATTTTCTCCCATTCTGTCGGTTGTCTTTTCATCTTGTTTATGGTTTCCTTTGCAGTGCAAAAGCTTTTAAGTTTAATTACGTCCCATTTTTTAATTTTTGTTTTTATGTCCATTACTCTAAGTGACGGGCCCTATGTTCTTTTCTAGGAATTTTATGGTGTCATGTCTTACATTTAAGTCTTTAAGCCACTTTGATTTTAGTTTTGTGTATGGTGTGAGGGAGTGTTCCAACTTCACTGATTTTCATGCGGCTGTCCAGCTTTCCCAACACCATTTGCTGAAGAGACTGTCTTTTCTCCATTGTATATTGTAGCCTCCTTTGTTGAAGATCCTGGGCATATATCCAGAAAAGATGAAAATTCTAATCCAAAATGATGCATGCATCCCAGTGTTCATAGCAGCACTATTTACAATAGCCAAGACATGGAAGCAACCTAAGTGTTCATCAACAGAGGAATGGATAAAGAAGATGTGGTATATATATACAATGGAATATTTTTCAGCCATAAAAAAAAGAATGAAACAATGCCATTTGCAGCAACATGGACAGGCCCTGGAGATTATCATACTAAGTGAAGTAAGTCAGAAAGGGAAAGATAAATATCATAGGATATCACTTATATGTGGAATCTAAAAAAAAATTATGCAAATGAACTTGTTTACAAAGCAGAAACAGACTCACAGACATAGAAAACAAATTTATGATTACCAAAGGGGAAAGGGGGTGGGGGAGGATAAATTAGGAGTTTGGGATTAACAGATACGCACAATACTATATATAAAATAGATAAACAACAAGGTCCTACTGTATAGCACAGGACCTATAATAAGCTATAATGGAAAAGAATTTGAAAAGAATATATATATATATATATATATATATATATATATACACACACACACACACACACATATATATAATGTAATATATATATAACTGAATCACTTTGCTATACACCAGAAACTAACACAACACTGTAAATCAACTATACTTCAATAAACATAATAAATAAATAAATATTTATATATTTGTTGAATGAATAGTTAAGCAAAGGTTAGATAGGTGATGTGTATAGGAGATACAAACATCAGTGGGAGAACAAACTAGAAGTGTCAGCTATTGATTGTTGCATAACAAACCCCTCCAAAACTAATGGCTGAAAACAACAACAAAAGTTTTGCTCACAAATCTGTAATTCGGGTAGGGCTCAGCAGGAACAACTAGTCTCTATGCAGGGTCAGCCTTGGTGGCTTGACTAAGAGAAAAAGGATGCACTTGCAAGATGGCTCACTCACATGTCAGCTGGGAGCTCAGAGAGCTAGAGCCATCGGTTCCTCTTCATACGGGCATGGTGGCAGAGTTCCAAGAGCAAGCATCCTAAGAAACGGGAAGTTGAAGCATCACTTCCATGCTCTTATCAGTATACAATGTAAGTAGTTACAGAGCCCAGATTCAGTGAAAGGGAATATAAGCCATACCTCTTGATGGGATGAGAGCTGAAGAAGTTTATGGTCATTTTTTACAACCACCTCACAAGGTGATCTTTCAGGGTATGTTCCACCACCCTGGGATTTATAATTCTGTGATTTGTTGTAGAGTTTTTCAAAATTCATTTGCGACGTTACTTAACATTAAACTAAAACCATGATATGATAATTCAGTAGCTAATTATATTAATATTAAAGTTCTAATTATGTCCTAGATACAGTGTTAAAGTATTTTATATATCTCATTTTTTTAATTTAACAAACGTTTATATAGCACTTGCTATATACTAGGCACTGTTCTGGTGCTTTAAGGATAAAACTTAATTTAATCCATGTAACAATCCCATAAATTAAGTGCTATTATTATCCTCATGCTACAGATTGGAAAGCCTATGCAAGAAAAGATTAAATACCTTGAGCAAAGTCACAGCCACTGAGGATGGAGCCAGGATTTGAACCTGCAGTCCGATCCCAGAGCCTATACCCTTAACCACAGTGTCATGCTATCTTTCTCTTAATCCACCCAGAAATCCTATAATGTAAGTACTCTTGTTATCTCCATTTGACAGAAGAAAAATTAAAGCTTAGAGCAGTTGTCATCTTCCCAAGGTCTGTTTACCTACATGTTCCCAGCATTGCCCCAGTATTTTATACATTGCTTCTCTCCTCACAGCAGTGTTGCAAGATAGATGTGTCAAAACTGAGAATGAAATTTTAAATAACATGCTCCAGGTTCACATAGCTAGCAAATATTACAGCTGGGGGTTAAACTCAGGTGTACATGGCTGCAAAACCAGGCTTCTTTATTTTGCATTGCCCTCATCTTCAGGAGCAGGGCAAGAAGGGAGGAATGGAGCAGCTGACACTAAGGGAAGAGTATTCCCTTCCATGCTGGGACTCCTGGTTATCCTCTGAGAGGGCTTGCAACAGAGATGGCCAGAGGTGACAAGAGATCTACAGATGGTTAGGAAAGGTATCTGTATCTATTGTTAGATTGTAAATGCTAGCTTCATGTTTTTCTCTCTCCCTTGGAGAAATAGTTTTACTTTCCTTTCTCTGCTCTAGGGCATGACCTGTTTTTCAGTGCAGCCATTGTCTTTAACCCAACTGATAGAGAAGGAGGTGAAGTGATGAAAGTCAATCTACCCAGGGACCTCTTGTGGTTTAGTCAATTAATTGTTGGTCCTTTGGGGAGAGGGGAGTGGATGAAGAATGAGGAGCAAAGGAAGAGACAAGAAAAAAAGAAATCAACTAATCTCCTGGACCTGTCAGGATTCCTCTCAGTTTTTCCTATGAAGATGTCCCTTGTGGCCCATTTAGAGCCATTTACCGAAACATTTTCAGATTTCTTTGATTTTAACATCTGTTTTCCTCTTTCTTCCCTGCACAGTCCTATGCTTCCGGGATACATGGCAGTCAGCCTTTGATCTTGGTGCCTCTGGTTAGCTGCATGCTGTAAGTTATCCCTCCTCAAGCTAATTCTGGGCAATGATGAAATCTACATCCCTTCCTTCTTCACCCTCTTTATCACAAGCCTCCCATCAAGTTTGACATGAGTCAGACCAGCTCTCCCATGGGGTCTCACAGAACTCACTAATTCTTTATAAATAACAGGGACTTCAGTCTATACATAGTCCTGGAGTTACTGTGTTAATCCTATAAATCAGCCATCCTAGAAAGTCATAGTGGTCCCAAAGAAATTAGATTATCAGCAAATAAGAAGTTTAGTATAATTTTCAAGCTTTATTAGGTTAGGTACAGCACTTCTCCATGTTATTTGCATCATCACCATTACTATCATTACTTGATTTCTGTCAACTTCAAATTTGCTATGATACTGATTTAAGTGTGGGAAAGGCTGGAAAATACATTAAGGACAAGCTAATTTGGAGAAAGCTAACTTGAGAGTGAGAAGGTTAAATTGTAGAAGCTTTTAAAAGAACACAATTGTAATAATAAGGCTTACAAAATTATTCCAATTATCTATGTTCTTAAGAATATTTATATAATGGAGATAAAGATGATTTATAATGAACTTTTAAATGTAAACATTTCTTCAAAATATTTTCTCAGATAATTTAAATATTTCCAGGTGATATTATCTATCACATAGCATGTGTATTCAAATTGTTCTTTAATGATAGCAAAGAAAAGGTAAATGTTAGACCATTCCCTAGGCAAATAATCACAAATTCTGAGTAATGGAAATTTTATTGTATTACTTTTCTACCCTCTGGGAAAAAATACAGGTAATATGTAAAATGTTTCTTCTAGTGAATAGGAATTCCTTCCTATATTTTCAAATTATTTATTATTATAAGTTTCCCAGAGGAAACCATGTCCTGTTACTATTAATTATTGATATCCAAGTGAATTTTCCATCTTGTGACTTTCCCAAGGCCAAAATACACTTCAAATTACATTTTAGTCACAGATTCTGTCTACTCTGTAGCATGTTTCTGGTAGTAATTCTCCATCTCCTAGCTAGTACAGAAGCTTATGGAAACATGCAATGTAATACCAGACTGAACTAAACAACAAGTTCTAAAGCATTTCACTTTTTAATTATCTGGTATTTAGGGGTTACCCATATCATGCCCCTTTCTATATAATTAAGAATAAACTGTATTAACCTATCACATTAGAAGAGGGCAATAGGAAAGTGAAATACACTGTTCCTGTTTATACGATTTGCTAGTAATCAAAAGTGAAACACATGCACATAATCTTGTATTAAAAAAACATAATAATGTGTTTTTGGCTGAAATTCTCAAAACATAAAAAGGCTGTGGAACCAAGAAGGTTGGCCTTTTTAGATCAATGTTTTTTAAACTGTTCTGTGGCCACTAAATTTAGCTATGTTCCAAGAACTGAACAGAATCTAGGAAGCAGAGGGAAACTGAGGCAGGAAGAATCGGGGAAGGTATTCAGAGGTAGAGGTTCTTAGTTTGATTTTGGAAGCTGGTGGAGAAGGGTGAAGTTGGCAGAGGGAAGGGAGAGCAACAGAGACAGATGTCTGTCTTAGGCAATGGTGATCAGCACTTGCTCAGAGCAGACTTCCTCCCCACTGGCAGATGTTTTCAGACCTTCTTTGAGGTAAAGAGCTACCCTTACAGAACCTGGGGTGGCCTGTCCCAGGCAGGGGTTCAACTTTCCTGACTCCATCACATGCTGCTGATGGCGAAGGGTGAAGGTGCTGGAATGCCTGTCTTTGAGCCTCATCCCTCTTCATGACTCCTCAGGGAGAGCTGTCAGTGGGACGTTCCGGGCCATAAAAAAATGATCCTCTTCCTGGGGACTAGATTATTTCACCTGGAAAACCCAAGCATTCTTTCTTCCTGCAGGCATTTGTCAATGGGACAGGACCTATTGCTCTCCAGAGTGGGGATGGATCTGCCCCCTTCATTGCCTGGCCCCTGGAGCTTTGAGATTCAGCTGCTGGGCATAATTTCAGTCTCTGCTCTTCCCTACTGCCCATATCCCCAGCAGTGCCTGGTCTCTTAGAGCTACAGCCTATGCACACAATTCTAAGAGAGTTGCTCTATGAGACAAATATTCTCAACCTTTCCTGGCTACTTCCAATGAACCAATAAACCTAACAGCTGCTGTTTACATAGCACTTACCTTTCAGGGAGCTCAGAGCAATTTCTAGTAACAGACTCTAATCCTCCCCCAAGGTCTGGGTGGTAATAGGTATTAATACTATTCCCCTGAATACATAAGAAGAAGATTGAGCCAAGGAACTTGTAATAGTTTGCTGAATATTGCCTGGTCCTTAGATGGTTCATTCATTCAACTATTTTTTTCCAATTATGTCCTTGTCACTGAATTGTAAGGCATTTTCACATCTATTAACTCATTTTTTTCCAAACTTTCTCAATAAGAATCACCTGAGGCTCTTGTTAAACAAATAACTTCCCTGACCCCTGTCGTGGACATTCTCATTCATTGGTCTGCAATGGGACCCAGGAATTTGTGTGTTTGACTGAGTGATTTTTTTTCCCTCCTTTTGTGAAGTAGAACATTCCAGATGATTATTATCATTAGGAAAGTTTGGGAAACATTATTCCATTTAATTTTCACAGTAGCTGTGTGTGATATTATTATGTACCTTTATTGGAAAATAAACATGTGATCAGCATATCAGTATAGAAGGTAGAGACATAAAATCTCAATTAATTCAACTCTAACTCCCACAGACAAGAGGTTACAGTTGATTAGTTTCTTATATTTGCTGGATCTTCCCAATCACACTTTCTCAATAATTAAGAACTGAGCTATTCATCTGGGGTTTGAGCTATTACATAATTCCTGCCTAGACCTGTGCCATAAATCAGTGCCATGAGAACTCCCTATTAAAGACTGTTCAAAATAGACCCTTTTCACTTTTCAAAAACATGATATTTCATCTACAAGTTTAAGCTCATCTTCTGAGCTCCCCCTTGGACTTCTGATCCATCCTTATTCCACTGTTGTCATTACTATTTTCTCCTTCCTGTCTTCTCCCCCGCCTCCTCCTTCCTCTCTCCCTCCCTCCCTTGCTCATTCTGACTCTTCTTTCTCTTGATGAAATACTTACAAGTCTCCTTTCTCTGTCATAACTGCTCTGTGACCACTGATAGGGCTGCACAACTCCCACCCACAGCCCTAAAGATTTATTCTTGAGGCCTTGGGCAGAATTTCTGTCACCTTCATCCTCAAGAGGGATCATCAACTTGTACATGATCCTGGAGATCCCAGAAACTCAGGAGATCTTTCCCTCTGTGGTTTGCAGGGCTCCTGTCACCTGCAGATGCCAGACTAGGGAGTAGCCCCAGTTCAAGCATGGCACTCACAAGCAACATCTCACATCTAAATGAAAAGTGTAACGATTAATTCAACTGCTCTTATGTGGTCTATAATAATTTAATGTCTGGTGTTACATAAATCCACTGATACGCTGATAAACTGGTTTTCTGGGGGAAAAGATGAGAGAAGAGGAGAGGAGGGGAGAGAGAAGAGATAAGAGAGAAGGGAAGGGAGGAAAGAGAAGAGAAAAAAAGAGAGAAGAGAAGGGAAGGGAAAGGAAGGGAAGGGAAATGAAACAAAATAAGAGGAAGAGGAAGGGAAAGGGGAAAAAAAGCCCTGATTTGTAGCATTTGCAGATTTCAGTAGTGTAAATACTGTCATGATGGCCAATTTCAAGTTACCAAAGATTTAACAACCAGTTTTAAAAAAAGCCTGAATATTTAATAATCAGTTATCATGAGCTGGTGTGAACCAGCTCTAGCATACCACTGTGTAAGTCTGACCCCAGAAAAAATTAAATCATTTTCCCCCAGATCTTCTAATGCTGTCCACCAGATACCCCATATACTAGTACACAAAGATTACTCACTACTCCCCAAACATGCTCTGTGCTATCTCACCTCTATGCCTTTTCATCTTGATGGTCTATTTTCCAGGGATGCCCTTTTTCCTCATTTCTTCAAGGCCCATCTCAAATGCTTCCTGTTCCCTGAATCCTCATAGCATTTGATCTGTCACTCTCTTATGACACTTAAAACTTTATCTTGTATTAGAGCTGTTTTTATTTTTTAATTTGTGTCCCGTACAATTACTGAATAAAGGCTCTCTGCACTGTCCCTGTATTCTTACAGCACTGAGAGCAATGCCTAGTGCATAGCAGGCACTTAAAGCCACATTAACAACCATCTATCACATGCTTCTAATGTAGCAGGCACTGCTGTATCCCTGAGGAACAAACACTTCTGTGTTGAAAGAACTAGAGAACTTAAACTGTGATTCTGTGGGGAAATTCCAGAATCAGATAGCACATGTAAGTCGACCACTAACACAGTGTATCTAGAACAAGTTGATGACTTCATTAAGTAGATAGCTTCCACCCAGGATCATTGGAACAATTAATCTAAACATGGGTTCAGCAAAATTTTCCTGTAAAGGACCAAAATGTAAGTATTTCAGGCTTTTGAGTCCATAAAATCTCTACCAAAACTACTCAACTCTGCTACTGTAGTGAAAAAGCAGTGATAGGCTATATATAAACAGAATGAGCATGGCTACATGCCAGTAAAACTTTATTTATAAACACAGGTAGTGAGCCAGATTTGGCCCACAGGTCCTAATTGGCCAAGCCCTGGTCTAGATACTTGAAAGCTCTGATTTCCAAACTGCCATGTGAATTCTTCTGTTCATTTTCCTTTTGGTGTCAGTGTTCCTTTTTACTAGCTTCTAACTTAGCCTATCATGACTTTCTTACTAATAAAACTTGCTTACGTGTAGGCTTTATTAGAGATAATCATCACTCTAAATGTAATTTAGCTCATCCAGGCATTGTTTGTGCAGCCAATTTGAAAAATAGTGTAAAGATATGTTACACTGACTCTGCCAATAGTAACACAACTTATAGATAATACATAAATGTAATAAAATGTCCTTGCAATAGAAAATGATACAGATATTAGTGGGATTCAACTATGACTGTTGTCATGATAATACCTACAGATAATACATTTAAGTTCCATTAAGCAACCTGTATCTCTTATAAAGTACCTGAGTTCTTTTTCCTATGGTGAAATCAGCATCTTTAATGCCAACTCAGAACCAAGACTAATCATTCTGTGGTGCTAGTAGATCATCCCTAGTGTATGACTCTCCAACACCCCCAATGGACTATTTCTTACAAGAAGTGTGCATGGATAAAACCCTTTCCAAGAAAGTGAATAATAATTGGTGAAAGGTTCCTACAGGTAATGATTCTACTCATAGAAGCTGGAAAACTTGAGATGGTCATCAAAAATGAATTTCTTACTTTGGCTGCCCTAGTAAATAATGCAGCTCTTGCCCTGGGTGCACAGCTGACCTTTTAAAATTCCTTTGCCCAAGTAATTATGGAAAATAATGTAGCCTTAGACTTTAGTTTGGCAAATCAGGGGAAATATGCACCATTTCTAGTACTTCCTGTTGTACCTGGACTAACAAAATGGGTTAAAATAAAAGGCAACTTGGATATCTAAGGAAGACCCAAGGAGCAAAAGCCCAAGGAGTGGGATTGTTTTCTTGGTCAAATCTGAGAAGTCTTGGATTACTATTTGAAAGGGCCTATTGATTCCTTCTAATAATATTTTAGTTATATTCTTTGGCACACAATTGTTCAGTATATATTTTCCAGAGTCTTAAATATTTCCATGCAGCCACTGTCCCAACAGGTGATTGACCAAAATAACAAAAAACAAAGAGGATAAAACCATGCTGATCAACTGGCAACTGAATTTTCTATATCTGCAAACAAAACCTCATCTTCAAGGAGAATCAACTATGGTGAAAATATGAGTAATGCTTGAAGTCTTTCTTGAAGCTTAGCTAGGAGAGGACCCAAAGGGTGACTGAAAAAAAGGTAACCTTTCCTTACTCCTAAAAGACCAATTTTCTATAGCAAGGATGACAGGTAGCCACCAGAATAAGTTTTAAACCTGCTTAATCAATGAATAAGAGTTCTATAGCCATGGAACCATCAGAATTGGTTTTAAACACTTAATCAAATCAAAGTCAACTTGTTTTAGTGAACACACTTCTGTAAGCCAACCAATTAATAAAAACCCCTTGCTCCTGAAGGCCAATCAGGAATGGGATCATTCCAACAACTTGCTTCTGAGCGCCGTACAATCAACAACAGTCTCCCCCAAATAACCACACTTCTACAGTTGACACGAACTTATTTATAACCATGAACTTCCACCAATCTCTGAACTCCATGCTTCTTAAAATCCTTATGTATGATCAACAGCCTTCCCTCCTTAGAGAAACTGCAACTGAAAAGCAAGTAAGCAATAAATTCAGGATTGTGCACTTTTGTTTTTTTGTTTGTTTCATCACCATTTTGAGTGGCCATTTCATACTTTGAGAAAATGGAGGAAGATAACAAGATGAAAAGGGCATTCCAAGTGCTAGGGATAACTTGGGAAAAACATGGGGACACAAAAGTACTTGGTGGGTTCAGGAATATGGAGCCCTTTGTATTAGCTGCTTGGCACTGGAAAGGTCAACCGAGAACCAGATTTTGAACTTCGGAGAATATGAAGAGTTCATATTTTATCTGCTAAGTGTTGAGAGTTCATTGAATATTTTAAGGTGGAGAGTTATAATTAAATATGAGTTTTAGGGGCTGAAAAATTCAGTGCCAACATCACTAGTTGAAGTGACCATGGCATATTCAATATCTATATTAGAGATAGAATCTACTGGATCTTATGACTTATTGAATGAGAGAGGTAAGGAAATTAGAATCAAGGATGATATTTTTGACTCAAATGATTTATTAAAAGGAAGGACGGGAGGAAGGCAGAGAGGGAGGGAGGGAGGAAAGGCCAGAGGACTGGGATTGTTTTCTTGGTCAAATCCGAGAAACCACTTCCATGCATACCAGTTTCACCTTCGTGACTTCTTTTTTCTTCAAATCAGTATCAAAGGTTCTTTCTAACCTTATTATGCTAAGATTAAAATGTAGGTTAAGGGGAAAGTTCTTCACACATTTGGCCTAAGCTTTCACTACCCTAAGACTGACTTTGGGCCCCAAAAACAGTGAAAAATTGCATTTCCATTTGATCTGGGTTATCTGGACAATGCTTCCTTTCCATGTACATTTCCTACTGAGATTGTAATACCTCACCCTCAATATTAGTCTGCTAGTACTACCACACAAAAAAGCGACTGAGTCACTTAAATGACAGAAGTTTATTTTCCCAGTTTGAGAGTCCAGAAGTCTGAAATAAAGGTGTCAGCAGGAAATCAATCAATGTGATACACCATATTAACAAATTGAAGGATAAAAACCATATGATAATCTCAATAGATACAGAAAAAGCTTTTGACAAAATTCAACACCCATGTATGATAAACACTCTCCAGAAAGTAGGCATAGAGGGAACTTACCTCAACATAATAAAGGCCATATATGACAAACCCACAGCCACCATCATTCACAATGGTGAAAAACTGAAACCATTTCCACTACAATCAGGAAAAAGACAAAGTTACCCACTCTCACCACTATTATTCAACATAGTTCTGGAAGTTTTAGCCACAGCAATCAGAGAAAAAAAAGAAATAAAAGGAATCCAAATCAGAAAAGAAGTAAAACTGTCACTGTTTGCAGATGAGATGATACTACACATAGAGAATCCTAAAGATGCTACCAGAAAACTACTAAAGCTAATCAATGAATTTGGTAAAGTAGCAGGACACAAAATTAATGCACAAAAATCTCTTGCATTCCTATACACTGATGATAAAAAGTCTGAAAGAGAAATTAAGGAAACACTCCCATTTACCATTTCAACAAGAAGAATAAAATACCTAGGAATAAACCTACCTAAGGAGACAAAAGACCTGTGTACAGAAAACTATAAGAAACTGATGAAAGAAATTAAAGATGATACAAACAGATGGAGAGATATGCCACGTTCTTGGATTGGAAGAATCAACATTGTGAAAATGACTGTACTACCCAAAGCAATCTACAGATTCAATGCAATCCCTATCAAACTATCAATGGCATTTTTCACAGAACTAGAACAAAAATTTTCACAATTTGTATGGAAAGCCAAAAGACCCCGAATAGCCAAAGCAATCTTGAGAAAGAAAAACAGAGCTGGAGGAATTGGGCTCCTGGACTTCAGACTATACTACAAAGCTACAGTAATCAACACAGTATGGTACTGGCACAAAACCAGAAATATAGATCAATGGAACAGGATAGAAAGCCCAGAGATAAACCCACACACATACGGTCACCTTATTTTTGATAAAGGAGGCAAGAATATACAATGGAGAAAAGATAGCCTCTTCAATAAGTGGTGCTGGGAAAACTTGGCAGTACATGTAAAAGAATGAAATTAGAACACTCCTTTGAAACATACATGAAGATGTTCAGGCAATGAGCAGCTGTTGTCAAGATATGACATGTCACCTACAGGCAGCAAGGGAACAGACTCAAGATTTAATAATAAAAACCACTAAGCTTCAAGCTGAAAGTCAAGATACAGAACCATCCCATCACCACACAGGTCTCTCCCATTGGTGCATGGACCACAATGAGAAAAGTTGCAGGCTCAGCTGATATGAAGAGATGGTTGGCTCTACAGAGGAGCCAACTGTCTAAGGAAAGGCAGGTGCTGGATTTCCATACTCAGAATTAAGCATGTGCCTTGAGCATTGAATTAGAATGTTTTTAGTATCATAACTAATCTTTTGAAAGAAAAGTTTCCTAGAAAAAAATTTGCAGTTAGAGACTCACACATGAATTTTTCTGTTAAGTTATTGTTGGCTGACCATTAGAACATATACACAAAAAAACAAAAACAGAAATACAGATCAATGGAACAGGATAGAAAGCCCAGAGATAAACCCACGCACATATGGTCACCTTATCTTTGATAAAGGACGCAAGAATATACAATGGAGAAAAGACAGCCTCTTCAATAAGTGGTGCTGGGAAAACTGGACAGCTACATGTAAAACAATGAAATTAGAACACTTCCTAACACCATACACAAAAATAAACTCAAAATGGATTTAAGACCTAAATGTAAAGCCAGACACTATAAAACTCTTAGAGGAAAACATAGGCAGAACACTCTTTGACACAAGATCCTTTTGACCCACCTCCTAGAGTAATGGAAATAAAACCAAAAATAAACAAATGGCCTAATGAAACTTAAAAGCTATTGCACAGCAAAGAAAACCATGAACAAGACAAAAAGACAACCCTCAGAACGGGAGAAAATATTTGCAAATGAAGCAACTGACAAAGGATTAATCTCCAAAATATACAAGCAGCTCATGCAGCTCAATATCAAAAAAAGTCAATCCAAAAATGGGCAGAAGACCTAAATAGACATTTCTCCAAGGAAGATATACAGATTGCCAACAAACACATAAAAGGATGTTCAACATCACTAATCATTAGAGAAATGCAAATCAAAACTACAATGAGGTATCACCTCACACCAGTCAGAATGGCCATCATCAAAAACTCTACAAACAGTAAATGCTGGAGAGAGTGTGGAGAAAAGGGAACCCTCATACACTGTTGGTAGGAATGTAAATTGATACAGCCACTACGGAGAACAGTATGGAGCTTCCTTAAAAATCTATAAATACGGGCTTCCCTGGTGGCGCAGTGGTTGAGAGTCCGCCTGCTGATGCAGGGGACACGGGTTCCTGCCCCAGTTAGGGAGGATCCCACATGCCGCGGAGCGCTGGGCCCATGAGCCATGGCCGCTGGGCCTGCGCGTCCGGAGCCTGTGCTCCAAAACGGGAGAGGCCACAACGGTGAGAGGCCCGCGTACCAAAAAAAAAAAAAAATCTATAAATACAACTATCATATGACCCAGCAATCCCACTACTGGGCATATACCCTGAGAAAACCATAGTTCAAAAAGAGTCATGTACCACAATGTACATTGCAGCACTATTTACAATAGCAAGTACATGGAAGCAAGCTAAGTGTCCATCAACAGATGAATGGATAAAGAAGATGTGGCACATATATACAATGGACTATTACTCAGCCATAAAAAGAAATGAAATTGAGTTATTTGTAATGAGGTGGATGGACCTAGAGTCTGTCATACAGAGTGAAGTAAATATTGTATTCTAATGCATATATATGGAATGTAAAAAAAAAAGAATGTTTCTGAAGAACCTAGGGGCAGGGCAGGAATAAAGACACAGATGTAGAGAATGGACTTGAGGACGGGGGAGGGAGAAGGGTAAGCTGGGACGAAGTGAGAGAGTAGCATTAACATACATACACTACCAAATGTAATATCGATAGCTAGTGGGAAGCAGTTGCATAGCACAGGGAGATCAGCTTGGTGCTTTGTGACCACCTAGAGAGGTAGGATAGGGAGGGTGGGAGGGAAACGCAAGAGGGAGGAGATATAGGGATATATGTATACGTATAGCTGATTCACTTTGTTATACAGCAGAAACTAACACAAAAATATAAAGCAATTATACTCCAATAAAGATATTAAAATAAAAAGATATCAGCAGGGTTGGTGTCTTCTGAGGCCTCTCTCCTTGGCTTACAGATTGCTGTCTTCTCCCTGTGTCTTTACAGGGTCGTGCCTCTCTATATGTCTTTATCTCTTTTTATAAGGACACCAGTCATATTAGATTAGGATCAACGCTAATGACCTCATTTTAATTTAGTCACCTCTTTAAAAACTCTTTCTCCAAATAGTCACATTCTGAGGTACTAGGAGTTAGAACTTCTACATGTGAATTGTGGGGAAAGGAGGAAAAACTCAGCCCATAACACCCTCCAAGTCCTGAACCAGCACCTAGCATGTTGCTGATCGTCAGAAAATGGATAAAACCTTTACTGGTCAGATAAATTTGTCCAGGAAAGCAAGAGTAATAAATAAAACGGTGGCCTGGGAGAGATGTTCAAGTGAAGGCTGAGTTTAAATTCCTCCTTCTGGGGTGAATAAAGCTGAGCTTTGGTCTGAGAGTGTGGCTGGAAGTGTGAGCTGGGAAGGGAGGTCTGGCCTCGGCTCTCCTGTGTGCGGCCTTGGGCAGTTTAATGGCCCCACATCTCAATTTCCTCTTTGGCAAATGGGGGCAGGATATCATCTTTCATTCCCAGGGGCTGTGACAGTGAATTAAGGAAAAGGCAGAGTCTTTGGGGTCCCTTAGTGGAGAAGCTGAGCTAGTAGAAGATTCGACCACACAGGCCAGGTAGCTTAAACATTCTTCGATCATTACATGTTCAAGCAACAAATTTTCAGACATGATTTCAAGCCTGCAAGCAAGTATTTTTGGAGAATTTAGAATTACCCACTGGGATGTTTTTGCACTGTAGTCCACTGAGAGATTTGACTTTAAAAGCTTTTCACTTTGGCCTTTTCTTAGCTTCGAACACAGGTTTATATTTAGACCCGCTGTTTTATTTTCTCGCTTATAGTTTAGGGCCTTAGGAGTCTCAACAAGTTCTCTCTGTCTTCTCTGGGGTTTAAAAAGTCTGAAAACAAAATAAAGTCTCTGCTTGGAGGCTTTTCTTGGGCTGGTTTTAAAGAAAAAAGCTGGGGGGATGAAGCAAGGGAGAGTTAGACCCTAAATTATTTGGTAAACACAAGCACTATAAACTGTGTAATTGTCCAGCCTTTCTTTGACCATAAGGACAGTCAACCCAAGGTACATTTCATCTTGTGTATTTCTGTGATTCCTTGGCAAATTGTTCTGATGGCCTTATGTTCCATGGAGATCCTTTTGAGACTGATAGTCTTCTGAGATTCACCACTCAGGGCCTGAGCAAGAGAACACAGTTGACTTCTTCCATGCTTTGTCTGAGGGTATAATCCTATCCCCTCTTGAGAGCTTAAATCCAAAACACAGAACACCTTTTGGAGATTCCAGTGCATTCTTAAATGATACTTTCACCTCTTCCTTCCCCACACTATTTCCTTCTCTCTAATCCTTCCTGAGTTCCTCATTTTCTACTTTCTTCTCATCTTTCTTTTAGGTCACCAGACTTATAACTCCGGGCTTACTGTCTCAGTATATCATTGCTTATTGGAAAGAATGTTGCACATAGAGAATTAAAAGACTTGAGTTCCAAATCCCACTCTACCTTATACCAGCAGCATCACCTTAGGCAAGACACTTTATTTCTTTAGGCTGTAACTCCCACATCTGTAAAATGGGGATAACAATAATGCCTGACAGTTTTATTGTGAGCAGCTCATAAAATAATATATGTGAAAGTATCTGGGAAAAGGCACTCAATACATTTGACTTCATATTAACTAAGCCTCTGAATAAATCTCAAACTTGAAAAGCCTCAGAATCCTAAACTGTAAAATGAAAATAATTATAGCTACCCTGCCGTCATCATGATTAATCATGGGGATTATGAGATGAGATGTATATAAAAAGCTTCATAAATTGAAAATCATTGAAACAATGTGAAGTATCACTTTCCCACTGCTTCTTCACAGGGTAGAGGATGACAGCTCATGATCAGCCTGTGTGATGCCGTTGAGTGATGTAGTCAGAAGTCAGTATTGCCCACTTGTTCTGGTTCTTTTCTCTCTCTGTCTGTCTCTGTCCCTCAGGATGGAATGCTATGTTGAAAGACTCTCCTTTTCTGTCTGACATGATTTCTTTCTGCACTACAGGCTGTTCTCCAAAGTGAATAATGACAATGCCATGTCTTCAATGAGGCAGAACACCAACACTAAATTGTGTCATCGCTTCTCTCATGCTGTAAAGTAGCATGTGGTGGGCCCAGGATCCCAGTCAGGGAATGGCCACCCTGGTGAGTTGGACTGATACGGCCTGTTGAATCCATTGCTCAGATCCCTTGGCAGTCATTTAATATTATTACTTTCCCTCCTCTTCTTAGAATTGTGCTTCCTCCTGTCTCCATATGAAGCATGAGTGAATTGGGAGAAGGTTGGGAAGGCGAAGAGGCTCAAAACAAGAGCAAAAGATGATAATGATAGCAATTCACATTTGCAAAGTGTTTTACAGTTATAATGCCCTTTAAAGTATATTGTTACATATGGTTCTTACTGCATAAACTCATGCAAATTATTTCACTTCCGTACCTCAGTTCCTCATCCATAAAATGGTGGTAACGCCTACTTCATAAGTCTGTGAGAGCTGAACAGTAATGTATGTAAACAGTCCAAAAGTGTGTCTGGAACTCAATTCCTCATTTATTTAATGATATTTATAAAATGTCCACTATGTCTCAGACACTGCGCTAGGAACTGGGGACAGATCAGTAAATAGGACACTTAAGCCTCTGACCTCATGATACCTACACCCTAGTAGCATATAGTAAATTTGCACAAACACACACACAAATATAGCTGATATGATTATTAACAGAGACATGTGAATTGAGAGGAACAAATAATTTAAAGAGAGGGTATGAAGATAGAATTTATTTGGGCTAGGAGATCAAATAGTATTGAGGGGAGGGAAGGGGAAGGACAAAAAGATTATTCTCTAGGTTCTGGATGGGTCAAGAGAAAGGTGGTTCCATACACAGAGATAAGGGCTGTGGAAGGAGAGACAGTATGGGTATGTGGTAGGCAGCCTCTATAATGGCTCTCAGATCTCCTCGCCTCCTGGTATTCATCCCCTCCCATGACTGAGGGAGTAAGGGCCAGATCTTTCAATGGCAAAAGTGTTGGGATGTCACTTCCGAGATTAGGTTACAGAAAATATTGTGACTCCTGTCTTGCTTCTCCTTTTTTACTTGCTCTCTGTCTCTCACGCTCTCTCTCTCTCTTTCTTTCAACTCCCTCACTTTGAGCAAAGCCAGCTACATGTTGGGAGTAGCCCATTGCAGAGGCCCACATGGCAAGAAACTGATGTCTCTAGACAACAACCAGTGAGGACCTAAGGCTCTCAATTCACACGAGTGAGATTTGAAGTAGATCTTCTGCGGCCTACCAAGGTAATGAGCTTGCAAGTGGATCCTGGCCGACACCTTGATTTCAACCTTGTGAGAAACTCTGAGTCACCTAGTTAAACTTTGCCCATATTCCTGACCCACGGAAACTGTGAGATAAGAAATGTTTGTTGTTTTAAGCCACTACATCTTGGGGTAATTAATATGTTTGAAAATATTATGCAATAAATAGCTAATACAGAGTATGAAGATAATGAGTTCACTTTGAGATTTTAGTTTGAGGCACATAACGACCATCTAAGAGTTAGGCAGTAGGCAGTGCGATACGTGGGTCTGCAGTTCATTTCCCCAAGAAGGGCAGTGAGAGCAGAAGCTAGATTTCAGTGGATCGAGGAATGATGAGAGGTGGAAAAGTTGAAGATAGGGAGACTCCTCTTTCAAATAGTGTGACTTTCAAGGAAGAGGAGAAATACTGTGACAGCTTCTTCTCAAGAGATGGAAATAAGGAGTTCAAGGAAAGCTTTTTGTTTGTTTTTTAATTACATACCTAAGTAGAAAAGATTTATTCAATTGGTGAGAGGTGAGAATATTTATGTTGAGGGAGAATTGCACCAATTTAGAAAGAAAGATAGAATGTAAAGGAAAATGACAGGATAATAAATGAAACAAGGTTCTAGATAGAACAGGAGAAGAGGGAGTGAAAAGAACTAGTGAAGGGATTACACAGAGCCCAGAGAGAAGTGCATTTGTTTTCTTCTGTTACATAAATTACTGCAGATGTAGCAGCTTGAAACAACATACATTTATTATCTCACAGTTTTGGGGTCAGGAGTCCAGGCATTGGTTATCCAGGTCCTCCCATCAGGGTTTCATAGCCTGCAATAAAGTGTCACCTCCTTTCTGTACCTTAGAGTCCTCTTTCAAATTCATGAGGTTGTTGGCAGAATACAGTTGCTAGGGTTGTAGGACTGAGGTCTCTGTTTTCTTACTGGCTGTCAGCCAGGGGTTGTTTTCAGCTCCTTGAGGTCACCTTCAGTTCCTTGCCATGTGGCCCTGCCACAGACTCTCAGAGAACATGGCATCTTACTTATTCAAGGTCAGCAGAAGAATCTCTCAATCGCTCTTTAGTCTGCTAAGGTGGAGTCTTATATAATGTGTGTAATCAGGGGAATGACTTTCCCATCATCTTTGCCATATTCTATTGGGTAAAAGCAAATCATAGGTTCCACCTACATTCAAGGGTTCCACCTACAGGAGCATAACTCACTGGGTATCACTTTGGGGTGTGTCCACTTTAGGAATTGAGAATAGTTAGGGATACAATAACTCATTTGACATGGACATGTGCTGGAAAGTTTTTTTTCAAAGGGATGTTCAGATGAGCAACTCATGATAGCTAATGTATGCAGCCCACTCTCCTGGATATGCAGTTATTACGGTGCTGAAAAGGCATCCTCCTTTTGCCCTAATGACCCCTAGTGGCATTACTTCAGTTATGCAGGGCCATGACTTCATAATATCCAGGTCAAGGGACAGGCTTGACAATGAGTTTGAGAAGACACCTATGTTCCAGCTAGTCATTGTATTCAGAGTGACAAATTTGTAACACAACAATTCTGAAAATAAGGAAAAGTGCTGCCTGGAGTGCAGTGGCTCTAGAGAGACCTCATATAGTGTGAAATAAAGACTAGAAATCAGAAGTCAAACTGAGACTATGCAACCAGCTACCCGTGTAGACTGAGACAGCTCACTACTTGACTCTACGGCTCCTTTCTCATTTGTAAGATGGTGCTCTTGAAATACAGTGCTGGTTGCCAAGTGATACTTCTCAAACTATAAATCACCTTCTACAGAGATGCTTTAGAATTTCAGCAAAAGAAAAGGTGTTTTCCACCAAACAACAAAGATTTCACTTATTGGTTCATTGATTCATCACTTTATTTATCTATTTGACATTTCAGATTTCCTATGTAATTCTATAGAAAAGGAGGTTGAACTCCATTTAATTTCTCAACATAAGTGTGAAAATCACAAAGGTAGTTAATCTCTAGGGTCTAACTCTGATCCGCTTTGGCTCTATGAGAGACTGTGCATAGAGACTTTTTTTTCTTTTTCTTTTATTGTGGTAAGAACACATGACATTATCTACCCTCTTACAGATGTTTAACTGTACAATATAGTATTATTACCTATAGTCACAGTGCTGTATAGCATCTCTAGAAATTATTCATCTTGCATAACTGAAATTTTAAACCCATTGATGAGTACCTCCCTATTCCCCCTTGCCCTCAGCCCCTGGCAACCACCATTTTATTATTTGCTTCTATGAGTTTGACTATTTAGATACCTCATATAAGTGGAATCATGCAGTAATTGTTCTCCTGTGACTGGCTTATTTCACTTAGCAAATGTCCTCAAATTTCATCTATGTAGCTGCATATCTCAGTATTTTCTTCTTTCATAAGGCTGAATAATATTCTATTGTATGTTTATACCAAAAATTTTAATCCAGTTAGGACATTTAGGTTGTGTCCATATCTTGGTTATTGTGAATAATGCTGCAATGAACATGGGAGTGCTAATATCTCTTTGAGATCCTGATTTCAATTCTTTTGGATCTCCTCTACCCAGAGGCAGTATTGCTGGATCATATGGTTGCTCTATTTTTAATTTTTTTAAAGAACCTCTATACTGTTTTCCATAGTGGCTGCACTATTTTGCATTCCAGCTAACAGTGTACAAGTGTTCCAATTTCTCCGTAAACTCAGCAACACTTAACTTTTTGTGTGTGGTACTGCCATAAACAGAGGCATATAGACCAAATGGAACAGAATAAAAGCCTGGAAATAAATCCACACATATATGGTCAACTGGGCCTCCACAAGGGTGCCAAGAATATAGAGTAAGGAAAGGACAGTCTCTTCAACAAATGGTGTTAGGAAAACTGTATATCCACATGTGAAAAATTAAATTGGAAATTTACACCATATCAAAAAATTGAGCTCAAAATGGTTTGAAGACTTAGACATATCCTCAAATTATAAAACTCCTAGAAGAAAATACAAGAGAAAAACTTCATGACATTGGTCTTAGCAATGATTTGTATGACATCAAAGTACAGTCAACAAAAGCAAAAATGACAAGTGGGACTACCTCAGTTGCAAAACCTTCTGCAAAGCAAAGGAAACCATCAATAGAGTAAAAAGCAGGCTGTGGAATGGGAAAAAATGATTGCAAACCATATATCTGATAAGGGGTTAATTTCCAAAATATATAAGGAACTCCTACAGTTTAATAATTTAAAAAAAATCTACCCAGTTAAAAATTAGCCTAAGGACTTGAATAGATGTTTCATCAAAGAAGACACACACATGGATAACAGACTTATGAAAAGATGCTAGACATCAATAATCATTAGGGAAATGAAAGCTAAAACCACAATGAAGATATCATCATCATCTCACACCTGTTTCAATGGCTATTATGAAAAAAAAAAAAAAGGACAACAACTCTTGCTGAGGATGTGGAGAAATTGGAACCCCTGAAGAGACTTAAAACTAGTGCTCTGGAGTCAGAATGTTCTTGGGTTGAATTCTTTCTCCACTACTGTGGGACCATGAACAAGCTACTTAATTTCCCTGAGACTCTATTTCCTCCTGAAGGTAATAATTGAATCCCCTACACAGGGTGAATGGGTGAACGTGAAGATTTATTCACAGAGTTAAAGTTAACTTATCTGAGACTTATTCCCCCACAGCCTGGCTCCCTGAAAAATTCAGTGGAAACCATTTCCATACAGTCAAATGCTTAAGGTAGTTAATTCTGACAGAATGTTGAGGGAGTGATCAAGTTCCAGTTTTTAAGTCATAAAAGCTACAACACCATTCTGAGGGTTGTCTTTTGGTCTTGTTTATGGTTTCCTTTGCTGTGCAAAAGCTTTGAAGTTTCATTAGGTCCCATTTGTTTATTTTTGTTTTTATTTCCATTTCTCTAGGAGGTGGGTCAAAAAGGATCTTGCTGTGATTTATGTCATCGAGTGTTCTGCCTATGTTTTCCTCTAAGAGTTTGATGGTTCTTCATGGCATTTTTTTTCTTAAATTCCATATATATGTGTTAGCATATGGTATTTGTCTTTCTCTTTCTGACTTACTTCACTCTGTATGACAGACTCTAGGTCCATCCACCTCATTACAAATAGCTCAATTTCGTTTCTTTTTATGGCTGAGTAATATTCCATTGTATATATGTGCCACATCTTCTTTATCCATTCATCCGATGATGGACACTTAGGTTGTTTCCATCTCCTGGTTATTGTAAATAGAGCTGCAATGAACATTTTGGTACATGACTCTTTTTGAATTATGGTTTTCTCAGGGTACATGCCCAGTAGTGGGATTGCTGGGTCATATGGTAGTTCTATTTGTAGTTTTTTAAGGAACCTCCATACTGTTCTCATAGTGGCTGTACCAATTCACATTCCCACCAGCAGTGCAAGAGTGTTCCCTTTTCTCCACACCCTCTCCAGCATTTATTGTTTCTAGATTTTTTGATGATGGCCATTCTGACTGGTGTGAGATGATATCTCATTGTAGTTTTGATTTGCATTTCTCTAATGAGTAAAGATGTTGAGCATCCTTTCATGTGTTTGTTGGCAGTCTGTATATCTTCTTTGGAGAAATGTCTATTTAGGTCTTCTGCCCATTTTTGGATTGGGTTGTTTGTTTTTTTGTTATTGAGCTGCATGAGCTGCTTGTAAATTTTGGAGATTAATCCTTTGTCAGTTGCTTCATTTGCAAATATTTTCTCCCATTCTGAGGGCCATGAAGAACCTAGGGGTAAGACAGGAATAAAGACACAGACCTACTAGAGAATGGACTTGAGGATATGGGGAGGGGGAAGGGTAAGCTGTGACAAAGTGAGAGAGTGGCATGGACATATATACACTACCAAACGTAAAATAGATAGCTAGTGGGAAGCAGCCACATAGCACAGGGAGATCAGCTCGGTGCTTTGTGACCACCTAGAGGGGTGGGATAGGGAGGGTGGGAGGGAGGGAGACACAAGAAGGAAGAGATATGGGAACATATGTATATGTATAACTGATTCACTTTGTTATAAAGCAGAAGCTAACACACCATTGTAAAGCAATTATACTCCAATAAAGATGTAAAAAAAAAACAAAACTACAACCCCAGTGCCTTAATCCCAGTCCCTCATCACACCATAGAGAAAGGAAAAAGCATATCTTTTCAGTAACTTGCATTGGTCTACTGGATATACATATTGAGGGAAAAAAAAAAAAGAATCTTAACCCCTATCTCAGATCATGTTCCCAAATCAGTTCCAAATGGATTGCAGGTCTGAGTGGGAAATACAAAACAATAAAGCTTTAAAACAATAGAATATCTTCATAATTTAGAGTAGGCAAAGATTTCTTAAACATGTTACAAAATGCACTTAGCCATAAAAGAAAAAAAAATAATTTAGGCTAAATTACTATTAGAACTTCTACTCATTTAGAGACTATTAGTATAATGAAAGGCAGCCCACAGAATGAGAGAAAATATTTTAATAAGAAATACAAGAAACAACTAAAAAAAATGGGCAAAACATTTGAACAGGCACCTTACCAAAAAATGATGCAATGCCAATAAATACACAAGAAAGTTTTCAATCTCATTAGTCATCAGGGAAAAGCAAGTTAAAACTACAATTCTAGGGCTTCCCTGGTGG
Organism: Mesoplodon bidens; assembly: GCF_964165515.1. Lineage (NCBI taxonomy): Eukaryota > Metazoa > Chordata > Mammalia > Artiodactyla > Ziphiidae > Mesoplodon > Mesoplodon bidens. The sequence continues at coordinate 81,181,248 of NC_138177.1, read as the reverse complement.
CGCAGTGGTTGAGAGTCCGCCTGCCGATGCAGGGGACACGGGTTCGTGCCCCGGTTTGGGAGGATCCCACATGCTGCAGAGCGGCTGGGTCCGTGCGCCATGGCCACTGAGCCTGCACGTCCGGAGCCTGTGCTCCGCAACGGGAGAGGCCACAGCAGTGAGAAGCCCGCGTACCACACACACACACACACAAATAAATAAATTTAAAAAAAAAAAAAAAACTACAATTCTATAGATACCTATCCTGGCACCATGCATTCCTTGCAAAGAGGAGGATGTGTAGTGTGGGTGAGACCCATCCAAAACACATTTCAAAGTGTCCTTGGACACAGACAAAGTGAGCTCCAAGCCTGATGCCTTCCTTGACTCTACTTCTACCCAATTCCCACATTCATTTCACTTACTGTATACCTACACTGTACAGGGCACTGGGTACACAATGGCCAATAAAACAGACATGGTTCTTGCCTTTGTGAAGTCTAGTGAGAAACCTAGATGATCAACAAATAAATACACACCTGAATATACAAATGGTATTACTGTGAGGATAATAAATGAAGATTTTGAGAAAAGGCCATAGAGGAAGTGCTGTTTAAGCTGAGAGGTGAAGGTAACAGTAAAAAGGCCTGTCAGGTAGAAGTGATAGCATAAATACTGAAGGACAGTAAACATGGGATTAGAATAGCAGAAGTAGGAGCAAGAAGGATATCAAAGGTGAGTTAATAAGGGTAAGAGGAGCTGAAGCTATGCATGGGGGCAAGGGTCATACAGGCCTTTGTAGACTACTTGTGGCTTTGAACCTTACATTAAGTGCAATGAACGGTAATATAGGTGTTTAGGCATGAAAATAATATAGTCCAATATAAATTTTTTTTTAAAAAAAAGATGCTTCTTGTTTCTGCATGGAAGATGAATTGAATGAAGGGAGCAAAAGTGGAAAACTGGACACAAGTTAGGAAGATACGTCCATTGTTCAAGTGGAAAATGAGAGGAGCTGGATCAGGAAAGTGGCCCCAGAGATGGAGAACAGTGGGTGAGTCAAATGATACTTTGGAGATGGAGCCACCAATTCTATGGATTGGGGACACCTGAGAAGAGGGATTCATGTTTCTAGTTCACAAAAGAGGACCATTTCAATGAACATGATTTTTCCAGTCATGCATAGGATCTGAGATTGTTCGGGGACAGAGCAAAAACAAGCCTCATCTCTTCCATTTCTGAATTATCTTCTCTACTTGGGCAAAGGTGGGGGTCAAGCTCCAGCTCTGTGACTGTTGGACATAGTTGTTTGCCCTCTCTGTAAAATCCTCTGAAATCATTCCAGATACAATTCCTAAAACACTCCAGTGTTAAATGTGTGTGCTTATATCTAACCTGAATCTTTTCTGTTGTAGGGGTTAAATTCAAGTTTCCTGTTGGAAAATGGCTTTCTTCTTCTCAGCAGGAGGCAGTGTGATATTTCTGTAGAAACCTCAGAACCTCACTTTTCACCTTCTCCTCCCAAGGCCTCTGTGCTGAGAATCCACTTTTTCTCCCATACGTGGAAGTGTAGGGAAAAAAAGGCTGTCTTCCTTAGACTGCTTCTGAGGAGGCTATTAAAAAGACAGCTTTACAGGACGTTTATAGCGTTCCTGATCCTAGAGGGCAGGCCTGCGGGGCCTGGCAGGGGAGAGTGTTTGTGTGTGTTCTGGATGAAGCTGCTGTCTTCAAATCCAGATGGCCCATGATGTCACTGGAAAAAAACCCTGAAACGTGCTATAAGAAAGAACTTTTTTATAGCTCCCTGTGTAATGTTCCTATACACTGGGCTTGAGATGGGGAAAAAAGGAACTGAAAGACTTTCCTACTCCTAATGGCCCTGCCCAACTGTCACTTTGGGCTGCAGGGAAAAGAAGGGCTGAAGGAAAGTAAGGGTTTAGGTGGGAAGAGGGGAAAAGAGCAAAAGATAAAGGAAGTTGAGTTAATCCTCTCTCCTTTATACAGCCTCTATATCTTGGCACCATGAACTTACCACACTGGGACACAGATCTTGTTTATATATTGACTCCCCTACTAGACTTTGTTTGTGAACAGTGTTCCTGCCTTACTTATTTCTGTAACCTCAGAATCTGAAGCAATGTTTATTACATAATAGATATTCAATAAATGTCAAAAGAATGGCATTCTGCATTGGAGCCACATTATTAAAGACCATAACAGAAAGAATCAGGAGAAAGAAAAGAAAGAAACCAAAATTTATTGGTTGTTTTATATGTCTCACATGTCATAATAGACATTGGATACATTTTCCTTATTGCTATTGTTTGAGATAAAAGTCAATAATCCCACTTTACAGAAGAGAAAGCAGAAGCTTAGAGAAGGTAAATAATGTGTCCAAGGTCAGGCAGCAAGTACAGCCAGCATTCAAGCCCAGGTTTGATTGACTCCAAAGTAGTTCCTGCTTGTATGGCCTGCCTTTCCCAGGAAACTACCACTCTACATTCTTCTCTACCTCAAACAAAGCAGACAGAAAAGTAGGCCATGAATGGGAGGAAGTGGGCTGGGAATGAGTCCTAATTCAGTATGCATTACAAACAAACAGATTCTGCTGAAACATAGTGTGTAGATGCTTTTAGGAACACACAGTTGGATTTCTTGTAATTTTCTAACTATTTCCCACCGAACTGGAAGTAAGTTCCAAAGAGCCTAAGTTACTCAAGTCGGCTTGAGTATAATGGCTTATATAATGAGAAAATATGGCTTACAAGGAAAACCATTCCCTACTTAGATTAAGGATGACTCAAATAAACTTTGATATTTTAGCTTAAAAAATAGGGGTGGTATAGAAAAGGACAAGAAAGAAATGATCAAGAATGACTGCAAAATATTTTGTAATCAGATGAGAAAAACTCCTAGATTTTATTCCCTCACCATTGAACCTTACATAAGCAAATGTTTGGAGGTAGGAGTTGGGGTAAGTTTTATATCTTGCTAATATAAGCACACAAGGTTTTAGAACTGAAAACTCTTTTGAGTCTTAAGTTTAGACTCTAAACTTAAATATCTAAGCCAACTGCTTCACTTCATCTCCAAGAAGACCTGGCCCAGAAGATAGATGATAGAGAAACTTGCCAGACTCTATAGCAGGTTAATGTCAGAAGTAGAATAGAACCCAGGGGTTGGGTCTCCTAATTAAGAGATCTTGCCACTACATTAAGAAAACATATAAGACAAGTTCAGGAGATCAAGATGGCAGAGTAGGACACTGAGCTCACCTCCTCCCATGAACACATCAAAAATATGTCTACATGTGGAGCAATTCTCACTGAAACTAAAGACTGGCAGAAAGACTCTCCTACAACCAAGTCTGTAAAGAAAGATCCATATAGAGTCAGGTAGGAAGGGAGAAAAAACTATCAGGTCAGGACCCATGCCTGTAAGAGGGGACACAGAAGAGGAGAGGGGTATCACAAGTTTGGAGATCCTCCCTGGGGTGTGAGTGGTTCTAACCACATATTGGGCACCCAAGGCCTAATACCAGGAAGAAAACCATTGGGGCTTAGAGGAAGGCTGTAAGAAACTTAGACTCTACTAGTGATGAGCACACACATGCTTGCTTACTCCCAGCAAAAAAAACACAGGAAACAGATTGAAACTACCTGGGGCTCTGGCCAGTTTCCTGGAACTTCCCAGCATGCTCCCTGGCCCCTGCCAAATACCCACCACAGCCCCAACTCCAGAACAGATCCCCACTAAGGTGAAGGTTGCTGTTGCTGAGGAAAGTGCACACTTGGGGAAACGGGGCAAGCTTGGACAATGCACTGCATCTGAATAGGGTGAGGATGGTCATCACTGGTACTCATAGAGTCAGTGGATTGGGACCTATCTTGGCCCTGAATGGCATGGTGGAATTGTCCCAGCAAGTGCCCCAGCCCACACTGGGTGCCCGCTCCAGCCCTTTTCAAGCACTGTTCCCCTCTGAAGCAAAGGTGTCATTACTGGGAGGGGAGAGAGCACACACTTAGAGAGAATGGAACCACCTCAGACCCAACCCTCACAGCTTCTACTCTAGCACATTGGGACCCAACCCTGCCCCTGATAGGGCAGTGACAACCACCAAGCATAGGAGAAGCCTTCACTCATGCCTGGTTCTGGCTCTAGCCCCTCCACCTCCAGCCTCACCTCCCACCAAGGTGATAGCTGTCAGCACACACTGGGAGATGTGACCCATGTTCACTTCAGATCCAGCTCTCCTACCAGAGCCACTGGACACACACAGACTGCATAGTGATGCTCCCACACAAGGACATGACTTCAAGACCAGGATAGGTAACTGTTTAACCTAATTTCATAGAGACAGAGAAAGTTAAACAACATGAAAAGACAGAGGAATTTGTTTCAAACAAAAGAACAAGAAAAACACCCTGAAGAAAACCACTAATGAAACAAACAATTTATCAGATAAAGAGTGTAAAACATTAGTAATAAGAATACTGAGGGAGTTCCCTAGTGATCCAGTGGGTAAGACTCTGTGCTCCCAATGCAGGGGGCTGGGGTTTGATCCCTGGTTGGGGAACTAGATCTCACATGCATGCCACAACTAAGAGTTCGCATGCCACAACTAAGAGTTCGCATGCCACAACTAAGGAGTTCACATGCAGCAACTAAAAGAGCTCGTGTGCCACAACTAAAGATCCTACATGCCACAATGAAGATCCCACGTGCCACAACTAAGACCCAGAGAAGCCAAAATAAATAAATTTATTATTTTTTAATGAAGCTTTAAAAAAATGCTATCTGAACTTGAAAAAGAATAGACAAATGCAGTGAGAATTTTAATTAGGAGCTAGAAAATAAAAGAACCAATCAGAGCTGAAGAACACAATAACTGAAATGAAAAATACTAGAAGGAATGAAAAGCAGACCAGGTGATAAGGAAGAATGCATAAGTGATTTGGAGATAGAATAATGGAAATCACCCAATCAGAACAGCAAAAAGGAAAACAAATTTTTAAAATGCAGACAATTTACAGGATCTCTGAAACAACGTCAGCTGCACTAACATTCCCATTATAGTGGTCCCAGAAGGAGGAGAGAAAAAGGTCAAAAATATATCTGATGAAATTATGGCTGAAAACTTCCTGAACCTGAAGAAGGAAACAGATATCCAGGAACAGGAACCATAGAGAGTTCCAAACAATATACACCCAAAGAGACCCACACCAAAGATATCATAAGTAAAATGGCAAAAGTTAAAGAATTTAAAGGTGGTAGAGAAAAACAAAGAGTCACATACGAGAGGCCCCACAAGGCTACCAGCTGATTTTTCAGCAGAAGCTTTGAAGTCCAGAAAGGGAATGGAATGATATATCTAAAGTGCTGAAAGGAAAAAATCTACAACCTAAGGATGCTCTACCCAGCAAGGTTATCATTCAGTATTGAAGAGAGTAAAGAGCTTTTCATACAAGCAAAAGCTAAAAGAGTTCATCACTACTAAACTGACCCTAATAGAAGTGTTAAAGGGTCTTTTTAAGTGAAAAAGAAAAGGCTACAACAAGAAGTAAGAATTTACAGGAAAAGAAAAATCCCACTGGTAAAGGCAAATATATAGTAAAGGCAGTGGATCAACCACTTAAATAAACTATTACAGAGATTAAAAGACAAATTGTAAAATCAGCTATAACTACAATAAACTGTTAAGGTATAGGCGTGAAGATGTAAAATGTAACATCAAAAACAAAATGATGGGAGGCTAAAAATGCTGATCTTTTAGAAAGTGTTTGAACTTAAATAACTATTAGTTTAAAGCAAGTATGGTTTAGGTTGATATATATGAACTCCATAGTAACCACAAATCAAAATCCTACAATAGACACACAAAAACTAAAAATGAAGAAACCCAAGTGTAACACAAAAGAAAATCATCAAACCACAAGGAAGAGACTAAAATAAGAGAAAAAGAACAAAGAAAAACTACAAAAACAACCAGAAAACAAATAACAAAATGGCAATAAGTACATACCTATCAATAATCACTTTAAATGTCAATGGACTAAATGCTCCAATCAAAAGACATATGGTGAGACTTCCCTGGTGGCACAGTGGTTAAGAATCTGCCTGCCAATGCAGGGGACATGGGTTTGAGCCCTGGTCTGGGAAGATCCCACATGCCATGGAGCAACTAAGCCTGTTTGCCACAGTTACTGAGCCTGCGCTCTAGAGCCTGTGAGCCACAACTACTGAACCCATGAGCCACAACTACTGAAGCCCATGGGCCCTAGAGCCCGTGCACCACAACTACTGAAGCCCATGCACTCTAGGGCCCGTGTGCCACAACTACTGAGCCCACGTGCTGCAACTACTGAAGCCCACACACCTAGAGCCCATGCTCCACAACAAGAGAAGCCACTGCACTGAGAAGCCCATGCACCGCAAGGAAGAGTATCCCCCACTCGCCACAACTAGAGAAAGCCCATGCACAGCAACAAAGACCCAACACAGCCAAAAATAAATAAATATTTATTTATTTTTTAAAAAAGACATAGGGTGGCTGGTTGGATTAAAAAACAAAGAAACAAAAAACCCAAGATCCATCTACATGCCACCTACAAGAGATTCACTTCAAAACTAATGACACACACAGACTGAAAGTGAGAAAATGGAAAAAGATATTCCCTGTAAATAAAAATGTAAAGAAAGCTGGGGTAGCAATACTCAGACAAAGGAGACTTAAAAAAAAAATTCTATTGTAAATGACAATAAAGGGCATTATATTGTATAACAATGAGAGAGTCAATACAAGAAGAGGATAGAATATTCATAAACATATATGCACCTAATATAGGAGCACCTAAATATATAAAGCAAATATTAACAGACATAAGGGAAGAAATTGACAGTAATACAATAATAGTAGCGGTCTCTAACACTACACTTACATCAATGGATAGATCATCCAGACAGAAAATCAATAAGGAAACAGTGGCCTTTAATGACACATTAGACCAGATGGACTTAGTAAAAATCTACAGGACATTCCATCCAAAAATAGAAGAATACATATTCTTTTCAAGTGCACATGAAATGTTCTCTGGGCTACATCACATTCTAGGGTACAAAATAAGTTTCAATAATATAAGACATCAGAAATTATATCAAACCTCTTTTCTGACTACAATGGTATGAAAGTAAAAATCAATTACAGAAAGAAAAATGGAAAAAAATAAACACATAGAGACTAAACATCATGCTACTAAAAAATACAGTGTGTCAATGAAGAAATCAAAGAGGAAACTTAAAATTACCTTGAGACTAATGAATATAAAAACACAACTTTCAAAATCTATGGGATGTAGCAAAAGCAGTTTTAAGAGGGAAGTTAATAGTGATACAAGCCTATCTCAAGAAACAAACAAATGTCTCAAATAAACAGCCTAACATACCACCTAAAGGAATTAGAAAAAGAAGAACAAACAAAGCCCAAAGTCAGCAAAAGGAAGAAAATAATAAATATCAAAGCAGAAGTAAAATAGAGACCTAAAGAAAAATGATACATGAAACCAAGATTGAAAGATAAACAAAATGATAACCTTTATCCTGACCCATTAAGAAGAAAAAATACCCAAATAAAATTGAAAATGAAAGAGAAAAATTTACAACCGATATCACAGAAATATGAATAACCATAAGAGAATACTATGAACAGTTATATGCTAACAAATTGGCCAACCTAGAAGAAGTGGATAAATCCCTAGAAACATACATTCATCAAAGACTGAATCAAGAAGAAATAGATAATCCAAAGAGACCAATTACTAGTATTGACACTGAATCAGTAAATCAAAAACTCCTGACAAATGAAAGTCCATGATTAGATTGGCTTCACAGGGGAACTGTACCAAACATTTGGAGAAAAGTTAGTACCTATCCTTCTCAAATTATTCCAAAACATTGAAGAGGAGGGAACACTCCCAAATTCATTCTAAGAAGCCACAATTAGCCTAATACCAAAACCAAAGACACTACAAAAAAAGAAACTTACAGGCCAATATCTCTGATGACCAGAGATGCAAAAATACTCAATAAAATATTAGCAAACTGAATTCAACAATACATAAAAAGGCTCATATACAATGATCAAGTGAGATTTATTCCAAGGAGGCAAAAATGGTTTAATATCCACAAATCTATCAATGTGATATACCACAGTAATAAAAACAAAGGATAAAAATCACATGACCATCTCATTAGTTGCAGGAAAAGCAACTGAAAAAATTCAGCAACCATTCATGATAAAAACTCTCATCAAAGTTGGTATAGAGGAAACATATCTCGACATAACAAAGGCCGTATATGACAAGCCCACAGCTAACTCAATGGTGAAAAGGTGAAAGCTATTTTTCGTAGATCAGGAAAAAGACATGGATTCCCACTGTCACCATTTTTATTTAACACAGTATTGGAAGTTTTAGCCATGGCAATCAGAAAAGAAAAAGAAATAAAAGGCATCCAAATTGGAAGGGATGAAGTAAAACTGTCACTATTTGCAGATGACATGAAACTATATTTGGAAAACCCTAATAATTCCACCAAAAAACTATTAGAACTAATAAATGAATTCAGTAAAGTTGCAGGATTAATATATAGAAATTTGCTGCTTCTCTATACACTAATGATGAAATATTAGAAAGAGAAAGCAAATATATATACATATATATGTATATATATGGATCCCATTCACAATCGAATCAAAAAGAATAAAATAGCCAGGAATAAACTTAATCAAGGCAGTGAAAGACCCAGACTCTGAAAACTAGGAGAAATGGATGAACAAAGCTGAAAATGTTATAAATATATAGTGTTCAAGGATTAGAAGAATTAATATTATTAAAATGTCCATTTTCTCCAAAGCAATCTACAGATTTAATGCAATCCCTATCAAAATACCCATGACTCTTCTCATAGAACTAGAGCAAATAATCCTAAAATTTGTATGGAACCACAAAAGACCCTGAATAGCCAAAGCAATCTTGAGAAGAAACAACCAAACTGGAGGTAATCCTGCTCCCTGACTTCATACTACACTGCAAAGCTACCATAATCAAAACAGTATGGTACTGGCACAAAAATGGACACATAGATCAATGGATCCGAACAGAGTACCCAGAAATATTCACACACATATATATGGTCAATTAATCTACAACAAAGGAGGCAAGAATATACAATGAGAATAAGATAGGCTCTTCAATAAGTGGTGTTAGGAAAACTGGACAGCTACATGTAAGAGAATAAAATTAGAACATTTTTTTCACACCATATACAAGAACGAACTCAAAATAGATTAAAGACCTAAGCATAAGACCAGAAACCATAAAACTCCTAAAGGAAAACATAGGCAGTACACTCTTTGACATAGATCTCAGCAATATTTTTTGAGGATCTGTCTCCTCATGCCACAGAAACAAAAGAAAAATAAACAAATGGGACCTAATTAACCTTAAAAGCTTTTTCACAGCCAAGGAAACCATCTACAAAATGAAAAGGCAGTCTACCAAGTGGAAGAAGATATTTGCAGATGATATGTCTGATAAGGGGATAATATCCAAAATATATAAAGAACTTATACAACTCAATACCAAAAAAGCAAACAAGCTGGGACTTCCCTGGTGGTCCAGTGGTTAAGAATCTGCCTTCCGATGCAGGAAATATGGGTTCAATACCTGGTCGGGGAACCATGCCATGGGGCAACTAATCCTGCATGCTCTAGAGCCCACCTGCCATAACTAGAGAGCCCTCATGCTGCACCTATTGAGCCCATGCACTCTGGAGCCCACGCACCACAACTACAGCACCCGCACCACAACTACTGAACCCACACACTCTGGAGCCTCTGTTCCACAATTAGAGAAGCTCACAGACTGCAACAAAGACCCAGCGCAGCCAAAAAAAAAAAAAAGCAAACAACCCAATTAAAAAATGGGCAGGGATTCCCTGATGGCACAGTGGTTAAGAGTCTGCCTGCCGATGCAGGGGACACGGGTTCGTGCCCCGGTCCGGGAAGATCCCACATGTCGCGGAGCGGCTGGGCCCGTGAGCCATGGCCGCTGAGCCTGCGTGTCTGGAGCCTGTGCTCCACAACGGGAGAGTCCACAACAGTGAGACGCCTGCATACTGAAAAAAAAAAAAAAGGGCAGAGGATGTGAATAGGCATTTTCCAAAGAAGACATACAGATTGCCAACAGGCACATAAAAAGATGCTCAACATCACTAATCATCAAGGATATGTAAATCAAAACCACAATGAAATACCCCATACCTGTCAAATGGCTATTATCAAAAAGACAAGAAATGACAAATATTGGCAAGGATGTGGAGAAAAAGGAACCCTAGTACACTGTTGGTGATAATGTATATTGGTACAGTCACCAATATGGAAAACATTATGAAGGCTCCTCTAAAAATTAAAAATAGGACTACCATATGATCCAGCAATTCCACTCCTGGGTATCTATCTGAAGAAAACAAAAACACTAATTTGAAAAGATACATGTACCCCAATGTTCACAGCAGCATTATTTACAATACCCAAGGTATGGAAGCAACCTAAGTGTCCATCAACAGATGAATAGATAAAGAAAATGTGGTACTTGCCGTAAAAAAGAATAAAATTTTGCCAGTTGCAACAACATGGTGTGACCTGGAGGGTATTATGCGTAGTGAAATAAATCAGAGAAAGACAAATACTGTACATTTCACTTATATGTGGAATCTGAAAAATAAAACAAATGAATATAACAAAACAGAAAGAGACTCACAGATACAGACAACAAACTAGTTGTTACCGTGGGAAGAAGTGTGAGGGGAGGGACAAGAGGACTAAGAGTTACAAACTACTAGGCATAAAATAAATAAGATATAAAGATATAGTGTACAGTATGTGTAATATAGCCAATATTTTAAAATAACTTCATGTGGAGTATAATCTATAAAAATATCGAATCACTATACTGTCCATCTGAAACCAATATAGTATTGTAAGTCAACTATACTTCAACAAAAAATTTTTAAATTACCAAATCAAATTCAGCAACCTATTAAAAAGATAATATATCATGCCATGTGGGATTTATTTCAGAATGCAAGGTTAACCTATCATTCAAAAGCCCGTCTATGTAGTCATCATATTAGCAAACTAAAAATAAAAAAGCATATGATATCTCAATGTATCTCATATCTCAGTAGTTTATAAAAAGCTATTTGACAAAATTCAGTGTACATTCATGACAAAAACCCTCAAAAAACTGAGAATGTAAGGGGATTTCAGAAACCATGACTTATAATTCATGGGGAAAGTTATATATGCTTTCTCCTAAAGATCAGGGATAAGGTAAAAGACGCACCTTTACTATTTCATTAATTTTATGCAGGAATTCCTAGCCAGGGCAATAAGACAAGAAAGAAAAATAAAAGACATAGGCTTTGGAGAGGAAAAATTTAAACTGTCATTTTTTTTTCACAGAAATTATTGACTCTACAAAGCAACTATGAGAATTAAGTGAATTAAGCAAGCTTGCAGGATGAATGGTTAATACACAAAACTTCAACTATATTCTTATATAGCTAGAAGCAAACAATTCGTAAGAGGAATTTTAATATTACTATGGGGGTTTCCCAGGTGGCAGAGTGGTTGAGAATCCGCCTGCCAATGCAGGGGACACGGGTTCGAGTCTTCATCCAGGAAAATCCCACATGCCACGGAGCAACTAAGCCCGTGCGCCACAACTACTGAGCCTGTGCTCTAGAGTCCGTGAGCCACAACTACTGAGCCCACGTGCTGCAACTACTGAAGCCTGCACGCCTAGAGCCCGTGCTCTACAACAAGAGAAGCCACCGCAATGCACCACAATGAAGAGAAGCCCCCACTCACCACAACTAGAGAAAGTCTGTGCGCAGCAACGAAGACCCAACACAGCCAAAAATAAATAACTATTACCATGATAGCATCCAAAAACATGAAATAGGAATAACATAACAAAAGATATGGAAATCCTATACACAGAAAACTTCAAAACATTGCTGAGAGAAAGTAAATATTATCTAAAGTATTTGCCAGTTTACGAAGTAAAAGACTCATTACTTTTAAGATAAAATTCTCCTCAAATTAAAGCTGATTCTAAATTTGTAGAGAACAAACCTTGGGAACTACCTGATTTCAGCTTTCTATATAGCTACACTAATCAACACAGTGGGGCACTGGGCAAAGGATAGACATACAGATCAATAGAGTAGAATGGAGTTCAGTTACACACACATGCACACACACACACACACACGGATAACTGATTTTTTTAAGTATTATGTTTTATTATACAGTAGTTCATAATAGTATAATGATTTTACATTTGGTTAGCACTTTATGGTTTACAAAGTACTTCCACAGATGTCATTTCATTAGAACCTTGAAACCCTGTGAAGAGGGTAAAATCCCCATTTTATAAACGAGTAAACTTGGAAATAAGCCTTGAAGCATCTTTTTAAAAGCAAACAGATGGCAAGAGATTGTGCCTAGCATCACACCTAAGGTCAGTATTCTGTTTTACACCCTGGGTGCCTGGTTGCTCAGGAATTCGGCCTAGCATTATATCCATCATTTTTTTTCATATGTCTGTATATTCTTTAAAAATATATGATTAGGGATAATGCATTTTTTAACATCTTTATTGGAGTATAATTACTTTACAATGGTGTGTTAGTTTCTGCTTTATAACAAAGTGAATCAGCTATACATATACATATATCCCCAAATCTACTCCCTCTTGCATCTCACTCCCACCCTCCCTATCCCACCCCTCTAGGTGGTCACAAAGCACTGAGCTGATCTCCCTGTGCTATGTGGCTGCTTCCCACTAGCTATCTAGTTTACAGTTGGTAATGTATATATCAGACAACTGATTTGTAACGGGGAACCAAGCTAATTCAATGGGGGAAATGACACTGTTTTCAAAAATTGTCACTGAAATAAATGGACATCCATAAAAGAAACTATAATCTTTATCTCACTTCATGCACAAAAATTAACTGTAGATGGGTTACAGATGTGAATTTTAATGCTAAAAATTTTAAAGAAATATAAAAGAGTTTTTGTCATTATGGAATAGGCAAAGACTTCTTAGATAGAATACACTACCATAAAAAAATTATAAATTAGAGTTCATCAAAATAAAAACTTCATTTGAAAACTGACATTGAAGAAATGAAAAGAAAAGCCATATAGTGAGAGAAAATATCTGCAATGCATGTAGCTGATAAAAGACTTTCACCTAGAATAAATGGAAAACTCCTATAAAACATCACTAAAATGACAGAAAGCTCAATAAAAATGAGTAAAACTCATGAACCAACACTTATCCAAAAAGACATATAAATGATTAGTAAGCACAGGTAAAGATGGTCAACATTATAGGTCACCAGGGAAACACAAATTAAAATCACAGTGAATAAAATTAAAAAGATAGACAATACCAAGCATTAATGAGAATGTGGAGTAACTAGAACTCTCATACAGTTTTTTTGAGAATGTATAACAGCACAATCAATTCAGAAAATAGACAATTTCTTTAAAAGGTAAATATACCCCTACTGTGTAGTCCAGAAACTCCGACTAGATAGCTTCTTCCAAGAGAAATGAGAAACTAAGTCCATAATAGGTCATATAAAGTATACTCATAACAGTTTTATCATAATAGCCCAAAACTAGAAACAACCCAAATGTCCATCAACTGATGAATGAATAAACATGTAATATGATGCAGCAATAAGAAATAAACTACTGATACAAGCTACAACACGAATCAACCTAGGAAATACTAGGCTGAACACAAGAGGCCAAACACCAAAGAGTTCATAGTGTACAAATGAATTTATATGAAGTTCTAGAATAGGGAAAACTAAACCGTGATGATGAAGACTAGATCAGTACCTACCATAAGAATGGGGTGTACTGACTGCAAAATGGCATGATAAAACTTCCTGCGATGAGGAAGGTATTCCACATCTTTACTGAGGTGGTGATTTACATTTCTGTATATGCTGCGTGTACACATTTGCCAAAACTTGTTGAATTGCTCAGAGTCTCTGCATTTTGTTGTATACAAAGTCAGTAAAATCTTCTGGAAAGGACCTTTTACCTCATGGAATTCAAATTAATGAAATTTAAAATAAAGAGGGTAGGGAAATTCAGACAGAGAACAGGATGTGGAAAGGGGCAGAAATAGGGACTGTAGTAAGTATTTTAGGAACTACCATCAGTTTGTAATAGGTACTGCAGAAGGGGCAAGCCAGACATCTGTGAGAGAGGAAATATCATGAAGGTACACACAAAGGAAAATTGCTGATTGCAAATGAATAAATTCACATTTGAACAAAAACTATAGTTGGCCTTCCGTATCCATGGGTCCTGCAAAGGCAGTTTCAACCAACCTCGGATCAAAAATATTTGTAAAATTAATTTCAGAAAGTTCCAAAAAGCAAAACTTGAATTTGCCAGCATTTACATTGTATTTACATTGTATTAGGTATTATAAGTAATCTAGAGATGATTTAAAGTATACAGGAGGATGTGCTTGAGTTATATGCAAATATATGCCTTTTTATACAGGGACTTGAGCATCTGAGAATTTTGGTATCTGAGAGGGGTCCTGGAACTAATACCCATAGATATTGAGGGATGACTGTATATACATTTCACTAAAAAAGTATGCTTATGGAAATACACACACCCATGCACTGCAATATATAAATCACATACATACAGATATCAGTATTGATATTGATGATATATATACACATGCAGGGACTGGAGACAATACCAGGCCAGATGATGTATTTATCTATTGTAATTGAAAACATTAATAAGTAGTTTACTGTGAGTATTTGCCATGAATAGCCCACCTCACTTGGGCATGGAAGAACCCTTCAGCCAAGAATAGCAGACGGAAATGACAGCCGTGGTTCTGTCTGGGCTTTTTCTTTTTGTCACCTGGCTTTTTTTTTAAACTAATGCACTTTAGTTTTTAGAGTAGTTTTAGGTTCACAACAAAACTGAGAAGAAGGCAGAGAGAGAATTCCCATTTACCCCCTATTCCACACACACACTCACCCTCCCCATCAACATCCCCCACTTCAGTGGTACATTTGTTCCAACTGATGAACCTATATTGACATATCATTTTCACTAAAATCCATAGTTTACATTAGGTTCAGTTTTGGTATTATAAATTCTATGGGTTTTGACAAATGTATAATGACATGTATCTACCACCATAGTATTATATAAAATAGGTTAGTTTCATGCCCTAAAAATCCCGTGTGTTCCATCTCTTCACCCCTAACTCCTGGCAACCACTAAACTTTTTAATGCCTCCATAAATTTGTCTTTTCCAGAATGTCATATACTTGGAATCATACAGTAAGTAGCCTTTTCAGGTTGGCTTCTTTCACTTAGTAATATGAATTTTAAGTTTCCTTTGTGTCTTCATGGCTTGATAACTCATTTCTTTTTAGCACTGAACAATATTCCATTGTCTGGATGAACCACAGTTTATTTATCCATTCACCTACTGAAGGACTGGTTGCTTCCAAATTTTGGCAATTATGAATAAAGCCTCTGTAAACATCTGTGTTCAGGTTTTTGTATGGACCTAAGTTTTCACTTCATTTAGATAAATACCAAGGAACATGACTGCTGGATCATATGGTAAGAGTATGTTTAGTATTTTATTAAAAAAAAAAAAAACCTGCCAAACTATCTTCCAAAGTGGCTGTACCATCTTGCATTTCCACTGGCAGTGAACGAGAGTTCCGCTTGCTCCACATCCCCATCATCATTTGGTGTTGTCAGTGTTCTGGATTTTGGCCATTCTAATATGTGTTTAATGGTATCTCATTGTTGTTTCAATTTGCATTTTCCTGATAGCATATGTATGATGTGGAGTATGTTTTCATATGCTTACTTACCATCAGGATAATTTCTTTGGTGAGTTGTCTGTTAAGTTTTTTGCCCATTTTTTAATTGGGTTATTTGATTTCTTATTATTGTGTTGTAAGAGTTCTTTGTATATTTTGGATAACAGTCTTTTATCAGATATGTCTTTTACAAATATTTTCCTCTGGCTTCTTTGAAGATTTTTGCTTTACCATTGATTTTCTGAAGTTTGAATATGATATGCGCAGGTATAGTGGTTATTTTTACATGCATCCTGATTGGTGTTCTCTGAACTTCTTGGATCTGTGGTTTGGTATCTGACATTAATTTGGGGGAGATTGTTAGTCTTTATTGTTTCAAATATTGCTTCTATTTCTTTCTCTCTTTCTTCTTCTGATATCTCCATTATGCATATATTACACCTTCTGTAATTGTCCCAAAGTTCTTGGATATTCCATTTTGTTTTATTCAGTCTTTTTTCTCTTTGCTTTTCAGTTTTGTAAGTTTCTACTGTTATATGCTCAAGCTCAGAGGTTCTTTCCTCAACAATGTCCAGTCTACTAATAAGCCCATCAAAGGCATTCTTCATTTCTGTTACAGTGTTTTTCATCTTTAGCATTTCTTTTTGATTCTTGCTTAGAAATTTCATCTCTCTGCTTACACTGTCTGTCTATTCTTGCATGTTGCCTATTTTTCCATTAAGCCCTTAGCTTATTAATCTTAGCTCTAGAAAATTTCTAGTTTAATAATTTCAATATTCCTGCCATATCTGACTCTGGTTCTGGTGCTTGTTCAGTCTGTCCAAACTATGTTGGTGTGTCTGTTTGTTTTTTGCCTTTTAGTATGCCTTGTAATTTTTGTTGATTGGTGGACTGGGTAAAAGGAGCTGTGGAAACAAACCTTTAGTAGTATAGTCATAAGGTGTAGGGGTGGGGAAGCGTTCTATAGTCCTATGATTAGGTCTCAGTATTTTGGTGAGCCTGTGCCCCTGGATTGAGAACTTTACCAGTGCTACTCCACACACACACACCCTCTTAGGTGGAACAGGATAGCTAGAGGGGGCTGGAGTTGGTTATTTCCCTTCCTCCTTGTAAGTTAGGATCTGGTAGAATAGATTCCCCTGAGGGAAGGCCTGGTTAAGAAGAACAGTGCTCTCTGATGTATTTCAAAATGGTTCCTTTTCCTCTCCCCCTGCCAGAGCATGAGATTTTTCAGTATTCATGTGTGGACCTGGTAGAGCTCCTGAAGGTAGACCTCACAAAGTGTAGGCCCTTCATGACTCATTCTAGAGGTTTTAACTCTCATACTTGCCCACACTGAGCTTCCAGCAATTCCAGACCTGGCACTGGTTCCCACAGAGGCTTCTGATCATGGGTTTCTGCTCTAGTAAGCTGTGAGTCTCTACCTGACTGTCTGTCTCTCCAATCTGGGGGATAGCAGTTTGCCCTGTGACCTCACTTCCCTGATGGATCTAGGAAGAGTTGTTGATTTTTCAGTTTGTTCTAGCTTTTTATTTGTTGTTAGGATGGAGTGAAGACCTCTAAACCCCTTACATCTCACCTGGCTTTTATGTCACTTGATGATCCTCTTCTGCTTGTCTCTCTTTGGAATAGTTATTTCCTTGTATCAAGGTATTTTATACCAATTGGAATGCATTTTCAGGCTTTGTCATGTTCAACTGATAGGCTTTAAGTATATAATCTCCATCTTGCAGCCAAACAAATCTGTTAAATCCTAGAGCTCCAGGAAAACATGCATTACCAGTATGCCTTTGGGAAGGGTCCTGCAGGTCTAGCTCTTCCTCTCAGTCTCTCTGGACTGAAATACAGTGGTCAGAACAATTACAGACAGTCCTTAATTTTGGTGGGTGTGACCTTCCACCATGGTGAAGTTATCGTCTATGCTAACTTTCTGTTAGAATCAAATGTTCTGCTTGGTTGCAGTAAACAATGGGGTTTTGTTCTTTAACTGTTTTAACATATGGAAAACCGAGAAAGAAAAGCCAAGAAGATCAGCTTGGCTTTGGGGAAATTTAGTGCTAAAGTCATATCAAACTCTGGAGTAACCTACAGGCCATGCAGACAGCTCATCAAGTCTAACCATGAACTTACCTATGAGAAAGTATTTAAAGGTATAAGTCTAGGGATCTTATATCGACTGTCGTTGGATTTTCCTGCAAAGAATTGATCATTGACTGCAGTCAGACACACTAATTTTCAAGCGTAAGGAAGGAAACAGTGATATGCTAAGAGAAAACTAGAAAATGAGTGGATTCAAGAGAAAAGGGGGATAGCCCTGATCCTTTCAATACTGGGTATGTTACTCCGTAACAAGGGCTCTCAACTTTGGGGGCCTGGGTTT
Organism: Mesoplodon bidens; assembly: GCF_964165515.1. Lineage (NCBI taxonomy): Eukaryota > Metazoa > Chordata > Mammalia > Artiodactyla > Ziphiidae > Mesoplodon > Mesoplodon bidens. The sequence continues at coordinate 81,162,923 of NC_138177.1, read as the reverse complement.
GTATTTGTGAAATAAGAGTCTGCTAGATGATTCTTAAATTAGTCCCTGACTAGGTCCCATTTGCAGAGCCAGGAATGCTGGCACATGGAGCTATGCCAAGAGTAGGACAGTAGGGACAGCCCTGGACCGAACCCAGAGCACTGAAAACACTATTATAAAGTCTGTGAGGTCAAAGTATAGCTCTAGAGGGAAGCCATGAATCACAGCAAAAGGAGAAGTACTAGTTCCCAAGTCTAAAGTCTTAGAATGAACTGTGTAAGAAAATGTACGTAGTTGTTAGGAACTGAGAAGATCGGGGAGAGGGTGGAAAGCAGGTTGCAAAAATGAAATATCAGCTCAAGATATATACATAATCCACGAAGGAGAACGAAGTGGCAAACGCTTGTTTCTGCTGGAAACATGGTAGCTGGTTCAGGAGAGTAAGGAGGGAATGGACCCTGGCTGGATCTTTTAAAGGAACAGATATATAAAGCTCGTGGCTCTAAGTGCATGGTGAAGCTTAATAGAAATAATGTCAGAAAAATACAAGAATTTAAAAATTATCTGGGTATCATCTTCACCATCATCATGGTTCACCCTCACCACAGATGCTCACTCATTGATCTTATGCCATGTCCAAGCCACTGTCCTATGATTTTTCTTACCTACTCTCTTGTGCATTTCTCTCATTCATATTATCACCATACCCCACATGTTAATTAGTTTTTAAGTATTGTTTTTCAGATTTTCTTTATGGGGTTAGTTTTAGTAACTGGATTTCTTTGGTAACCTGTAGATTTTATTAATTTAGTAGTAAAATTTTTTCACTGTGTAAAAAGCATGTGGTAAAGTTGGAGTTAGTGGGGGTGAGGGGAAGGTTTTTTTTCTTTCTCTCTTTCTTTTTTAATTTTATTGACTTGGCTTTAGGCAAAAACGGGCCAGGTTGTTTTGCTGCAAAGATAAATTTGGGCTATGACTGAAATATTAGAGCAGCTACTCTAACAGCTTTTTCGTAGCTACTGGAAGTGTAAACACAGTTACCAAAGGGTTCTTTATTTTCTCTTACTGTACCTGGTGGCCCATTTCAAGCAGGTCCTTTTACAACTCACACCAAGGATAATTACATTTGCTTTCTCCCTGCCTTTTATGGACATGAGAATAAATGAGACTCACATTCAGGCAAACACACACACACACCATTTGAGGTCACTGAAAATGTATAATGTTAAGACTAGATTTTCTTGAGCTTAAATTGAAGACCTATGGAAAGAAAACCAGTTGGTAGAAATATTTGAGCATATTAGAAGTACTCTGTAGATTTACATTTAACAATCCCTTTTCCTGCTATCTTATGGCTGTGTAACCACCCCAAACTTGTTGGCTTAAAATAATTACCTCATTTATTTGGCTCTAAAATCTGCAATTTGGGCAGGGCTCAGTAGAGACAGTTAACCTTTGCTCCACTTGGTGTCAGCTGCACAGGCCCTTAGGGTGGAGGCTGGAAGCACATCATGGCTCACTCACTCACAAGTCTGGTGGTTGATTCTGACTGTTGGCTAGGAGCCTCAGTTCCTTTCCACATGGGCTTCTCCATGTGATCTCTTGGTATGAGCTAGTTTGGACTTCTTCAGAGCACATTGGCTTGTTTGAAAGTTGAGCATCCAAAGAAAGAGAAAGCCAGACAGATGCAATATTGCCCATTGTGACTGAGCATCAGAAGTCATGCAATGACATTGCTGCCACATACTGTTGAACAAGTCAGTTACAAAGGTCCACTCTGGTTTAAGGGGAGGGAACACAGACCTTACTTCTCAGTGGAGAAGTGTCAGTGGTCAATGTCTCATTATGGGAAGACCATGTGAAATGCGGGGGGGGGGAATACACACACACACACACACACACATATATATCTCCATAATTAGAAAACACAATCTGCCACAGGATCCATATGGAAAAGTTCCTCTGTGTCCAGACATCGGAGGATACTACTTCAGAGCTACTACATATCAAACATGGAAACAATTACTCCCTTAGATTTTCATTGCCAGTCATTCAGTTCCTTGCCTTTAGGAATCAAATGGATTTTAGGAAAGGATGATGCATTCACTTCCTAGGGATGAGGCATTCACTTTCCTTTTCCGATCCTGGAATAGCTTCTCTGCTCTAGGCTTGGAGGAAGAATTACTGCCTCTGCCCCACCAGGCCCTCCCCAACTCCATGCTCTTTCTCTTCATCAGAAAGGGTGTTGCCCAGGCAAAAGGAGAGTGTCATGATACGGCTACCAGCCCAGATTACACCCCAAGCTAGGTCCCTTCTGATGTTAACACTTCCATAAGTAAAGAAGAGCATTTCAGCTGAAGAAGAGTCTTTCCTGAATTTAATAAAGCAAAAGGAATATTTATTCCAAATGGGGGTTTAAACTGCATTGTCTTTTTAAAAATTATTTCAATTTTTTTCATAGATTTCTGAGCCAGACTGGTAAATTAAGATTCTAAAACTTTTTGTGGTTCATACAAACTTTTAAGGGAGCTCTAACTTTCCAACAACATCCTTAGTTCCAAGAAGTTCAAACTACCATGTTTTCAAATCAGTGATTTAGCTTGGTCACTGGCCTCATTTGAAGTTTCCCATAAAAGCAAACTTGGGAATCAAGATACTATTTTTTTTCTTCAAACAAATGAGAAACACCTACTGAATCTAGAAGCCTGAATCAAAACCTATTTCTGAGGACCCAGTTCCAAACTGGGTCCAGTTACAATACCCAATTTCCAAGTAACTGTTCAAGTGTGCTATGGGTTCAAAGCCAACTGGATGTCGGGGTATCTTATTCACTACAGACAAAATGGGATTCCCTGTATCTGAGAAAATAAGGCTACAAATAATATTCCAATAGTTCTTATAACATATTTAACACATAAATTATACATTAAATATAAATGTTCTACCTTCCTATGTCCCCCAAGTACTTTAAAGTAAACAAGGGCTTAGAAATTAAGAAGTGAGGGTAGGAGAAGAACTTTTTGCTGAGTATACTTAGAGGGGAACAAAGCCAAAAGTCTCCACAAAAGACTGATATACAACTATCTAGCACAAACAGGCGTCATCTTACCCAACTCTATTTTCCCTACCAACTGTATCCTAATTGAAAGGGAAAATGGCATTGCACTCACTCTCCCCTTTCATACTCCAGACCTTATAAGTCTTCATCTTTTAAAATAGGGGATATGTTCTGTATCAAGGGACATCCAAGATTCTGCCTTTTCCCCTAATCAATGCCAATTTCAATTAAGATACAAATGAACTAGCAAGAAATCTGCCCCTTCCCCAGAGCAGAGCTGAACTGGATGAACTGGAGAGTGTATCTCATTTATGTTACAACTTCACAGGGTGGGCACCCAGTCATATTAGTTCTATCTCTGGAGCCCTCTAGGGTGTCCCAAGTGAAAGGGATATGCTGATGTAAAAATCTCTCACGCAATTTCGCACACTATTGGAACACGACCTACCATTAAAGAATAAGACATAGGAACTCGATATTCTTGATAGGAACAGTAGCTATTCAGTTTATGCAATTCAGTTGGGTTGAAACACATATGTAGTCAGTTCCCCTCTCTAATTCTATAATTATTCCATTTACATATGTCTGCAGACAGATTGAAAAAAAACTGTGATTAAATGAGTACAATTTTCTTGCTGTTATTTTATATTAGGTCCAAGCATCAATTAGAAATGGTATTTTGTTACTAGAAAAACAGACTAATATAAAGTGGCTTAAATAATATACAAGTTAATTTCTCTTTTCTGTAAAATGTCTAGAAATGGGAAGTTCAAGCTCATAAGCATGGTTTCACTTGAGGCCTGAGCTCCTGTATCTTTAGCTCATGTCTTCTCTCTCCATGATCAAAGAGGCTTGCTTATGTATTACCCTTATTAGTTTGTAATTTTCTCAAGGGAAAGGATAGTTTCTTATTTCCATTTTTAGCCGCGGCACCTAGCATATATTGGTTCTAAGCAGCATTTGATGAATGAATAAGTGAATATAAGAAAGAATGAATAAATAAATGAAAAACAAATGGGGAACAAGTCTAGTGAGGGTAGATTTAAATGTACCATTACTGCACAAGGCAGCAGTACATTCAGTACTTCATTAATGGAAGTATGTATTATATACCAAAGAAAATCTAATGGGAAGAAATAATATTTAAACTGGATATTGAGTGATGGGCAGGATTTGAGTAGAAAATAAAGTTGTTCCTTGGTACTAGGAACATAGAATTTGGAGTCAAAGGACTGGCTTGTAGCCCTAACTCAAACATTTACTAGATGTGTAATTTTTGGCAAAGTAAGGAAAACTCTCTAAGCCCTATTTCCTCATCTGTAAAATGGAGGTAATAATAATTGACTACCTTACAGATTCTTGAGAGGTTTTCTTTATTCTTTCAACTCTTCTTTTAAATGTATACCATCTCATTTTATTCCACATTTCTTATAAATTCTTCTATAAATGTGTACACTCTTAGGAATCTGTGATGGTTAATTTTATGTGCCAACCTGACTGGGCCAAGGGGTGCCCAGATTACATGTCATTTCTCAGTATGTCTGTGAGGGTGTTTCTGAATGAGATTAGCATTTGAATCAGTGGACTCAGTGAAGTAGATTGCCCTCCCCAATATGAGCAGTTATCATCCAATCCATGAGGGCCTGAATAGACTAAAATGCATAGAAAGGGAGGATTTGTCTCCTTTCAGCCTGCCTGTTTAGCTGAGACATTGGTCTTTTCCTGCTCTGACTTGGATTTACACCATTGGCTTCCCTAGTCCTCAAGTCTTTAGACTTGGACTAGAATTAGACCACTGGTTTTCCTGGGTTTCCAGCTTGAAGACAACAGAGTGTGAAACTTCTCAGATTCCATAATCAATTTATATACACATATATACATATATATGATACATTCAATATCTTATTGGTTCTATATATTATATCATATATATATGAATTGCACTGAATATTGGTTCTGTTTCTCTGAAGAACCCTAATACACTTGTCATAAAGAATTTAATTTTCTTATCACCAAATACATCAAAACTTCCTTCAGCCCCAAGGTACTCAGTGTCTATTAAATATTTTATTTTTTCACTTGTTCATTCAATTCATTTATTTGTTTTCAGGCAATATTCCAGTCCCTGAGGTTTCCATACTAAACAGGTAGATAATGTGAAACTTTTAGGCAGGGGCATTATGGGAACCTTGCCTGAGAAGTTAATATTTGAGCTGAGATGTGAAGAAGCCATGACCCAGCCATATATATAGCTGGAATTAGACCTGGGGAATAAATATTTCAGGCAGAGAGAATAGCAAGTGAAATGACTGAGAAACAGAGAAAGAGTGTATTAGTTAAGGTAATGCTAGCTGTTATAATAACTCCAAAATCTCAGTGGCTTAATGTAGTAAACAGCTATTTTCCATTTGATGGCTGAGGTTTTCATTCACAGCAACATCCAGCTAACAGATGAAGAAAGAAAGAAAAGACTGTGTCTGGGGGTCCTTTATGGTCCAGGCTTAAAGTGGTAACCTTTTAACTCTGCTCCCATTTCACTGTCAGGACTCAGTCAATGGCCACACCTAAAAGCAAATAGTGATAAGAAACATCATCTTTGGCTCTCATTCTAATTGAGAGTTCAGAGTAATGGTTTGCTCAGGAACTAGCCATTTTCTAACACAGGAAGACACTGTGGCTAGAGGTTAATTGGTGAGGGGGCAGGAGAGGAGAAGAAGGAGGAGGAGAAGAAGGAAAAGGAGAGGGAGGGAGAGGGAGGGAAGGAGGAAAACAAATAGAATAATTTGATACTGAGATTTAATCAAAAGCAAAATCAGGCAAGGCTTTTTAGGACTTTGAGAAGTTCTAATCTTAATCAAAGAGCAATGGAAATCCACTGAGAAGTTTTAAGCACGAAAGTTACATCATCAATTTTACCTTTTTAAAAGATCTCTCTGCTGTGGGAAGAATGAATTTGGGAGGGGAAGAGTAGAAGTGTAAGTAGCTACTGGAAAAGTTTAGCTAGAGAATGATTGTGATGTGCTGAAGGATACTGACAGTAGAGATGGAGAAGAGTGGTTGCATTTGAGGTATATTTTGGAGGCAGAGGCAACAGCATATAGATGATTGTAACCATGTTGTGAATAAATGAAAGAATGAATGAATAAATGAATAAATGATGATGCCTAACACTGAGCACATACAGTGTCAGTCTCTGTGCTAAGAACTTTTACATGGATCAGGACATTTAACCCTTACAGCAATCTTATGACGTTGGTATTACTGTTATATCCATTTTTCAGATAGAACGTGAGGTTCAGAGAGTTTAAATCACTTGCTCATGGTTATACAAGCCAGGATTAGAATACAGGCACTCTGACTTCAGAGCTTTTACCCTACTGGCCCTAAACAACCCATAATTCTCTCCTAAAGGTAACAAGCCTATTAATGATAATCTTTAAATGACCCCAAGCTCTCAGCCCACCATACCTCTTAGCCCCAGACATACAGAAAATTTCCAAAATGCATAGTCAAGCACTACAGGTAAAGTCAAAGATGTTAGAGGTATTTATGGTGCCCCATCTTTTGGGGAGTTCACATCTTGTTTCTGAAATCCCTGCCTTTGGTAACTCCTGTTAAAACCAGTTGTAATGTATTTGTAAGATCAATTGCTCAGAGGAGAGTCTGTTCTGAATTATAAAATTGTTGCTGCTAAGGAGCCCCCAGAGGATGGGGAGTTGGGGGTGTGGGGACGCACATGGGTTCAGCATGGCAGGCTCCTATGCTGATAATGAATGGGGAAACGTGGCCAGTAAGGCCCACAGAAAGAAAAACACTTAAGCCTCTTGATGAAAGGCCAGATGAGAAGGTAAGTGTTATAATTCAACTGAAAATAAAAGCCAGCGGCAGGTTATCCTTCCAGGCAGACAGTTTACGGGACTGCTTTCCTGCCGCTACAGTGGCAGTGATGGATTATCTGGGAAGGTGTAGCAGCTGAGCTGATCCACCCCCCTCCTCTTCCACTCTCAAATCCCCCTCAGGCTACAAGGTTTCAGGGCAGCTTTAATCCCTCTTAGCCTCCCCTCTCCCACAGATCCCAAGACAAGTCCCAGGCATTGCGGTGCCTGGAGAGCATCCTCCCAAACTGTTTCCTGAAATCTAAGCCTGAAAGACAGGAGTTGGCCTTCAGGTGCTTGCCAGAAGCCTCCATTCATTACCCTGCTGGGAAGGATTGTCTCAGGAGTCGGGGCTGAGAAGGATTGTTTGAGTCTGGCCTCAGAGGGAGTGTTGGTTGTTCAAGAGCGGCTTGTGCAAGGTATGTCTGGAGTGAGCTGTTCATTTCAGGAGGCCCTCAGCGAGCCTTACTGGAGGATGCAACAAGGTTGATGGGGGTGAGGATGGAGGAGTAGTGGGTCCTTTGTCCCAGTCATTTTCTTCCTCCACTCTTAAGATTTCGTTTTCTGCTTTTTCTGCCCCTAATCCTGGTTCCTATCACCATCGGCTTGAGTTGCCAGCCCTTTTAAAGCCATGTATTTTATTTATATTAGGCACTCTTTGGATCCCTCAAAATATTTCAAGAACTGTAAATATGTCTCTAGTTTTCAAAGTCTAAGGTTCTTGGAGAAATAGTTTTGGATAAGGAGGCCATCTTGGAGTCCCTTAAGTCTCTGTATCATACTTCTTGTTCAAAGACTGGCCAGAATCTCTAGACTTAAAGCAAATGGATGTATCATAACAACAGACCAGAGTTATCTTTTTCTATGCTTTGCTTATCCCCTCTGAAGATCTGGTATTCAATACCTGATGCAACAAGTAACACACAAAGTGTGGGAGAAAGCAGATGGAGCAAGCCCCGGAACCAATTTGTACAGGGATGGTGAACCTGTTTCAGAAAATAATTCCTCACCAAGAACCAGTCCATCTTTTAGTTCCAGTCACATTTACTTTGCAGGGAATCCCTTTCAGACTATTCCATGAAAACTTACTGTTTTATATCACATCGATTTTATACAAATTGTTATAAGAAACCCTAGCCACAGAGTTATAACTTTTATGTACTCTAAGACACATGTGAGTATGAAAACAGTGGTATGGGTTTTAGAGGAGGACTAACCTGAGTTCAAATTATACCGTTTACAAATAGGGTCTTAAATAATTTTATTTTTTTGGCTATAAAATGAAAATAATCCCTGAAAAACTACTGTGGGGGCTAAATGAGATATGTAAATCCCCTGACAATAATGAAACGTGTCCCTTTTTTATAGAAGCAGATTTGAATTTAACTAGAAAGGAAATTGAGATCTCCCTTTTTTCTATAATTCTCTGCAGCATATTTCCTGGAAAGCAAAAAAATAAGGATGGTTGTTTTTCTTCCTAGTTACAATAGCAATATGATCTTTTGTATGTAAATAACATGTAATACTTTCCAAAGAACATTCGCATTCACATTCACTTTGTATCACATTCAGTCTTCATAGCCCATCCACAAATACAAACCACTTCAACCCTAGATCAGTAGCAGGATAACTATGCTTTTAATAGCAAAGAAGCACACGTTTTAGGAGTGGTTATTTAGAAGTGAGGGAGAAGCAAGGAAAAGGGGCTGCAGATTCTATTCCTGATCATCAAGACCTTGTATTCCAGTTGGGGACAGAAGGCCGATCCATGCAAGAACCAAGAAACAATGCTTGTCAGGGCATGGTTAAGAGCAAAATGAGTGAAACTGAAAACTGCCCCAGTGATTCAGAGAAGGGTGAGAGCAGTATGAAATGGGGTGGCCTGAAAAGGTCATGTGGCATGTACACTAGGCTTTGCAGGAAGAATAAACAGAAAAAGGAGGAGCTTCAAGATGGCGGAAGAATAAGACATGGAGCTCACCTTCCTCCCCACAAATACATCAGAAATACATCTACATGTGGAACAACCTCTACAGAACACCTACTGAACGCTGGCAGAAGACCTCAGACCTCCCAAAAGGCAAGAAACTCCCCACGTACCTGGGTAGGGCAAAAGAAAAAAGAAAAAACAGAGACAAAAGAATAGGGATGGGACGGTACCTGCACCAGTGGGAGGGAGCTGTGAAGGAGGAAAGGTTTCCACACTCTAGAAGCCCCTTCGTGGGCGGAGACTGCAGGTGGCAGAGGGGGAAGCTTTGGAGTAGCGGAGGAGAGCACAGCAACAAGGGTGTGGAGGGCAAAGCAGAGAGATTCCTGCACAGAGGATCGTTGCCGACCGGCACTCACCAGCCCGAGAGGCTTGTCTGCTCACCTGCCGGGGCGGGCGGGGGCTGGGAGCTGAGGCACTGGCTTCAGTCGGATCCCAGGGAGAGGACTGGGTTTGGCTGCGTGAACACAGCCTGAAGGGGTTAGCGCACCACGGCTAGCCGGGAGGGAGTCCGGGAAAAAAGTCTGGAGCTGCCAAAGAGGCAAGAGACTTTTTCTTGCCTCTTTGTTTCCTGGTGCACGAGGAGAGGGGATTAAGGGTGTTGCTTAAACGAGCTCCAAAGATGGGCGCGAGCTGCAGCTATCAGCTCAGACCCCAGAGACGGGCGTGAGACGCTAAGGATGCTGCTGCAGCCACCAAGAAGCCTGTGTGCAAGCACAGGTCACTATCCACACCTCCCCTCCTGGGAGCCGGTGCAGCCCGCCACTGCCAGGGTCCCATGATCCAGGGACAACTTCCCCAGGAGAACACACGGTGCACCTCAGGCTGGTGCAACGTCACGCCGGCCACTGCTGCCACAGGCTTGCCCCTCATCCGTACCCCTCCCTCCCCGCGGCCTGAGTGAGACAGAGCCCCCGAATCAGCGGCTCCTTTAACCCCATCCTGTCTTAACGAAGAACAGACGCCCTCAGGCGACCTATATGCAGAGGCAGGGCCAAATCCAAAGCTGAACCCCGGGAGCTGTGCAAACGAAGAAAAGAAAGGGAAATCTCTCCCAGAAGCCTCAGAAGCAGTGGATTAAATCTCCACAGTCAACTTGATGTAACCTGCATCTCTGGAATACCTCAATAGACAATGAATCATCCCAAATTGAGGAGGTGGACTTTGGGAGCAACGATATATACATATATATATATATATTTCCCCCTTTTTCTCCTTTTGTGAGCATGTATGCATATGCTTCTATGTGTGATTTTGCCTGTATAGCTTTGCTTTTACCATTTGTCCCAGGGTTCTGTCTGTCCGTGTTTTTTTGTTTCTTTGTTTTTTACTATAGTTTTCAGTGCTTGTTATAATTGCTGAATTTCTTTTTTGGTTTGTTGTTCTTTCTTTCTTTCTGTTTTTTTTTAATTACTTAAAAAAATTTAATAATTACTTTTTGTTTTTTATTTTAATAACTTTTTAAAAATATCTTTTTCTTTCCTCCTTTCTTTCTTTTTTTTTCTCCCTTTTATTCTGAGCCATGTAGAAGACAGGTTCTTGGTGCTCCAGCCACACATCAGGGCTGTGTCTCAGAGGTGGGAGAACTAACTTCAGGACACTGGTCCACAAGAGACCTCTCAGCTCCATGCAGTATCAAATGGTGAAAATCTCCCAGAGATCACCCTCTCAATGCCAAGACCCAGCTCCACTCAACGACCAGCAAGCTATAGTGCTGGACACCCTATGCCAAACAACTAACAAGACAGGAACACAAACCCACCCATTAGCAGAGAAGCTGCCTAAAATCATAATAAGGTCACAGACACCCCAAAACACACCAGCAGACGTGGTCCTGCTGACCAGAAAGACAACATCCAGCTTCATCAACCAGAACACAGGCACCAGTCCCCTCCACAAGGAAGCCTGCACAATGCACTGAACAAACCTTAGCCACTGGGGGCAGACACCAAAAACAACAGGAACTACAAAACTGCAGCCTGTGAAAAGGAGACCCCAAACACAGTAAGTTAAGCAAAATGAGAAGACAAAGAAACACACAGCAGATGAAGGAGCAAGGTGAAAACCCACCAGAAAAAATAAAGAGGAAAAAGGCAGTCTACATGAAAAAGAATTCAGAATAATGATATTAAAGATGATCCAAAATCTTGGAAATACAATGGAGAAACAAGAAACTTTTAACAAGGACCTAGAAGAACTAAAGAGCAAACAAACAATCATGAACACCACAATAAATGAAATTAAAAATTCTCTAGAAGGGACCAATAGCAGAATAACTGAGGCAGAAGAACGCATAAGTGACCTGGAAGATAAAATACTGGAAATAATTACTGCAGAGCAGAATAAACAAAAAAGAATGAAAAGAAATGAGGACAGTCTCAGAGACCTCTGTGACAATATTAAATGCACCAACATTCGAATTATAGGGGTCCCAGAAGAAGAAGATAAAAAGAAAGGGAATGAGAAAATATTTGAAGAGATTATAGTTGAAAACTTCCCTAATATGGGAAAGGAAATAGTTAATCAACTCCAGGAAGAATAGAGAGTCCCATACAGGATAAATCCAAGGAGAAACATGCCAAGACACATATTAATCAAATCATCAAAAATTAAATACGGGGCTTCCCTGGTGGCACAGTGGTTGAGAGTCCACCTGCTGATGCAGGGGACACGGGTTCATGCCCCGGTCGGGGAAGATCCCACATGCCGCAGAGCGGCTGGGCCCATGATGCTGCGTGTCTGGAGCCTGGACTCCACAACAGGAAAGGCCACAACAGTGAGAGGTCCACGTCACAGAAAAAAAAAAATTAAATACAAAGAAAAAATATTAAAAGCAGCAAGGGAAAAACAACAAATGAGATACAAGGGAATCCCCATAAGGTTAACAGGTGATCTTTCAGCAGAAACTCTGCAAGCCAGAAGTGAGTGGCAGGACATTTTTAAAGTGATGAAAGGGAAAAACCTACAACCAAGATTACTCTATGCAGCAAGGATCTCATTCAGATTTGATGGAGAAATTAAAACCATTACAGACAAGCAAAAGCTAAGTGAATTCAGCACCACCAAACCAGCTTTACAACAAATGCTAAAGGAACTTCTCTAGGCAGGAAACACAAGAAGACCTACAATAACAAACCCAAAACAATTAAGAAAATGGTAATAGGAACACATATATCAATAATTACCTCAAATATAAATGGATTAAATACTCCAACCAAAAGACACAGACTGGCTGAATGGATACAAAAACAAGACCCATATATATGCTGTCTACAAGAGACCCACTTCAGACCTACGGTCACATACAGACTGAAAATGAGGGGATGGAAAAAGATATTCCATGCAAATGGAAATGAAAAGAAAGCTGGAGTAGAAATTCTCATATCAGACAAAATAGACTTCAAACAAAGACTATTACAAGAGACAAAGTAGGATACTACATAATGATCAAGGGATCAATCCAAGAAGATACAACAATTGTACATATTTATGCACCTAATATAGGAGCACCTCAATACATAAGGCAAATACTAACAGCCATAAAAGGGGAAATCGACAGTAACACAATCATAGTAGGGGACTTTAACACCCCACTTTCACCAATGCACAGATCATCCAAAATTAAAATAAAATAAGGAAACACAAGCTTTAAATAATACATTAAACAAGATGTACTTAATTGATATTTATAGGACATTCCATTCAAAAACAAGAGAATAGACTTTCTTCTCAAGAACTCATGGACCATTCTCCAGGATAGATCATATCTTGGGTCACAAATCAAGCCTTGGTAAATTAAAGAAAACTGAAATTGTATCAAGTATCTTTTCTGACCACAATGCTATGACACTAGATATCAATTCCAGGAAAAAATCTGTAAAAAATAGCAACACATGGAAGCTAAACAACACACTACTTAATAACCAAGATATGACTGAAGAAATAAAAAAATACCTAGAAACAAATGACAATGAAAACACGACGACCCAAAACCTATGGGATGCAGCAAAAGCAGTTCTAAGAGGGAAGTGTATAGCAATGTAATCCTACCTTAAGAAACAAGAAACATCTCAAACAACCTAACCTTACACCTAAAGCAATTAGAGCAAGAAGAACAAAACCCCCCCCAAAGTTAGCATAAGGAAAGAAATCACAAAGATCAGATCAGAAATAAATGAAAAAGAAAAGAAATAAATGAAAAAAAAGAAATAAATGAAAAAAGAAAAAGAAAATGATAGCAAAGATCAATAAAACTAAAAACTGGTTCTTTGAGAAGATAAACAAAATTGATAAACCATTAGCCAGACTCATCAAGAAAAAAAGGGAGAAGACTCAAATCAATAGAATTAGAAATGAAAAAGGGGAAGTAATAACTGACACTGCAGAAATACAAGGGATAATGGGAGATTACTACAAGCAACTATATGCCAATAAAATAGACAACCTGGAAGAAATGGACAAATTCTTAGAAATGCAAAACATTCTGAGTCTGAACCAGGAAGAAATAGAAAATATAAACAGACCAATCACAAGCACTGAAATTGAGACTGTGACTAAAAATCTTCCAACAAACAAAAGCCCAGGACCAGATGGCTTCACAGGCAAATTCTACCAAATATTTAGAGAAGAGATAACACCTACCCTTCTCTAACTCTTCCAAAATATAGCAGAGGGAGGAACACTCCCAAACTCTTTCTACGAAGCCACCATCACCCTGATACCAAAACCAGACAAAGATGTCACAAAGAAAGAGAACTACAGACCAATTTCACTGAGGAACATAGATGCAAAAATCCTCAACAAAATACTACCAAACAGAATCCAACAGCACATTAAAAGGATCACACGCCATGATGAAGTGGGGTTTATCCCAGGAATGCAAGGATTCTTCAATATACACAAATCAATCAATGTGATACACCATATTAACAAACTGAAGGAGAAAAACCATATGATCATCTCAATAGATGCAGAGAGAGCTTTCAAAAAAATTCTACAACCATTTATGATAAAATCCCTCCAGAAAGTAGGCATAGAGGGAACTTACCTCAACATAATAAAGGCCATATATGAAAAACCCACAGCCAACATCATCCTCAATGGTGAAAAACTGAAACCATTTCCACTAAGATCAGGAACAAGAGAAGTTTGTCCACTCTCAGCACTATTATTCAACATAGTTTTGGAAGCTTTAGCCACAGCAATTCAAGAAGAAAAAGAAATAAAAGGAATCCAAATCAGAAAAGAAGAAGTGAAGCTGTCACTGTTTGCAGATGACATGATACTATACATACAGAATCCTAAAGACACTACCAGAAAACTACTAGAGCTAATCAATGAATTTGGTAAAGTAGCAGGATACAAAATTAATGTACAGAAATCTCTTGTATTCCTATACACTAATGATGAAAAATCTGAAAGAGAAATTAAGGAAACATTCCCATTTACCAGTGCAACAGAAAGAATAAAATACCTAGGAATAAACCTACCTCAGGAGACAAAAGACCTGTATGCAGAAAATTATAAGACACTGATGAAAGAAATTAAAGATGATACAAATTGATGGAGAGATATACCATATTCTTGGATTGGAAGAATCAACATTGTGAAAATGACTGTACTACCCAAAGCAACCTACAGATTCAAAGCAATCCATATCAAACTACCACTGGCATTTTTCACAGAACTAGAACAAAAAATTTCACAATTTGTATGGAAACACAAAAGACCCTGAATAGCCAAAGCAATCTTGAGAAAGAGAAATGGAGCTGGAAGTATCAGGCTCCCGGACTTCAGAGTATACTACAATGCTACAGTATTCAAGACAGTATGGTACTGGCACAAAAACAGAAATATAGATCAATGCAACTATAGATATAAAGTGCAGGATAGAAAGTGCAGAGATAAACCCACACACATATGGTCACCTTATCTTTGATAAAGGAGGCAAGAATATACAATGGAGAAAAGGTATCCTGTTCAATAAGTGGTGCTGGGAAAACTGGACAGCTACATGTAAAAGAATGAAATTAGACCACTCCCTAACACCATACACAAAAATAAACTCAAAATGGATTAAAGACCTAAATGTAAGGCCAGACACTATCAAACTCTTAGAGGAAACATAGACAGAACAATCTATGACATAAATCACCGCAAGATCCTTTTTGACCCACCTCCTAGAGTAATGGAAATAAAAACAAAAATAAACAAATGGGACCTAAGGAAACTTAAAAGCTTTTGCACAGCAACAGAAACCATAAACAAGATGAAAAGACAACCCTCGGAATGGGAGAAAATATTTGCAAATGAAGCAATTGACAAAGGATTAATCTCCAAATTTTACAAGCAGCTCATGCAGCTCAATATCAAAAAAACAAACAACCCAATCCAAAAATGGGCAGAAGACCTATATAGAAGATATACAGATTGTCAACAAACATGAAAGGATGCTCAACATCACTAATCATTAGAGAAATGCAAATCAAAACTTCAGTGAGGTATCACGTCACACCAGTCAGAATGGCTATCATCAAAAAATCTACAAACAATAAATGCTGGAGAGGGTGTGGAGAAAAGGGAACCCTCATACACTGTTGATGGGAATGTAAATTGATACAGCCACTATGGAGAACAGTATGGCTTCTAATAAAAATCTTTATTGATTTGAGTATCTTTAAAAAACTAAAAATAGAACTACAATAAGACCCAGAGATCCCACTACTGGGCATATACCCTGAGAAAACCATAATTCAAAAAGAGTCATGTACCCCAATGTTCCTTGCAGCTCTATTTACAATAGCCAGGACTTGGAAGCAACCTAAGTGTCCATCGACAGATGAATGGATAAAGAAGATGTGGCACATATATACAATGGAATAATACTCAGCCATAAAAAGAAACAAAATTGAGTTATTTGTAGTGAGGTGGTTGGACCTAGAGTCTGTCATGCAGAGTGAAGTAAGTCAGAAAGAGACAAACAAATGCCCTATGCCAACACATATATATGGAACCAAAAAAGAAAAAGAAATGGTTATGAAGAACCTAGGGACAAGACGCTAATAAAGATGCACACCTACTAGAGAATGGAGTTGAGGATATGGGGAGGGGGAAGGGTAAAATGGGACTAAGTGAGAGGGTGATAGTGTATATATGGACATATATACACTACCAAATGTAAAATAGATAGCTAGTGGGAAGCAGTCTCATAGCACAGGGAGATCAGCTCAGTGCTTTGTGACCAGCTAGTATGGTGGGCTAGGGTGGGGGGGGGGGAAGGAGACGCAAGGGGTAAGAGATATGGGGATATATGTATATGTATAACTGATTCACTTTGTTATAAAGCAGAAACTAATGCACCACTGTAAAGCAATTATACTCCAATAAAAATACACAGAAAAAAATGAATAAGAACAATGCACTTGCAGCAACAGCCAAAGCCAGAGGTGCTCAACCTTGCCTAAACATTAAAGTCACCTGGGGAGATCTTTTCAAAATCTGACACCTGGTCCCCACCTCCATAAAGCCTGCTTTAATTGGGCTTGGATGGGGGCCTGGCATCAGAATTTTGTAGTTTTCCTTAGTGATTCTAATGTGCAGCAAATGTACTGTACTGTACTGTAGGTTTGTCCACTTCCACAGAATCAGGTATATATACATACCTCTCATGATAAAATAAAATATTGTATTTGTGAGAGTTAGTTTAGGAGTTCAGGTTTTTCTTGGGTTTTCTGTAAGTCTTCCTGAACACAGATGTGGATTATTTATTATAAATTATGTATCCTGAAAATGTGTCCTCTAATCTCAATTTGGTTAATTCTTGCCACATAATGTTCTTATTATTTAAACATATTTTGATGAGTGTGCTTTGTCACACTAACCAGCTGTCTGGTTTAGTGCAAAGTCTGGGCTTCGGTTTCTTCCTCTATAACACAGAGGAGATGGACTAACTCAGAGGCCTTCAAACTGGGCTCTGCAGAGGACTCTAGACTTCAAAGAGCTCTGTGGTCTACTTTGAGGAACAAGGGCCACACACTAGGCTTCAGCCAGAGATGCTCCATTTCTATCTCTTTTTATCTATGAAGCTCCATTTGTATCTGTTATACATCAAACTTCTAATAATAGTTCATGTGAAAAAAGGAATGAGGCTAGATGTCAGCAAAATGGCAGAATAGGCAGCTCCAAACACTTGCCCCAAAAGAGCACCATTCACGATAGTCAAAATCAGAAGTAGCTCCAATGTCCATCGATAAAAGAATGGATAAACAAATTGTAGTGTATACAGAGAATGGAATGTTATTCATCCATAAAAAGGAAGTATTGATATATACTATAATATGGACAAACCTCGAAAACATTTTACTAAGTGAAAGAGGCCAGACACAAAAGGCCATATGCTATATCATTCCATTTATGTGAAAGATCCAGAATAGATAAATCCATAAAGACGTAACACAGGTTGGTGGTTTCCACAGGCGGGGTGGGGGAGAAACAGGGAGAAACTGCTTAATGTGTACGGGGTTTTACTCTGGAGTGATCAGACTATTCTGGAACTAACTAGATAGAAGTGGTGGTTGTACAAAATTATAGATATACAAAATGCTACTGAATTTTTCATTTTAAAATGGGTCATTTTACTTTAACAAAGTATTATTATGTTTTTTAAAAAAAGGAATGAGAACCGTCGGGTCAGATGATAGTTAAAGTCCAACTCAGCTCTAAAATTGGACTTCTCCCATTGTATGAAATAAATATATTTTAAAAAATTGTAACAAGTACCATGGCAAACATATAAAGAAGGTGCTCTACGAGTTCAAATGAAGAGTTAGGGGCATGAGGAAGAGCTTCATGAAGGAAACATATGAGCCAGGTTATGAAGGAGACGGGGAGTTCTGTACATGGAGAGGGCAGGAGAGCATCCATGCAAAGACGTGAACATAAGAATTTGCAGAGGAGGAGTTAGTAGAAGAACTGGGTCTGTATGGGGGATGGGCATCTAAGCCTGGAAATGTGGGTCTGAGCCATACTGAGGAAGAACTTCAATGCCAGGGTAAAAACATTTAAACTTCATTTGGACTCAAACAGATTATCTTTAAAAGTTTTGGCGCAAACAAGCTATATAATTGGAATTCTACTTTACCCTGGTGGTCCTGCCCTCAGAGTGTAAGGGGAAAGCTGTAGAGAGGCTGCATGTGGCATGGTAAAGGGTAAGGACTTTGAATTGAGACTGCCTGGATGTGAATCTCCAGTCTGCCACACTCCAGCCAGGTGAACTTGGGCAAGTTACTTAACCTCTCCATGCTTCAGTGTCATCATCTGTAAACTGGAAACAATGCCCGCCTCAGAATTGTTGTGAGGATTAACTAAATTAATACAAGTGAAGTGCTTAGAATAACACATGAAGCAGAGTTAAGTGCTCAGTAAATGTTAGCTGCTATTGTTATTGGAATGAGGGATAGGATATATGTGTTCAGGAAATAATGGGGATAGTGGTGAGAGTCAGACCTGCTTGGTTACTGTTCTGGGTTGTGAGTGAAGAAGTACTTTGTGTGAATTCAATGTTATACTGTACTTGGAAGACTGCAATATTTATGTAATGTTTAAGCAAGTATAGACACTGGACAAAGAAGTTTTGAAATTTACTGGGGCATGAGTTAGAGACCATTAACTGGGAATGGATGAGAGATGAATAATATCAGGATGATAACTTTTTTGAAAATATTTTCAGATGACCTTAGGGGTTTTCACAAGCATAGATTCCTCAGGAGAATGTGGCCATAAGTGTGGCTGCGGGGAAGTCATTTCTTCGGAATGGATACATTGGTGAAAAAATTAGAGGAAAACCACATGGAGTGCAGCAAGGTCGGACACGAGGAGATTGCATTGGTTGAGGACATCTGTTTTTATCAGCAAGACTGACATAGTGTTTGAGTAGGAAAAGACAGAGCTGAAGTTGAGGTCAACTTCTGAATTCAGACGGGAGGCAACTCCAGGGGCCACATCGGAGGAGGCACTAGTTGACAGCACAAGCTTCTTCAACAAATTCAACCCCAGGCAAGAACTCAAGCCTTTTGAATCAGTCGGTCAACAAATCTATTGCACACCTATAATGAGCAGGTGATATGGTAGTTTCCAGATATATACTGATGAAAAAGACAAACAATCCCTAACTTTGTTATAGTCTAGCAGAGGAGAAAGAATTAAGTCAATGTGTACACAACTAAATTCCAGAACATTCCTCTGGGCTTCTTCTAGGTTTCTTTTTGTAGTAAACTCTACAAGCTAAAATTCATCCTTAATAGCTTTTTCTCATTATTCCTGTGTTCAACTCATCATGTCTTGTACATTTTGTCTCTTAAATATCTTTTAAATCCAGCCACGTTGCTTCATCTGCAAGGTCCCAGTCTGTTTTGAGCCACCATCTACTGTAGCCCAGCAAAAGCCTCCTAACTGGCATCTCACAACCACTCTGTCCTCCCTCCAAGCCAGTCCTGACTTAGAGGGGTGTTCAAAATAAAGTGCAAAATCCTTCATACGGCCTGCAGATCCTTTTATGATCCACTTACTGTCTATGTCTCCACCCTTATCACTTTCTTGCACACTGGCCTCTTCATTTCTTCAAACTTGGCATGTGCCCTTCTGCCACAGGCTTTATTTATGCTGTCCCCACCTGACCATCTCAGTTCTTGGTTAACTCCTGTTAATTCTTAGGTTCTCAGCTCAAGCATCACTTCCTTGGAGGTATCTTCCTTCATTCACTGGTCACATCAGATCTCCTTAGTAACTCCTCTTAGCACTATGCATACTGCCTTCATACCACTTACATAATTAGTAACTAAAATTTATTTATGTGATTATTTAATTAAGTCCTGTTTCTCCCAGTAGACTGAGCTCCATGAGAGCAGATTCCTATCTGGTTTTGCTTATCATTGTTTCTCCAGTATCAAGCACAGTGCCTAGCCATGTATTTACTGAATGGTTGAATGAAAGAATTAGTGATTTACCAATAAACTACTGCAAGTGCTTTGTGCTCTTACAACAATCTGAGCCATTGCGGAAGGCTTCCATGAAGTTATGATAATCCAACAGATACAGAGAGAATGAATAGGAATTAGATAGGTAAAGAGAAGAAAAGCACACTCCAGGCAGAGAGAAAAGCATTAAGATGAGACAGTCATGGATTTAGACATGTCCAGTGTGGCTGTAGAGGAGAGCAAAGGAAGGCCAGTGCTTGGTGATGGTGGAGAGATTAACAGTGGCCAAAGAAACATGTAGAGTATTTATTTCTATTGGACTTTATTTCTATGGGCAGTGAACAGCCATCAAAGTTTTTATAAGTTAAGTGCCATGCTTGGTGTATAAAAGTCTCAGATTACTACATAAGATTACTCAGGCTTAAATAAGAAGAATGTAAGAAAACATGAGAAGGGGAAACTGTTTTGGAGGCCATGGTTGTGGCTTGGATAAAAGGCTGTTACAGCTTGGATTTGGATAAAGTAGAGCTGGAGAGTAGTGGATGGAAGAACATTTAGATGGTAGGATAATGATTTTTGAATATACTCATGACAGTATGAAGGGTGGGGAGGAGACTGAAATAAATTTTCTAAACTGTTAATAATAGGTATCATTAGGAGATGCAAAGGCGGTACCAAGGAGCGGCTTCAAGGAATCCTGGCCCTTGCTCCATAATGTCTTTGACCCCAAATAACAACTTAGGTAAAAACAGTCTGCTACTTACAAATATAAACTCAAGATAAGTCTTGCAGCCATTAGTTTCAACCCCTAAGTTCTTCCTATACAAACTTGGCCCCAAGAATATGTGCTACTATTACTTTTAAACCAACATTTTGAAATATCACTAAATGAGTATTTTCATATTTCACTTCATTTAATAATCACAACTTTATTGTTTCCCAATAATTCCAGAAAGAAAATGAAGTATAATAAAGAAAAAACCCTGCCTCAAATTACAGTGTTCAAAATGGCCCAGCCAGGGTTCAAACCCAGATGGGTCTGATTGCAAAGCCCAAACTTCTCATTGTAAACTTCCCTGGGTCCTTTCCTCCACCATGTGGCAAACTGACATACTGGACAGCTTCTCCTTAAAGTGGTTTGGAGCCCAGGCCTTAAGTCTAATGGGGCATTAGCATTTCTCTTTGCATTCATTCCCAGACATCCTTTCAGCTTGGCTTATTTTGACAACATATTTCCTATAGCAAAGGAAATGCTGTGGAATATGGGAGCTTTCAGATGTGGACTTGATTGAAATGGGTGAAGTTTGTTTTCTTTTATGTTCTATTTCTCTCATGCCTTCATAAGCTAGTGGATCCAGATGTCTGGAATCACCAATTAAAAACAAAGAGAACACTGGGGAAGGAGCAAGGGAGAGAGAGATACCAAGTGGTAATTAGGGATGAGACAGCTGAAATGGCTTCATGATGGTAAAGATTCTTTCATTCCAGAAGAATGTGTGTGCAAATTAGAGTCTTTTTCTCCTTCTGCACTGTAAAGACAATTTAACATTAATAAATTGCCACCAGAATTCTTTATTTCTGTAAGAAAATGTGTGCTGCTGGATGTTTCCACAGTAATCAATGTGTGTCATTTAAATTACAGATTGGCTGATGTAAAAAGGTTGAAAAGGCAAGAGGAACAGAGCCTTCGTACAGGCTTCCAAGCTCTCTAAACCTGTGGTCAGGCAGCGTGTGTGGCTAGTCCAAAGGTTGCTGCTTGGAGGACAGATATTTTCAAGGTCTGCTAGCCTCACCCAGAGAAATTCACAGAGGAAGGCTTAGCACTTGGAAACATTCGGATTGCCCAGTTTCTTATTTGATAGTGCATATCTCAATTATAAACTTCTCTCAACTTCTGCTTAGAAGTAGTGAGAAAGGCAGGGAGTGAGAGGAGGGAAAGTCAGGGGCGGGATGGGGGTGGTGGCGGGGGGAGACAGGTGAAAATGCCAGAGGAAAAAGAGTAAGGAGGGGAATAAGGAGATAGGGGATAAAAAAGGGAAAGAGATGGAGAGAGGAAGATCAGAAGAGAGGGAGGAGAAGGGAGAAAGGAAAAGGAGAGAGAGAAGGCCTTTAAAGGAAAAAAATAGGAAGAGAATTAGAGGCCACTTAAGAAAGAAATGTAATTATATTACTTTTTTAAGATTCCTGAAATATTGAAAAATAGGTTGAATAATTGTTCCTATGTACTAGGTTCACTAGTAGCAGGTTTAGGGACAGATCTAAAATGATTTGTAATTAGCTTTACACTTGCTAATATCTAATAGAGAACTCTGAATATGTTTGAAAGCAGGTTTACTCAAGTTTGTAGAATTAATTTGTGTGAATTTTTTTTCACAGATGAACTTAGATAAACTTCGATTAAGCCACTCTCCAAGTTATTACAAGTTCCAGCTAATAAAATCCAAATGATTGAGGTCTGGCTGTATTCTTCATTCTCAAAATAAGTTCATTTCCCCATGTGGTTTCACTGAATGAAGGTGAAACAAAACATCAAAGAGTGATAGAAAATTAGTGTAGCCTTCCTCCCTTCAAGCTTGTTCTACATCCAATCTTGGGCTCCCCCCCACACCCAATATCTCTTCTTCAGAACTTAGCTGCCAGATGTCACCCCAGACTATACTAAGGGCTAAGTTGCTCACAATCTCTCCACCAGAAGGTGAGCTCTTGAAGGCGAGGGTTCTATCTGTCTGGGTCACCCCAGGCCTAGTATTGATACATCTCAGGACATGACTGCTATTTGTTGACAGACATAGTTGACCCATCTGCATCCTAGGCTGACTTTTACCATAGCAGCAAATAATAGGCACTGCACACTCTTAATGTCTAGATTCCTTGGGGCTGACATCCTTGAACTGATCCTGGAATTAACCATATTTAGGACTATAGCTCTACTTAACTTCTCTACTGTACTGATCTGATCACTACACCTGTCCTGGTCTTGGCTCCATTTCATGCAACTGCATTCACAGTTGTACCATTCAAGGTGTTCCTAAGTTCTTGATGATCAATCATGACACCTCCTCTAGCTGAGCTACCAGAGAAGGGGCCAAATATTAGAAGCAACTGGATATCATACAAAAAGGCCAGACTTCACATCTGATCTAAACTGCTGGTTCTCTCTTAGGGCACATAAGAATCTCTTGGGTACTATGAACAATTACATGCCAAAAAATTAGATAACCTAGAAGAAATGGATCAATATAAACATGACTGAATCATGAAGAAATAGAAAGTCTGAACAGAAAAATTACTAATAATGAGATTGAATCAGAGATCAAAAGCCTCCCACAAAAGAAAAGTCCAAGACCAGATGCCTTCACTGGTGAATTCTACCAAACATTTAAAGAAAAATTAATACCAGTCCTTGTCAAACTTTTCTGAAAAATAGAAGAGGAGGGAACACTTCCAAACTAATTTTATGAGGCCAGCATTATCCTGATGCTAAAGACAGAAAAGGATACTATAAGAAAAGAAAATTACAGGCCAATAACCCTGCTCAATATAGATGGAAAGATTCTCAGCAAAGTACTAGTAAACTGAATTCGACAGCACATGAAATGGATCATACACCACGATCAATTGGGATTTATTCCTAGGATGCAATGATAGTTCAACAACCACAAATCAATAAATGTGATACACCACATTAACAAAATGAAGGTTAAAACTCATATGATCATCTCAATATATGCAGAAAAAGTATCTGACAAAATATTCTTTCATAATAAAATTCTTAACAAATTCGGTAGAAATGTAATGTACTTCAACAAAATAAAGACCATATATGACAAGCCCACAGTTAACTTTATATTAGATAATGAAATGCTATAAGTTTTTCCTCTATGGTCAGGAATAAGATAAGGATACCCATTCTCACCACTTTTATTCAACATAGTACCAGAAGTCCTAGCCAGAGCAATTAAGAAAAATTTTTTAAAAATAAAAGACATCCAAATCAGAAAGGAAGAAGTAAAAGTGTCATTGTCTGGAGATGACATTATATTATATATAGATAACCCTAAAGACTACGAAAAATCTGTTGAACTAATAAATGAATTCAGTAAAGTTGGAGAATACAATATCAATATAAAATATCAGTTTTTATATACTGACAACCAGCTATCAGAGAAATTAAGAAAGTAATCTTATTTGCAGTAGCATCAAAAAGAATAAAATACTTAGGAATAAATTTAATTAAGGAAGTGAATTGTTTGTACACTAAAATCTATAAAATATTGATGAAAGAAATAGAGGAAGAAAAACACACACAAAAGGAAGATACTCCATGTTCATAGGCTGCAAGAATTAATATTGTTAAAATGTCCATATTACCCAAAATGATCTACAGATTCACCATAATCCTTATCAAAATTCCAATGGCATTTTTTACAGAGATAGAAAAAATTCCTAAAATTTGTATGAAACCACAAAAGATCTCAAATCGCCAAAGCAATCCTAAGAAAGAAGAACAAAGCTGGATGCATCACATGTCCTGATTTCAAATTATATTACAAAGCTATAATAAGCAAAACAGTATGGTATTAGCATAAAAACAGACACAAAGATCAATGGAACAGAGTAGAGAGCCCAGAAGTAAACCCATGGCTATGTGATACATTAATTTACAACAGAGGAGCAAAGACTATACAATGGGAAAAGGATAGTCTCTTCAATAAAGGATTGTGGGAAAACTAGATATTCACACGCAAAAGAATGAAACCAGACCCCGATCTTACACCACTCATAAAAATCAGCTCAAATGGATTAAAGACTTGAATCTGACCATAAAACTCCTAGAAGAAAATATAGGCAGTAAGCTCCTTGACATTTGTCTTGACAATGATTTTTTTGGATTTGACACCAAAAGCAAAGGCAAGAAAAGCAAAAATAAGTAAGACTATAGAAAACTAAAAAGCTTCTGCACATCACAAGAAACAATGAAAAAAATGAAAAGGCAACCTATGGAATAAGAGAAAATATTTTCAAATCACCTATCCAGTAAGGGCTTAATATCCAAAATATATAAGAAACCTATACAACTCAAAAGCAAAAAAGCTAACAACCTGATTTTTCAAATGGGCAAAGGGACTGAATAGACATACAAAGAGACAACAGGTACATGAAAAGATGCTCAACATCATCAATCATCAGAGAAATGCAAACCACAACTACAGTAATATATCACCTCATATCTGTTAGAATGGTTATTATCAAAAAGACAAAAGATAAATACTGGCAAGGATATGGAGAAAGGAAAAGCTGTATACTGTTGGTGGGAATGTAAACTGGTACAGCCACTATAAATAAACAGTACGGAGGTTACTCAAGAAATTAAAAATAGAACTATCACATGGTTCAGCAATCCCACTAGTGGGTATATATGCAAAGGAAATGAAAGTATTTTTATCTCGAAGAGATATCTGCACCCTCATGTTCATTGCAGCATTATTCACCATTGCCAAGATATAGAAACAACCTAATTGTCTATCAATGGATGAATGGATAAATAAAATATGGTGTATATATATATATATATACACACACACACACACACACACACACACATACATTCCATTCCATCAGCTTAATGGACTATTAAGCTTAAAAAAAAAAAAGGAAATCCTGCCATTTGCAACAACATGGATGAATCTGGTATTATGCTAAGTGAAATAAGCTAGACAGAGAAAGGCAATATTGCATGGTATCATTTATATGTATAATCTTTAAAAAATATTTGAGGTCATAGAAACAGAAAGTAGAATGGATGGTGGTTGTCAGGTGCTGGGGGAAATAGGGAGAGGTTGGTAAAAGAGTACACCTCTCAGTTATAAGATGAATAAGGTCTCGGGACTTCCCTGGTGGTCCAGTGGTTGAGAATCCACCTTCCAACAGAGGGGACAGGGGTTCGATCCCTGGTCTGGGAACTAAGATCCCACATGTTATGGGGCAACTAAGCCTTTGCGCCACAACTAAAGAGCCCACATGCTGCAACTACAGAGCCCACGCACCACAAGTAGAGAGGAGCCCATGCACCGCAACGAGGAGGCTGCTCACTGCAGCTAAGACCCAATGCAGCCAAAAATAAATAACTAAATATTTTTAAAAGGATGAATAAGGTTTTAATATCTAAAATATAAACAGTGACTACAGTAGATAATACTGTATTTGTATAACTGAAATTTCCTAAGAGTAAGTTGTATTCTCACACACACAGAAAGGTAAATATGTGAGGTGACTGATGTGTTAATTAACTCAATGGGAGGGACTCCTTGTATGTCAAATCATGTACATATATTTAAATATATGTACATATATATGTATATATATACTTATATCTATATAAATTGTTTAAATATATTACAATTTTATTTGTCAATTATACCTCAATAAAACTGAAAAAAAAAGAATCACCTGTGGATTAAATTCCTTGGCTTCACTAAATGGAGCAGGGAGAGTGGAGTACCTGGGAATTTGCATTTTAGTAAATGGTGTTGATTACGTGGTCTTAAACCAACTTTGAGAACCACCCAAACTTAACTTTCATAGTGTTCAGACTCATTCTCTTTACTTCAGTATCTGTACACTCCTAATTTTCTTCAGAGTGCCTACTTAAGCTGTTTATTGCATGAATTCTTCTGGGTTTCATTTTATTTAGCTCATCACATGGCTTAGAATTAGGTCTGGCTAAAGCAACTTAGGCTAGAAGCAGGAGAAAACAATCTTAACCAGAAAAATATCAGAAGACACAAGGTTACTTTTACCAAGGTTCCTCTTTGTATATTTTTTCATGGTAAAAAATTCTTTTAATTTGAATATATAAAACCAAGAAACAGAAGAATTTCTTAGGATCCAATTACTTTTCAAACTCCATTCATTCATGTGTTTTGAATTGAGAATACTGGAACTATAATCGTGGTGTCAGCAAAGCCACTAGACTATTTAGTCATTATCTGGACTCTTCTGATCTAGGGAGTCCCAGCCCTGCTTTCAAAATCATATGCATTTTCAATCATCTCCAGAAATGTCATGAAGTTTTTAAAACGAATTTAATTTCAGTTTAACTTTATTTAAATATAGCAATTTCTATTTAAATATAATAACATTTATGATACAATAAAAATATGTGATGAAATGATGTTCCACATGATCCTTTTCTGTAAAAATAGTTGAATATATCTTTAAATTTTTACTTACTTACTTAGAAAAAGGTCTATAAGAATATTCATCAAATGTCAACCATGATTACCTCCAAATAGTATAAATCTAGATGAATTCAAATTTTTCTTTTTTCCTATCCAGTGTTTCTTTTCTGATTAACATATAACAATAAATATGAAATAGGGAAAAAGAAATATTTTCCTGAACATCAATTCTGAGTTACAAATCTAAAATAGTTGGAAATCACTGTGTCAATTCTCAGTTCATAATCAGTCCCTCCATTTTCAAAAACATATTTTCTCTTAAATAGTTTTTCCCCCAGATTATTCCTCCTCAGAGTATTATAAAAATTATATCTGGTACACTGCCTCTCCATTTTGTATTCCCTTTTCCTCTGGTCACCAATCATTGGACATATTTTCACAGGAGAGTTTTCTCCCTTGTATACTCCCTGCCAGTAGCACCATATTGTTGATATGTAATCTGTAGCTGTACTATTTTTTTAAATATCATCCTTCTGATTTAAGTAATGCTTTACTAATTTATAGACAATTTGGAAAAAATAAATTCACCCCTAATTACATTACACTGTCCAAAGACACACTAATATACTAATAGATGCTATTTTATCCTAATTTTTTATATATATGGACGTGTGTGTAGGTCTAGTTGAGTGCAATTTACTTGGCCCACCAGTAGAAAATATTTGATCAAGGGCCAGAACAGAACTAGCTCAATATAAATCAATAAAGCAGAAAGGAAATAGTTGATTTTTACATATAAAAATGTTACTTTTTATTTATCAATCTTTCCAACAACATTAAAAGGCAAGTGACAAATTGGGGGAAATATTTGCAACGTACAAAATAGGGTTAGTTCTTTTTATCTAAAGTTATTCTTACCTGGAGTCTTTATCTAGACTCTAAAAATTACTTAGAAGAATATTAGGCCATCTAACAGAAATTAGATGAATGCTAGGCTGCTGTCACAAAAACGAAAAAAATAAAGTGGTTTCAGTAAGACACAACTGTACTTCTTCCTCTTGTTCTTACAAAAGAGTAGCAGGTCAGCTCTGCTCAGGGCATCCGTGAGGTTTCTGCCATCTTGGTCAGCTTCCTTTGGACATTGTCACTGTCTGCTTAGTTTTTAAATTTCTTACTCTTCGATTCAGTAATTCTACCCCTAGGAATCTATTCTTATGAAATCATCAGAGACAAAGCTAAATAAAATAATAGAGAAATAGTCAATATAAGAGAATTATTAAATAATTCATGCAGCAACCACATAGTAAGATATTATGCAGCCACTAGAATCATACTTTGAAGCTCATGAGAAAATATTCATGATGCAATATTAACAGGAAGAAAAGAATGATTCAAATTTCTGAATTTAGGGTGATCTCAACTTTGTTTAAAATAAATATATGACTAAAAGTTAAAATACCACAATGTATGACTAGTATATTTGGAAGAGTTTTGCTTTCTTTGTTATTTGTTTCCTATAAATATTTTCTATAATTAGAATGTATTTTATAATTTTATAAAAGAGTAAATGCTAGTTAGAAATTACCAAGCAAAGCAGAAGATAATTCCCTAGGGATGGCAGTCATGACTGAAGAGACAGGGCTGCCTTCCAGCTTCAGAAGACTCAGAATAGATACATAGGACCCTCATCTCCAGAGAAAAAGTCTCTGAGGATTGAAGAATGAGATCTCAATAACTTCAGAATTACCTGGCACATTATAACTACTGTAATATCATTCTCTCTATTTTATTCATTAGGAAACTTTTGGTTACAAGTATTAGAAACCAGTCTAAGTGCAACCAATTAAAACCATAAAGAAGGAAGAGCTGTCTCATGGTTATCCTCATTCAAGGATAGGAGTGTTCCAGAGTCTTGGAAAGGTAACTGAACCAAGGTCTAGAAAGCTATAGAGACTCTGCTTTTTCCCCACGTATATCTGCTTTCTTCTTCTCTCTCTGTGTAGACTGGCCTCCTCTTTTTCTCTGGTCCACATCACAGACATAAGATGGTTGCTGATTCTCCCACATTCAGTGTTACAGTTCTAGTCTCAAAGGATATCTGAATCTCTTTCCTGGATGCAATTTTAAATTCTCAGGAAAAAGACCTAAAAAGGCCCAGTTGCCCATTTCTAGTCTTATTAACTACAAACAGTGTGGCAAGGTCATCAACAGGGCCCCTAGGAGCTGACCACTGGAAATGGAGGCCACAGTGAAAGGGATCCATGAGCTGGGCAGACACTTCAAATATGGCTAACTGCATCCATTATCAAAAACTAGTAGAATACCTACTGGGTACACACTTAACTCTGAAAGGGAAAACTCAGGCGCCTACCTTCAAAGAGATAACATTATTTCAATAACTAATGGTGGAGTGTCTATATATTAAATAGAGTTGCATTTTATTATGGCTAACTATTCAGTAACCCACAACTTCACAATTTTCCACTATGATATAAATTTTCTGCACCTTCTCTGGAAAGTCAGAACTCTGACCACCACTCAGTTCTTTTCTGAAATATGGATTTTAAAGGTATAGTTGGAGGTATCATTATGAACTCATGGTTTTAAGTTAGATAGATGATAGATAGATAGATAGATAGATAGATAAGATGACAGATATATGGAAGGAAAGGAGGGAGGGAGGAAGGAAGAGACGTGTGTGTATACACTGAGAAATATAAAAGTGGCCTGTGACATCCAGGAACTGGCTGGCATTCACAATTAGGCCTTGATGTTCTCCTTTAGAATATAATCTCACAGAGCACCAATATCAGATAATGCCACCCTATGACTGTCTTATGGCATCCAAGGATAGGAATGTTCTTGAAATAACGCACACACACACACACACACACACACACATGAAACCACTTTGTGAAACTTTGTTTAAGCCCAGACTAAAAACAAGATCACTGTGCAAACCACAAAAGTAACTAAACATCCCCTAATTTTGGCTACTATGTTGACGGCTTCTTTTCAAATTATAGCTCTAACCTTCCTCTAGACTTCTCTATTTTAGATAATATTTATTAAGATTCCCAACCAGAGAATTACCCCACTGACAAAATCCATTCCAGAGCAAAGTCCCACTTCCTTAAACCCTTCCCCTAAACACCTGATACTGTAATAAGTTCTTTCTAACACCCTCTTATTAAGATGACTCATGATTCTCCACAGTGTGCAGCTGCCCTCATTGCAATAAGCCATAAAAACTTGTTCAATTACAGGCATATTCCTGATAATTCCTAAATTTAGGTATTTACATAATTCCTAAATCTGTCTTCTGAGGGGACCTAAAAGCAATGACACTTCAGTAGCCATGAACATCCCTAACATTCAGATATTAGATTCTAAATATCATTCTCCAATAAAAGGCAACAGGACTCCTTAAAGAAAAAGCTGATTCAAGGGCTGGGCCAGGGAAAGAAAAAGGTGCACCTAGTCAATTATATCTCAACAAAACTGGAAGGGAAAAAATTCTAATTAAAAAAAAATGAGTATAAGATGAGCCTAGAGCATTTTATGGTGTCAGGAAGCAAAATGTACTGAAAAAAATGGTGCAAACTTGTCAAAGGGACACAGGAGCCAAACTGAAGGGGCTTCTGATTACCAAATTTGAGACAATTTGAAAAGCAAAGTAACAAAGTTAGAAATGGATCATAGCTCACAGAATAAGAACCTATCTGTCCATACTGATAGTCCATACTGATATAAATAACTGAATAAATAAATAAAAAAGGGAGAAGGAATAGCTCTTCCTTACATTAGAATTCCAACTAAGAAATGTAGAAGGAATGATGGAAGTAGAAAATTATCATTTAGCAAACAAATTGCTTTAGACAAGAATCATCAATGGATTTTTAAAAATTAGTGGGCAAAAGTATCAATATAATGAGAAACAGGATACTTTCATAGTCTCAAAATATCTCACCACAAGATGCTTACTAATTGCAAAAGGAAAAGTAGTTAACTCTGGAGAGGAGAAAACTGGCAAACATGACCTTAATCAAGCCATAAATGTTAACATCACTAGTAATGGGAAAAGTCTTATTCATGTGCCTCTTGATGCCACACTGAGGAAAACACATCATAACTTCAGTGGTAATCTTAATCAGGAAGAAACACACTGCGTGACACACGCAAATTGAGGGATAGTCTACAAAAATAACTGGCTAATGCTCTTCCAAAGTACCAAAGTCATAAAAGGCAAAGAAAGACTGGAGGACTGATCTAGATTAAAAGACACATGAAAACTAATAATAATGTATGATTCTGGACCAGAAAAAAACATAAACTGGTAAAATATGAATAACGTCTATGGATTAGATAATAATACTAATATTTGATAGCTGTACTGTGGTTATGTAAGATGCTAACATTTAGAGAATCAAGACTATGGTTATTTGAGAATTTTTAATACTGTTTTTGAGCATTTTCATAAGTCTGAAATTATTTTAAAAAGAAAAGTTCTTTCAATTTAAAAAATTTAAAAGACTGTACTTCTATTCCCTCACACTTGTCTTACACATGTATTAAATTAACAGACAGCCTTAAAAAGCCAGGTCATAAATGCCTTCTCAGGAAACAGGTGACACATATGTTAGATGAGGAAAATTATGAAGAAATATATACTATCTAAACATCAAATTTCATTCATGTTCAGTCTCAAAAAATACTAGTGTTCATATTATATGGGATTGGAAAAGTTGTCCAGGCAATTAATCACATTGCAGCTTTTTCCTGTTTTTATATCCTGTTTTCTTATTTTTCCTAATTCCTTACTATTACTGCATTTTTGATTAAGCTTCTGTTCTATTTATTTCTTAGATGATTTTGTGATTTTTTGATAGTTTTCAAAAAACAATTTTAACAAAATTAATTGATCAACACTCATAAAAATCATTCATAATCCCATTACATTTTTAAAATTATTTTTAATATGTGAAAATAAAACACTTGCATTTTTAACATTGTCAATGTTACAGGGTAAAAATATGATTATAACTGTCATTATTTTACATTTGTCATGTCTAAGGCTATATCTACACAAAGTCACAGAAAAATGTAATCAGCTAGATGTTTGGGTCTAAAAAAAGGCAAATGTTTGGCTACTATAAACACCTGGTGTAGATTATTCCAATTTTACTCACATGTTTACCTTCATTTAGCCATAGTCAGTGTGTCTCATTTCCTTGGGTAGATGAACACAGATTCTTTTATATTCCACTATCTCTGAGGTCCAAAAACATTTTATATATACATCTATATATGTATATATATGTGTGTGTAGCACTTCAAGATGAAAGGATATCTCACATTAATGTTAACTAACACTAGTATGTTTTGAAATAATCTTCATTGCCCTAACAAATCCTAAGAATGGTGGTCAAAAATATAGTCTTAAAGAAATTCCCTGTTCATAGTAATTCACCAGCCATGGACTAGGATAGACTCAAAGTCTGAAGTAATGCTAGTAGCTAGTAACATTGTCAGAGTGACAGTGTTCTAATATATTTAGAAGAATACCTTCTCTGGCGCAGAGAGGGCAAAAAGTAACACTGACCACCTAGCCCCAAAACTTCAAGGACAACATAGGCCATTAGTTCATTCTGGCAACATCGTGTCTCCTGGAGAGTCTCCTTATCAGAAGATGCCCCAACCCTGCAACAGAAGTCCTAGGGTATGGTATGAATCCCCTTGGTCAGCACCAGGAAGTAAGTGCAAAATTCTGTTAGAAAATTATAGCATTACATAAATGTGAAGGACATTATAATCATCATTATGATTACCTCTTGGTCTGCTATAAGTCTCCTCCAACAACCTATGTCAGAGCCAGCACCACAACCACTATACAATACACAATAAACCACTACCAGGCACCACTTAGTATGCCTGTTCCTGGAACTATGAAGGGGTGAGGATGAGGGTAGTGACAGTTGTGAGTGTGTGCTGTCTCTGTATGTGTTTGAAAAAATGTGAAATACTAGCTCCCATATACCTAAGCCTGTCCACCTTGTTCTGATCCCAACATGCTTCCTTTTAGAAGGCATGGTTGTCCTTGAACTGAAGGAATAAGTACCACTTCACATGCAGATTGCAGACATCCTATAATTTACCTCTGTGTTAGCAACACTATAACCTCAAATGCGAGGGACTCCTTAAAATAACCAAGGATGTAAATCAAGTCATCCATAAGAAATAATAAATAAGACCTGAAAAACAGAGATATACAATGTTTATTTTTAAATATCTTTATTGAGATATAGTTAATATACAAATTAACTGCACATATTTGAAGCATAGAACATGGTAAGATTTAACATATGGTTGCATCCATGAAATCATCAACACAACCAAAATCATGAACAATCCAATCACCAAAGTTTCCTCATGGCCCTTTTATTTTTTAACTGTAGTTAAAAAACACATAAAATTTACCGTATTACCATTTTTTTAGTGTACAGTAAAAGTGTTAATTATACATACCATGTTGTGCAACAATCTCTAGAAGTTTTTCATCTTGCAAAATGGAAACTATGCCCACTGAACAAAAATCCCTCTGTATCCCCTACTCATAGCCTCTGGCAACCATCAGTCTATCTTCTGTTTCAAAGAGTTTGACAATTTTAGATAGCTCATATAAGTGGAATCATGCAGTATTTGTCTTTTTGTAACTGATTTATTTCACTCAGCATAATGTCCTCAAGTTTCATCCATGGTGTAGCATATGACAATATTTCCTTCTTTTTAAGGCTGAATAATATTCCATTATATGTATATACCACATTATCTTTTTCCATTCATCCATCAGTGGGCATTTACGTTGTTTTACATTTTGGCCACTGTGAGCAATACTGCAACAAACATGGGGGTGCAAGTATCTCTTCAAGATCCAGTTTTCAATTCTTTTGGATATATATCCAGAAGTGGGATTTCTGGATCATACGGTAATTCTATTTTTAATTTTTTGAGGAATCTCTGTACTGCCTTCTAAAGCAGTTACACCATTTAACATTTCCACCGATGGTGTACAGGTATTCCAATTTCTCCATATCCTCTCCAACATGATATTTTCTGTTTGTTTGTTTGTTCGTTTGATAGTGGCCATCCTGATAGGGGTAAGGTGATATTTCATTGTGGTTTAGATTTGCATTTGTCTGATGATTAGTGACATTGAGCATCTTTTCACATGCCTGTTGGCCTTTGTATATCTCTTGAACTTTTTGTAAGAGTTTGAGAATAATTGGCATTAATTCTTTAAACATTGGTAGAATTCTTCACTGAAGCCATTTTGTTTTGGGGAAAGATTTTGATTACTGCTTCAATCTCCTCCTTAGTTATACGTCTGTCAGACTTTTTAAATTGTTCATGATGCAGTAGGTTGGTAGCTTGTACGCTTCTAGAAATTTAACCATTTCTTCCAGGTTATTCACTTTGTTGGCATATAGATTTTTATTGTAGTCTATTATTATCTTTTTAAAAAGTTTCTGTGACATTCAGTGTAATGTCTTTTCTCTATAATTTTATTTAATGTTCTCTCTTTTTTTCTCAGTTTGGCTAAGGTTTTAACAATTTTGTTAATCTTTTCAAAAACTGAATCAGTTTCATTGATTTTTAATTGTTTTACTTTTTTCTATTTCAGTTATTTGGCTCTAATCTTCATTATTTACTTCTGCTAATTTTGGGTTTAGGTTGTTCTTTTTCTAGCTCTTTGAGATATAAAGTTAGGTTGTTTATTTGAGATTTTTTTCTTTAATAATTAGGCATTCATCACTATAAAACTCCCTCTTAGATTGCTTTTGCTGCATCCCTTAAGTTTGATATGTTGTGTTTTCAATATTATTTGTCTCATGTTATTTTCTAATTTCCTTAGTGATTTCTTTTTTGACCTATTTATTGTTTGTTCAAGAGTGTGCTGTTTAGTTTCCAGATATATGTGAATATTCCATTTTTCCTTTTGCAAATGATTTCCCATTTTATTCCACTGTGATTGGAAAAGATACTTGGCATGAGTTCAATCTACTTAAGTTTGTTAAGACTTGTCTGTGACCTAATATGTGGTCAACATTCAAGACTGCTCCATGTGCTATGGTCATCTTATCTTTGATAAAGGAGGCAAGAATATACAATGGAGAAAAGACAGCCTCTTCAATAAGTGGTGCTAGGAAAACTGGACAGCTACATGTTAAAGAATGAAATTAGAACACTCCCTAACACCATACACAAAAATAAACTCAAAATGGATTAAAGACCTAAATGTAAGGCCAGACACTATAAAATTCTTAGAGGAAAACATAGGCAGAACATTCTATGACATAAATCACAGCAAGATCCTTTCTGACCCACCTCCTACAGAAATGGAAATAAAAACTAAAATAAACAAATGGGACCAAATGAAACTTAAAAGTTTTGCACAGGAAAGGAAACCATAAACAAGACCAAAAGACAACCCTCAGAATGAGAGAAAATATTTGAAAATGAAGCAACTGACAAAGGATTAATCTCCAAAATTTACAAGCAGCTCATGCAGCTCAATATCAAAAAAACAAACAAGCCAATCCAAAAATGGGCAGAACACTTAAATAGACGTTGCTCCAAAGAAGATATACAGATTGCCAACGAGCACATGAAAGGATGCTCAACATCACTAATCATTAGAGACATGCAAATCAAAACTACAATGAGGGGGCTTCCCTGGTAGCACAGTGGTTGGGAATCTGCCTGCCAATGCAGGGGACACAGGTTTGAGCCCTGTTCCAGGAAGATCTCACATGCCGCAGAGCAATTAAGCCCACGAGCCACAACTATTGAAGCCCACACAACCGGAGCCTGTGCTCTGCAACAAAAAAAGTCACCGCAATGAGAAGCCCACGCACAGCAACAAAGACCCAATGCAGCCAAAAATAAATAAATAAAATTTAAAAAAAAACCACACAGTGAGGTATCACCTCACACCATCATCAAAAATTCTACAAACAATAAATGCTGGAGAGGATGTGGAGAAAAGGGAACCCTCTTGCATTGTTCGTGAGAATGTAAATTGATACAGCCACTATGGAGAAAAATATGGAGGTTCCTTAAAAAACTAAAAATAGAACTACCATATGACCCAGCAATCCCACTACTGGGCGTACACCCTGAGAAAACCATAATTCAAAAAGAGTCATGTACCACAATGTTCCATGCAGCTCTATTTACAATAGCCAGTACATGGAAGCAACCTAAGTGTCCATCTACAGATAAATGGATAAAGAAGATATGGCACGTATATACAATGGGATATTACTCAGCCATGAAAAGAAATGAAATTGAGTTATTAGTAGTGAAGTGGATGGACCTAGAGTCTGTTATACAGAGTGAAGTAAGTCAGAAAGAGACAAACAAATACAGTATGCTAACACATATATGTGGAATCTAAAAAAAAAATGCTTCTGAAGATCCTAGGGGCAGGACAGGAATAAAGACACAGATGTAGAGAATGGACTTGAGGACACAGGGAGGGGGAAGGGTAAGCTGGGATGAAGTGAGAGAGTGTCATGGACATATATACACTACCAAATGTAAAATAGATAGCTAGTGGGAAGCAGCCACATAGCACAGGGAGATCAGCTCTGTGCTTTGTGCCCACCTAGAGGGGTGGGATAGGGAGGGTGGGAGGGAGATGCAAGAGGGAGGAGATATGGGGATATATGTATATGTATAGCTGATTCACTTTGTTATAAAGTAGAAGCTAACACACCATTGTAAAGCAATTATACTCCAATAAAGATGTTAAAAAATAAAAAATAAATAAAGAATGTTCCATGTGCATAGAAGTATGTGTTTTCTGT
Source organism: Mesoplodon bidens (assembly GCF_964165515.1). NCBI lineage: Eukaryota > Metazoa > Chordata > Mammalia > Artiodactyla > Ziphiidae > Mesoplodon > Mesoplodon bidens. The sequence continues at coordinate 81,126,001 of NC_138177.1, read as the reverse complement.
GATTGTTGGGTGGAGTGTTCTGTATGTGCTTGTCAATGTGTTTGTTACGTTCACTTTGTCTCTAGTATTGTTCAAGTCCTCTATTTTCTTATTGCTCTTTGTCTGGCTGATCTATGTATTATTAAAAGTAGGTATAGAAATCCACTACTATTACTGTTACTTATTCAACTCTGTTGATGTTTGCCTCAAATATTTAGGTGCTCTAGTGTTAAGTGAATATACATTTATAACTATTATATCTTCCTGGTAAATTGACCCTTTTAGCATTATATAATGTCTTTCTTTGTCACTTGTGACAGTGACTCAAAGTCTATTTTGTCTGATACAAATATGGCCACCCCTAATCTCTTTGGCTGCCATTTGCATAGAATATCTTTTCCCATCCTTTCATTTTCTGCCTACATATGTCCTTAAATCTAACGTGAGTATCTTGGAGTGACACCATCATCATGATAGAATAAGAGTTTTTTCCCCATCTTCCTCCTAAAGAACACCAATTTAGACAGTCACCCACAGAGGAGAGAGTTTTTGTGGAATTCCAGGATTCCAGCGGAGAACATGAGAGCAAAAATAAGAGGATAAGAGGAACAGTTTCACTTTACTTGCATCACTCCTCCCCAAAGGCAGCACAGCTCAGTGTCAAGAGAGATCTTCTCAGTCCATGATTTCTCCAGTGGGGAAAGTGAGAGCATGTGAATGAGTACCCAGCTTCCTCAGCTATGCAGGTCACTGCCAAAGAGATACACTTTTTTCATGCCCTGTCCAGAATACTGAGGTGTGCTGCATGACTAGGGAGCAGGGAGTGGCTAGGAGAGCCATGCAGGCCAGGAAAGAGTGTAATGTTATATTCAAAAGTAGTGAAATTTTTAGGGAAAAAAAAGAAACCTGTCAACCGAAAAGAATACTTTATCTGGCAAAGTACTCCTTCAAAACAGAGGAGAGATAAAGACTTTCCCAACAAAACAAACGCTGAGGGAATTCATCACCATTAGACCTGCCTTACAAGAAACGTTAGAAAGAGGTTTTTAAGCTGAAATGAAAGGATGCTCATTAGCAACATGAAAACATATGAAAATATAAAACACACTTGTAATGGTAAGTATGTAGTCAAATTAAGACTACTCTAAGACTGTAATTTGGTGATCTGAAAAGCACTTAACTCTAATATAAAGGTTAAAGGACAAAAGTATTAAAAATTACTACAGCTATGATAATTTGTTAATGGATATACAATATTAAAAGATATCAATTGTGATAACAAAAAAAATTTGGGGGTTAGGGGGAGAATAAAAGGGTAGGGTTTTGTATGTGATTTTAGTTGTCATCTACATAAAATACACTATTATACCTATATGTATGCCTCGTGGTAACCACAAAGCAAACACCTACAGTAGATACACAAAAGATAAAGGGAAGGATCTCAAACAAAGCATACCACTATGGAAAATCATCCATTCACAAAGGAAGACAGCAAAAGAGGAGGAAAAAAGCAAGGGAACTACAAAATACCATAAAACAATAAATAAGATGCTATTATTAAGTCCTTACCTAGCAATAATTACTTTGAATGTAAATGTATTAAATTCTCCTATCAAATGGCATAGAGTGCCTGAATGAATTACAAAAAAAGACACATAGATCAATGGAACAGAAGAAAGATCCCAGAAAAAAAACCTACATATACATGTTCAACTAATATTTAGTGCCAATGTGGAAAGGATAGTCTCTTCAATAAATGGTGCTGGGAAAACTGGATAAATACATGCAAAAGAATGAAAACGGGTCCCTATCTTACACCACTCACAAAAATTAACTTGAAATGGATTAAAGACTTAAATGTAAGACCTGAAACTGTAAAACTCCTAGAAGAAGACATAAGGAGTAAGCTCCTCTACATTGGTCTTGGCAATGAATTTTTTGGTTATGACACTAAAAGTTCAAGCAGCAAAAGCAAAAAATTATTAAGCAGGACGTACATCAAACTAAAAAGCTCTGCATAGCAAAAGAACAATCAACAAAATGAAAAGGCAACCTACAGAATGGGATAAAATATTTGCAAATCGTTTAATTGATAAGGGGTTAACATTTAATATATATAAGGAACTAATACACCTCAATAGAAAATAAATTAAATAATCCAGTTCAAAATGGGCATAGGACCTGAACAGCTATTTTTCCAAAGAAGACATACAATGGCCAACAGTTACATACAAAGTATATCTAAGCAAAAATGTCAAAATATTATATCTGAAGCAACAATGTCAAAATATTAAATTAACACTCACTAATTCTGGTATTGGGATCACAGATCTTTGACAGCACGTCCACATTTATTTTACTTTTCCCCAACCAAAATCAAAAAATTAAAATAAAACTTTGCCTACCACTTTTATAAAACAAAGAAAAAGAAGGCAAATAAACTAGTAACTCTCAATTCCTTTCCCTTTTTTCCTACATTCACTAACTTTCTACTGATCTGTCACCAGTGTTTCACAGTAAAGAAGGCCATTCCATTGTTTTGCTATATCCTGTCATTCAGTATCCAAAGCCTGACTATGTTGTCATTCTTGAATGCAAGAGGCCTGCAAACACTAGAACAGCTTTTCACAATAACCCGCTGGCTGGGAAACCTGAGCAAACAAAGAAGGGAGAAAATTAACTCTGGTCTCTGGCCAAAATAATTTGCTTATGATAAACAAAATAGACAATTTCCAGTTCCCACCCCATAGCAGATTAAGACCACCTGTTGTTAATTCTCTTCAAATATTTGATAGTTCTTATTCCTTTCTGTTTCTCAGTTATGTCATTACTCTTCATTCTTGTTTTAACCCATGCAGCACTATTTGCTTTTCCTTGGCTTTCTACTTTTAGAGAGGCCACATCTAATTTATTTCTGCCTCTCTCAACCCAAGATTTAGACAGGAATCTAATACTTTGACCTTGTTACTTCTTAACAAATGGTATCCAACTTAGTGTGAAGTCTTTCTCTGACTTTTCCTGTAAGAGCTCATTGACTTCACTTCTCCTGCATACCCCAGGAATGGAAGATGCTGGTTCTCCCATACTTGCAGCCACTAAATAATGCTTTCTCATAACTCCTGACTCTTGTATCACTGAGGGGCCCAGCAGGCAAAAGAATGAACTTGTACTGACTAAGTGAAATGACTACTTAGAGGTAGGCAGGTTATGGAGTGAAATAAGGGACATTAAGAGATGCAGAGATTAGCAGAAATGGAAAGGCATTACCATCCCTTGGGCTAAAGAGGCAAGGGAAAGGAACATTTTTACAGAACCTAGTGAGAGCCTAAGATGTGGGGGAAGGGCTACTTTCTGGGGCTGCAGTCTTAGAAGGACTCAGCTACTACTAGAAGTGGTGCTGAAATAAAGGAGTGATCAGGGAAGAAACAGGGCAACCTGTCTCTTCTCTTGCCCTCCGATCTCTTGCTCATGCCTTGCTTTGGCCAAATTCACTTACAAGCCAGTCAGAAAGGCACCCAACTGATACAGGCCTCAGGTGTCAGCCTTCTAGGTCCCTAAACTGGTTCAAGGTGAGTGAGGACTGCTTTGATGGGGGAGGAGACAAACAGAGAAAAACCAGCAGAATGCTGAAGACATGAATGTTTCCACCTCCATATAAAAAGCTTTCCTCCTTCAAAGCTTATGTTATCTGAGTACGTGACCCTCCCCCACTCCTCAGTGCTGTCATCTGCCTGTCGCACTTTCCACCACGGTTCCTGTCATCATCACTGGCAACCACACAGTGTATGTGGATGGCCCCTCTGACAAGCTAGCCTCAAAACTTGCTTTCCTCCTCAACAACAGCATGTATCTATGCCCTGGTTGAGCAACCCATGCATGGTAAGCTACTTATCACAGCCCTGTTATCTCACACTAGGCAGTACTGCCTTTACTAGCACAGAGAAAATGGGTTACAGATGAGATAGGAACTCCTGCAGTTTTCCATTCCCAAATTTATCTGCATCCATTCTTCCTCTTCCTTTAGTTTCAAAGGATAGGTTCTGATGGACAGAGTCAAGACGGCAGATTAGGAGGAGGCGGAATTCGCGTCTCCGCAAAACTAGGGCACCTACCAGGCACTGGTAGGGGACCACAGACACCTAAGGGGACAGGAGGAACCCGCAGAAACCGGGTAAGACACGGGGCATGGGGGGGCAGTAAGGGGGTAGGAGAAGTGGAGGTAGGATGGGACTGGCGCCCCTGAGGGATGGCTCAGGGAAGGGAAGAGACCCTATGCACAAAACAGGAAATTGGGGGACCAGTGGGAGCGCAGAGGATCAAAAGGGAGCATGGCCAGGTTTCCCCTGCCCACTTGGGCGCCTGGGAGCCTGCTGAGATCCCGGGCTTGATCCTCTGCCCACCGAGGCCCCCTCCAGCCGTGCGGGTCCTGAGGGAGTGGGAGGGAGGGAAGGGGGAGCAAAAGTAAAGGCTGGACCTACGGGACCGGCACTCCTGAGGGGTGGCTGGGGGAGGGGAGGCTTTCCTACACCCAGCAGGACCCACCCACGGTTAGGAATCCAGCCGGGACAGGGGAGACCCTGGGGGAGACCTGGGGAGGGTGGGGGGCGTGGAGGAATGGAAGGGAACACAGCCAGTGCTTTCCCTGTGCACTTAGGCACCAAGGAGCCTCTTGGGTTCCAAGGCCTAACCCCCTGCCCTCGGAGCCTCCCTTTTGCAGCACAGAGCCCAAGCGCCGCCCCTACACCCCCACCCAGGGCTCTCAGTCTACACTCGGAGACCCCTCCTGAGACCCCCTCCAACTACACTGGGCCTAAACCCCACCCACACGCCCTCACCTAGGGCCTTACCGCCAAAGTCCAGAACTCCACACTCCGAGGGCACTCCTTTAGAGGTGCTACCTCTCCCCTTCCACGCATAAGTCTTAAGCAGGGCCCCGCCCCACGCATGAACGTCACCCTGCCTAGGGCCCGCCCCCAAGGCCTTTTCCAGCTGCGAGGGTCCTAAGTCTAGTCCCCGCCCCATGCTCAAAGGTCATCCCCCAGCCTAGGTCCCACCCCACCCTAAACCCCTCCTCTGCATAAGTTCCACCCCGCCAAACTCCAACGCCCATAGACAAGGATTCTTTTTTCCCCTCTTTTAGATTGGGGCTCTGTTTTACCTTGTTGTTTTCTTGTTGTTGATTCATTTATATATTTTTTCTAATAAATATTTTCTTTATCTTTTTTTAACACCTTTATTGGAGTATAACTGCTTTACAGTGCTGTGTTAGTTTCTGCTTTATAACAAAGTGAATCAGCTATACATATACATATATCCCCATATCTCCTCCCTCTTGCGTCTCCCTCCCACACTCCCTATCCAACCTCTCTAGGTGGTCACAAGGCACAGAGCTGATTTCCCTGTGCTATGCAGCTGTTTCCCGCTAGCTATTTTACATTTGGTAGTGTATATATGTCCATGCCACTCTCTCATTTGTCCCAGCTTACCCTTCCCCCTCCCCGTGTCCTCAAGTCCATTCTCTAAGTCTTTATTCCTGTCCTGCCCCTAGGTTCTACAGAAGCTTTTTTTTTTTCAGATTCCATATATATGTGTTAGCATACAGTATTTGTTTTTCTCTTTTGCCCTTACTTCACCCTGTATGACACTCTCTAGGTCCATCCACCTCACTACAAATAACACAATTTCATTTCTTTTTACAGCTGAGTAATATTCCATTGTATATATGTGCCATATCTTCTTTATTCATTTATCTGTCAATGGACACGTATGTTGCTTCCATACCCTGGCTAGTGTAAATAGACTGCAATGAACATTGTGATACATGACTCTTTTTGAATTATGGTTTTCTCAGGGTATATGCCCAGTAGTGGGATTGCTGGGTCGTATAGTAGTTCTATTTTTAGTTTTTTAAGGAACCTCCATACTGTTCTCATAGTGGCTGTATCAATTAACATTCCCACCAACAGTGCAAGAGGGTTCCCTTTTCTCCACACCCTCTCCAGCATTTATTGTTTGTAGATTTTTTGATGATGGCCATTCTAACTAGTGTGAGGTATTACTTCATTGTAGTTTTGATTTGCATTTCTCTAATGATTAGTGATGTTGAGCGTCCCTTCATGTGTTTGTTGGCAATCTGTATATCTTCTCTGGAGAAATATCTGTTTAGGTGTTCTGCCCATTTGTGGATCGGGTTCTTTGGTTTTTTGATATTGAGCTGCATGAGCTGTTTGTAAATTTTGGAGATTAATCCTTTGTCAATTGCTTCATTTGCAAATATTTTCTCCCATTCTGAGGGTTGTCTTTTTGTCTTGTTTATGGTTTCCTTTCCTGTGCAAAAGCTTTTAAGTTTTATTAGGTCCCATTTGTTTATTTGTTTTTATTTCCATTTCTTCAGGAGGTGGGTCAGAAAGGATCTTGCTGTGATTTATGTCACAGAGTGTTCTGTCTATGTTTTCCTCTAAGTTTTTTACAGTGTCTGGCCTTACATTTAGGTCCTTAATCCATTTTGAGTTTATTTTTGTGTATCGTGTTAGGGAGTGTTCTAATTTCATTCTTTTAAATGTAGCTGTCCATTTTTCCCAACACCACTTGTTGAAGAGGCTGTCTTTTCTCCATTGTAAATGCTTGCCTTCTTTATCAAAAATAACATGACTGTGTGTGTGGCTTTATCTCTAGGCTTTCTATCCTGTTCCATTGATCTATAGTTTTGTTTTTGTGCCACTACCATACTGTCTTGATTACTGTAGCTTTGTAGTATAGATTGGAGTCCGGGACCCTGATTCTTCCAGCTCCATATTTCTTTCTCACGATTGCTTTGGCTATACAGGGTCTTTTGTGTTTCCATACAAATTGTGAAATTTTTTGTTCAACTTCAGTGAAAAATGCCATTGGTAGTTTGATAGGGATTGCATTGAATCTGTAGATTGCTTTGGGTAGTATTGTCATTTGCACAATGTTGATTCTTCCAATCCAAGAACATGGCATATCTCTTCATCTGTTTATATCATCTTTAATTTATTCCATCATTGTCTTATAGTTTTCTGCACACAGGTATTTTGCCTCCTCAGGTAGGTTTATTCCTAGGTATTTTATTATTTTTGTTGCAATGGTAAATGGGAGTGTTTCCTTAATTTCTCTTTCAGATTTTTCATCACTAGTGTATAGGAATGCAAGAAATTTCTGTGCATTAATGTTGTATCCTGCTACTTTGCCACATTCATTGATTAGCTCTAGTAGATTTCTGGTAACATCTTTAGGATTCTCTATGTATAGTATCATGTCATTGCAAAAAGTGACAGCTTTACTTCTTCTTTTCTGATTTGGATTCCTTTCATTTCTTTTTCTTCTCTGATTGCTGTGGCTAAAATTTCCAAAACTACGTTGAATAATAGTGCTGAGAGTGGACAACCTTCTCTTGTTTCTGATTTTACAGGAAGTGGTTTCAGTTTTTCACGATTGAGAATGATGTTGGCTATGGGTTTGTCATATATGGCCTTTATTATGATGAGGAATGTTCTTTCTATGCCTACTTTCTGGAGGGATTTTATCATAAATCGTTGTTAAATTTTGTCGAAAGCTTTTTTTGCATCTATTGAGATTATCATATGGTTTTTCTCCTTCAATTTGTTAATATGGTTTATCACATTGATTGATTTGTGTATACTGAAGAATCCTTGCATTCCTGGGATAAACCCCACTTGATCATGGTGTATGATCCTTTTAATGTGCTGTTGGATTCTGTTTACTAGTATTTAGTTGAGGATTTTTGCATCTATGTTCATCAGTGATATTGGCCTGTAGTTTTCTTTCTTTGTGACATCTTTGTCTGGTTTTGGTACCAGGGTGATGGTGGCCTCATAGAATCAGTTTGAGAGTTTTCCTCCCTCTGCTATATTTTGGAAGAGTTTGAGAAGGATAGCTGTTAGCTCTTCTCTAAATGTTTGATAGAATTCTCCTGTGAAGCCATCTGATACTGGGCTTTTGTTTGTTGGAAGATTTTTAGTCACAGTCTCAATTTCAGTGCCTGTGATTAGTCTGCTTATATTTTCTATTTCTTCCTGGTTCAGTCACGGAAGGTTGTGCTTTTCAAGAATTTGTCCATTTCTTCCAGGTTGTCCATTTTATTGGCATATAGTGGCTTGTAGTAATCTCCCATGATCCTTTGTACTTCTGCAGTGTCAGTTGTTACTTCTCCTGTTGCATTTCTAATTCTATTGATTTGAGTCTTCTTTTTTTTCTTGATGAGTCTGGCTAATAGTTTATCAATTTGTTTATCTTCTCAAAGAACTGGTTTTTAGTTTCAATGATTTTTTTCTATTGTTTCCTTCATTTCTTTTTCATTTATTTCTGATCAGATCTTTTTGATTTCTTTCCTTCTGCCTATTTGGATTTTTTCTGGTTGTTCTTTCTCTAATTGCTTTTGGTGTTTGGTAGGTTGTTTATTTGAGATGTTTATTGTTTCTTGAGGTAGGATTGTATTGCTATAAACTTACCTCATAGAACTTCTTTTGCTGCATCCCATAGATTCTGGGTTGTCGTGTTTTCATTGTCATTTGCTTCTAGGTATTTTTTTATTTCCTCTTTGATTTCTTCAGTGAGCTCTTGGATATTTAGTAGGGTATTGTCTAGCCTCCATGTGTTGGTATTTTTACAGATTATTTTCTGTAATTGATATCTAGTCTCATAGCATTGTAGTCAGAAAAGATACTTGATACGATTTCAGTTTTCTTAAATTTGCCAAGGCTTGATTTGTGAGCCAACATATGACCTATCCTGGAGAACTTTCCATGAGCACTTGAGAAGAAAGTGTATTCTGTTGTTTTGGGATGTAATGTCCTATAAATGTCAGTTAAGTCCATCTTGTTTAATGTGTCATTTAGAGCTTGTATTTCCTTATTTATTTTCATTTTGGATGATCTGTCCATTGGTGAAAGTGGGGTGTTAAAGTCCCCTACTATGACTGTGTCACCGTCTATTTCCCCTTTTATGGCTGTTAGCATTTGCCTTATGTATTGAGGTTCTCCTATGTTGGTACATCAATATTTACAATTGTTATATCTTCTTCTTGGATTGACCCCTTGATCATTATGCAGTTTCCTTCTTTGTCTCTTGTAATAGTCTTTATTTTAAAGTCTATTTTGTCTGATATGAGAATTGCTACTCCAGCTTTCTTTTGATTTCAATTTGCATGGAATATCTTTTTCCATCCCCTCACTTTCAGTCTGTATGTTTCCCTAGGTCTGAAGTGGGTCTCTTGTAGACAGCATATATACAGGTCTTCTTTTTTATACATTCAATCACTATGTCTTTTGGTTGGAGCATTTAATCCATTTACATTTAAGGTAGTTATCGATATGTCAGTTCCTATTACCATTTTCTCAATTGTTTTGGGTTTCTTTTTGTAGGTCTTTTCCTTCTCTTGTGTTTCCTGCCTAGACAAATTCCTTTAGCAATTCTTGTAAAACTGGTTTGGTGCTGCTGAATTCTATTAGCTTTTGTTTCTCTGTAAAGGTTTTAATTTCTCCATTGAATCTGAATGAGATATTTGCTGGATAGACTAATCTTGGTTGTAGGTTTTTCCCTTTCATCACTTTAAATATGTCCTGCCACTCCCTTCTGGCTTGCAGAGTTTCTGCTGAAAGATCAACTGTTATCCTTATGGGGATTCCCTTGTATGTCACTTGTTGCTTTTCCCTAGATGCTTTTAATATTTTTTCTTTGTATTTCATTTTTGATAGGTTGATTAATATATGCATCTTGGCATGTTTCTCCTTGGATTTATCCTGTATGGGATGCTCTGTGCTTCCTGGACTTGATTGACTATTTTCTTTCCCATATTAGGGAAGTTTTCAACTATAATCTCTTCAAATATTTTCTCAGTCCCTTTCTTTTTCTCTTCTTCTTCTGGGACCCCTATAATTCAAATGTTCGTGAATTTAATGTTGCCCCAGGGGTCTCTGAGACTGTCGTCAGTTCTTTTCATTCTTTTTTCTTTCTTCTGCTCTGCAGTAGTTATTTCCACTATTTTATTTTCCAGATCACTTATCCCTTCTTCTGCCTCAGTTATTCTGCTATTGATTCCTTCTAGAGAATTTTTAATTTCATTTATTCTGTTACTCATCATTTTTTGTTTGCCCTTTAGTTCTTCTAGTTCCTTGTTAAACATTTCTTGTATTTTCTCCATTCTATTTCCAAGATTTTGGATCATTTTTACTATCATTACTCTGAATTCTTTTTCAGGTATACTGCCTATTTCCTCTTCATTTATTCACTCTGGTGGGTTTTTACCTTGCTCCTTCATCTGCTGTGTGGTTCTCTGTCTTCTCATTTTCCTTAACTTACTGTGTTTGAGGTCTCCTTTTCTCAGGCTGCAAGTTCATAGTTCCCGTTGTTTTTGGTGTCTGCCCCCAGTGGCTAAGGTTGGTTCAGTGGGTTGTGTAGGGTTCCTGGTGTAAGGGACTGGTGCCTGTGTCCTGGTGGATGAGGCTGAATCTTGTCTTTGTTGTGGCAGGACCATGTCCAGTGATGTGTTTTGGCATGTCTGTAAACTTATTATGATTTTAGCAGCCTCTCTGCTAATGGGTGGGGTTGTGTTCCTGTCTTGCTAGTTGTTTGGCATAGGGTGTCCAGCACTGTAGATTGCTGGTCACTGCATGGAGCTGGTCTTAGCATGGAGATGGAGATCTCTGGGAGAGCTTTCACTGTTTGATATTACATGGAGCCAGGAGGTCTCTGGCGGACTAATGTCCTGAATGCTGCTCTCCCACCTCAGAGGCACAGGCCTAACACCCGGCTGGAGCACCAAGACCCTGTCAGCCACATTGCTCAGAAGAAAAGGGAAAATGAAAGAAAGAAAGAAAGAAAGAAAGAGAAAGGAGGAAAGAAGGAAAGAAAAAGAAAGGAGGAAAGAAGGAAAGAAAGAAAATAAATGAATAACGTTTTTAAAATAAAAAAATAAAATATTGAAAATTTAAAAAATTTAAAAGTAATAAAACAAACAAAAAAACCCCAGACAGACAGACCCCTAGGACAAATGGTAAAAGCCAATCTATACAGACAAAAATCACACAAAGAATCATACACATACACACTCACAAAAAGAGAAAAAGGAAATATGTATATATATCTATATATTAAAAAAAAGGAAGAGAGCAACTAAATCAATAAACAAATCTACCAATGATAATAAGCTCTGAATACTAAACTAAGATAAACATAAAACCAGGAACAAATTAGATCCACGAAGCAAACCCCAAGTCTACAGTTGCTCCCAAGGTCCACTGCCTCAATTTTGGGATGACTCACTGTCTATTCTGGTATTCCAGAGACACAGGGTACATCAGTTGATTGTGGAGATTTAATCCGCTGTTCCTGAGGTTGCTGGGAGAGATTTCCCTTTCTCTTCTTTGTTCACACAGCTCCTGGGATTCATCTTTGGATTGTTCCTGCCTCTGCGTGTAGGTCGCCTAAGGGCGTCTGTTCTTCACTCAGACAGGACGGGGTTAAAGTAGCAGCTGATTAGGGGGCTCTGGCTAATTCAGGCCGGGGGGAGGGGCGGTACAGATTGTGGAGCGAGCCTGCGGAAGCAGAGGCCAGCATGACATTGCAACAGCCTGAGGCAGGCCATGTGTTCTCCCAAGGAAGTTGTTCTTATATCACAGGACCCTGGCAGTGGTGGGCTGCACAGGCTCCCAGGATGGGAGGTGTGGAGAGTGACTTGTGCTTGCACACAGGCTTCTTGGTGGCTGCAGCAACAACCTTAGCATTTCAGGCCTGTTTCTGGTGTCCGCACTGATAACTGCGGCTCGCGCCCATCTCTGGAGCTTGTTTAGTTGGTGCTCTGAATCCCCTCTCCTCGTGCACCCTGAATCAATGGTCTCTTGCCTCAGGCTGTTCCAGACTTTTGCCTGGACTCCCTCTCAGCTAGCTGTGGCACATTATCCCCCTTCAGCCTGTGTTCACGCACCCAACCCCAGTCCTTTCCCTGGGATCTGATCTCAGAAGCTGAAGCGTTAACTCCCAACCCCTTGGGATCTGACTTGTGAAGCCGGAGCCTCAACAACTGCCCCCCACTCCAGTGGGTAAGCAGACAAGCCTCTCAGGCTGGGGAGTGCTAGTTGACACCTATCCTGTATGCGGTAATCTCACTGCTTTGCCCTCTACACCCCTATTGCTGTGCTCTCCTCCATAGCTACAAAGCTTCTCCCCCACCACCCCCACGTCTCCACCAGTGAAGGGGCTTCCTAGTGTGTGGAAACTTTTCCTCCTTCACAGCTCCCTCCCAGATGTGCAGGTCCTGCTCCTATTCTTTTGTCTCTGTTTATTCTTTTTACTTTTGCCCTACTCAGGTACGTGGGGAGTTTTTTGCCTTTTGGGAAATCTGAGGTCTTCTGCCAGCATTCAGCAGGTGTTCTGTAGGAGTTGTTCCACATGTAGATGTATTTCTGATGTATTTGTGGGGAGGAAGGTGATCTCCACGTTTTACTTCTCTGCCATCTTGAAGGTCCTCCTATTTTTCCAATTTTATTTTACTCTTTATATTTTGTTATTGTTCTGCTCCTTTTGGCTTCTTCCCCCACCCCCCGCTTTTTTTTCTTTTTTCTTCTGTGGTATTGTTTTACCTTGTTTCAGTTGTTTCTATTATATTTTTATTTTTCCTAATATATTTTTATCTTTCTAATTTTAATGTTTTTTTAAATTTTATTATGTTTTATATTCTTTGTTATTGTGCTGCTCCTTTTTTTCTTTTTTCTTTTTTTGGCTATGCCAAGATGCTTGCAGGATCTTGGCTCCAAGAGTGGAGGTCAGGCCCAAGCTCCTGTGGTGGGAGCTCCAAGTCCAAACCGCTGGACTAACAGAGAACCTCAGACCCCAGGAAATATTAATTGGAGTGAGGCCACCAATTAATAAAGAGTGAAAAAGCAAGGTAAAATCCTACAAGACCAAATAAGTGAAGACAAAATAGGCAACCTACCTGAAAAAGAATTCAGAGTAGTAATAGTAAGGATGATCCAAAATCTAGGAAACAGAATCAAGAAAATACAAGAAACATTTAACAAGGATCTAGAAGAACTAAAGAGCAAACAAACAGTGATGAACAACACAATAACTGAAATCAAAAATACTCTAGAAGGAATCAATAGCAGAATAACTAAGGCAGAAAAACGGATAAGTGAGCTGGAAGATAAAATGGTGGAAATAACTGCCAGGAAGCAGAATAAAGGAAAAAGAATGAAAAGAATTGAGGATAGTCTCAGAGACCTCTGGATCAACATTAAACACAACAACATTCAAATTATAGGGGTCCCAGAAGAAGAAGAGAAAAAGAAAGGGTCTGAGAAAATATTTGAAGAGATAAGAGTCAAAAACTTCCCTAACATGGGAAAGGAAATAGTCAATCAAGTCAAGGAAGTGCAGAAAGTCCCATACAGGGTAACCCCAAAGAGAAAGATGCCAAGACACATATTAATTAAACTATCAAAAGTTAAATACAAAGAAAAAATATTAAAAGTAACAAGGGAAATGCAACAAATAACACAAAAGGGAAGCCCCATAAGGTTAAGAGGTGATATTTCAGCAGAAACTCTGCAAGCCAGAAGGGAGTGGCAGGACATATTTAAAGTGATGAAAGGGAAAAATCTACAACCAAGATTACTCTACCCAGCAAGGATCTCATTCAGATTTGATGGAGAAATCAAAACTTTACAGGTAAGCAAAAGCTACGAGAATTCAGCACCACCAAACCAGCTTTACAACAAATGCTAAAGGAATTTCTCTAAGCAGGAAACACAGGAGAAGAAAAAGACCAATAAAAACAAGCCCAAATCAAATAAGAAATGGTAATAGGAACATATATATAGATAATCACCTTGGATGTAAACGGATTAAATGCTCCAACCAAAAGACACTGACCAGCTGAATGGATATAAAAACAAAACCCTTATATATGCTGTCAACAAGACCACTTCAGACCTAGAGACACATACAGACTGAAAGTGAGGGTATGGAAAAACATATTCCATGCAAATGGAAATCACAAGAAAGCTGGAGTAGCAATACTCATATCAGATAAAATAGACTTTAAAATAAAGACAGTTACAAGAGATAAGGAAGGGCACTACATAATGATCAAGGGGTCAATCCAAGAAGAAAACATAACAATTATAAATATTTATGCACCCAGCATAGGAGCACCTCAACACATAAGAAAAATGCTAACATCCCAAAAAGGAGAAATCAACAGTAACACAATAATAGTGGGGGACTGTGACACCCAACTTACACCAATAGACAGATCATCCAGACAGAAAATAAATAAGGAAAAACAAGCTTTAAATGATACAATAGACCAGATAGACTTAATTGATATTTTTAGGACATTCTACCTGAAAGCAGAAGACTACATTTTCTTCTCAAATGCACAGGGAACATTCTCCAGAAAAGAACATATTTTGGGTCACAAATCAAGGCTTGGAAAATTTAAGAAAATTGAAATCATATCAATCATCTTTTCCAACCACAGTGGTATGAGATTAGAAATCAATTACAGGGGCTTCCCTGGTGGCGCAGTGGTTGAGAGTCCACCTGCCGATGCAGGGGACATGGGTTTGTGCCCCGGTCTGGGAAGATCCCACATGCTGTGGAGCGGCTGGGCCCGTGAGCCATGGCCGCTGAGCTTGCGCGTCCGGAGCCTGTGCTCCACAACGGGAGAGGCCACAACAGTGAGAGGCCCGCGTACCGCAAAAAAAAAAAAAAAAAAAAAAGAAATCAATTACAGGATAAAAAAACAGTAAAAAACACAAATACACGGAGGCTAAACAGTGCACTGCTAAATAAGCAGGAGATCACTGAAGAATTCAAAGATGAAATCAAAAAATACCCAGAAACAAATGACAGTGAAATCATGATGATAAAAAACCTGTGGGATGCAGCAAAAGCAGTTCTAAGAGGTAAGTTCATAGCAATTCAAGCTCACCTCAAGAAAGAAGAAAATCTCAAATAAACAATCTAACCTTACACCAAAAGCAACTATAAAAAAAGAACAAAGAAAACCCAAAGTTAGTAGAAGGAAACAAATCATAAGGATCAGATTAGAAATAAATGAAATAGAAACAAAGAAAACTATAGCAAAGATCAATAAAATTAAAAGCTGGTTCCTTGAGAATATAAACAAAACTGATAAACATTTAGCCAGATTCATCAAGAAAAAAAGGGAGAATACTCAAATCAATAAAATTAGAAATGAAAAAGGAGAGATTAAAATTGACACCACAGAAATACAAAAGATCATAAGAGACTAGTACAAGCAACTATATGCCAATAAAATGGACAACCTGGAAGAAATGGACAAATTCTTAGAAAGGTATAACCTTCCAAGACTGAACCGGGAAGAATTATAAAATATAAACAGACCAATCCCAGGTAATGAAATTGAAAATGTAATTTAAATTCTTCCAACATGCAAAAGTCCAGAACCGGATGGCTTCACAGGTGAATTCTATCAGACATTTAGAGAACAGTTAACACCTATTCTTCTCAAACTCTTCCAAAAAACTGCAGAAGTAGGAACACTCCCAAACTCATTCTACAAAGCCACCATCACCCTGATACCAAAACCAGACAAAGATATCACAAAAAAAAAGAAAACTGCAGACCAATATCACTGATGAACATAGATGCAAAAATCCCCAACAAAATACTAGCAAACAGAATCCAGCAACACATTAAAAGGATCATACACCATGATCAAGTGGGATTTATCCCAGGGATGCAAGGATTCTTCAATATATGCAAAATAATCAATGTGTACACCATATTAACAAATTAAATAATAAAAACCATATGGTCATCTCAATAGATGCAGAAAAAGCTTTTGACAAAATTCAACAACGATTTATGATAAAAATTCTCCAGAAAGTGGGCATAAAGGGAACCTACCTCAATATAATAAAAGCTGTATACAACAAACCCACAGCAAACATCATTCTCAATGGTGAAAAACTGAAAGCATTTCCTCTAAGATCAGGAACAAGACAAGGATGCCCACTCTCACCACTGTTATTTAACATAGTATTGGAAGTCCTAGCCACAAAAAACAGAGAAGAAAAAGAAATAAAAGGAACACAAATTAGAAAAGAAGAAATTAAACTATCACTGTTTGTCAATGACATGATACTATGCACAGAAAATCCTAAAGATACCACCAGAAAACTACTAGAACTAATTAATGAATTTGGTAAGGTTGCAGGTTACAAAATTAATGCACAGAAATCTCTTGCATTCCTATACAATAACAACAAAAATTCAGAAAGACAAATTAAGGAAACACTCCCATTTACCACTGCAACAAAAAGAATAAAATACCTAGGAATAAACCTACCTAAGGAGATAAAATCCTGTACTCAGAAACGTATAAAACACTGATGAAAGAAATCAAAGATAACATAAACAGATGGAGAGATATACATACCATGCTCCTGGATTGGAAGAATCAATATTGTGAAATTGACTAAACAACCCAAAGCAATATACAGGTTCAGTGCAATCCCTATCAAATTACTGATGGCATTTTTCACAGAACTAGAAATTTTATAATTTGTGTGGAAACGCAAAAGACCCTGAATAGCCAAAGCAATCTTAAGAAAGAAAATTGGAGCTGAAGGACTCAGGATCCCTGACTTCAGACTATACTACAAAGCTACAGTAATCAAGACATTATGGTAGTGGCACAAAAACAAACATATAGATCAATGGAACAGGATAGAAAGCCCAGAGGTAAACCCACACAAACACAGTCACCTTATCCTTGACAAAGGAGGCAAGAATATACAATTTAGAAAAGACAGCTTCTTTAAGAAGTGGTGCTGGGAAAAATGGACAGCTACATGTAAAGGAATCAAATCAAAACCCTCCCTAACACCATACACAAAAATAAACTCAAAATGGATTAACGACCTAAATGTAAGGCCAGACACTATAAAACTCTTAGAGGAAAACATAGGCAGAACTCTCTATGACATAAATAACAGCAAGACTCTTTTGACCCACCTCCTAGAGTAAGGGAAATAAAAACAAAAATAAACAAATGGGACCTAAGGAAACTTTAAAGCTTTTGCACAGCAAAGGAAACCATAAGCAAGACAAAAAGACAACTCTCAGAATGGGAGAAAATATTTGCAAAGGAAACAACTGACAAAGGACTAATCTGCAAAATATACAAGCAGCTCATGCAGCTCAATATCACAAAAACAAACAACCCAATCCAAAATGTGCGGAAGACCTAAACAGACACTTCTCCAAAGAAGACATACAGATGGCCAACAAACACGTGAAAAGATGCTCAACATCACTAATAAGTAGATAAATGCAAATCAGAAACACAGTGAGGTATCACCTCACACCGGTCAGAATGGCCGTCATCAAAAAATCTACAAACAATAAATGCTGGAGAGCGTGTGGAGAAAAGGGAACCCTCTTGCACTGTTGGTGGGAATGTAAATTGATACAGCCACTATGGAGAACACTAGGGAGATTCCTTAAGAAACTAAAAGTAGAATTACCATATGATCCAGCAATCCCACTACAGGGCATATACCCTGAGAAAACCATAATTCAAAAAGAGTCATGTATCACAATGTTCATTGCAGCACTATTTACAATAGCCAGGACATGTAAGCAACCTAAATATCCATCAACAGATGAATGGATAAAGAAGATGTGGCACATATGTACAATGGAATATTACTCAGCCATAAAAGGAACGAATTTGAGTTATTTGTAGTGAGGTGGATGGACCTAGAGTCTGTCATACAGAGCGAAGTAAGTCAGAAAGAGAAAAACAAATACCGTATGCTAACACATATATATGGACTTTTAAAAAGCAGTACTAATGAACCTAATGGCTGGGCAGGAATAAAGACAGACGTAGAGAATGGACTTGAGGGCACAGCGGGTTAGGGGAATTTGGGATGAAGTGAGAGAGTAGCATTGACATATATACACTACCAAATGTAAAATGATTGGCTTGTGGGAAGCTGCTGCATAGCACAGGGAGATCAGCTTGATGCTTTGTGACAACATAGAGGGATGGGATAGGGATGGTGGGAGGAAGGCCCAAGAATGAGGGGATATGAGGATATATGTATACATATAGCTGATTCACTTTGTTGTACAGCAGAAACTAACACAACATTGTAAAACATTTATACTCCAATAAAGATGTAAAAACAACAACAACAACAACAAAGGATAGGTTCTTTCTCTGTCCAGAATAATCTATCTACCTGTGCTCTTTGTCTGATCCCTTCCTGTCTCTTTCAGGACTTTGCACCAACAGTTGCATTCTCTTCCTTTTTGCTATCTCCTTCCTCATACACCATACACAGGCTCAAGTCCCTCTCATTTAAGAAGAAAATAAATAAGAAAAAAGAAAATGAAAGTTACCCTTAATCCAATATTCCCTTCTAGTTGCTACCTTGCTTCTCTTCTTAGCAAGTTCCTTCCAACAGCCTACATTTCTATTTACTTTCTCATACACTCTCCCATTAGTTAACCCTTGGCAATCTGTCAGGGTCTCTGTTCACATATGTGATAGAGTTTTAAAGTAAACAAAAATTACTATGGAAATAAACTTTAACATGTCAACGAATGTTTTATCCATCTAGAACCTGTACAACATTGTAGGTAAGTTCATCTTAATGAGCTATTCTAAATGCTTCTAAAACCACAAGCCAGATTTACAAATAAAATTCCTTAGCACTTTTCCTATAATATTTGAAACAGAGAATCAGGTATAATTAGAATCTTGAGGACAAATAAACTCAGTGTTCATTTTTGTAAATATTCCCTGCAATATAATTTGGTTTCATATTGTGAAATTTAGTGCAACAGGCCACCTAGCAAGATTATAGTAATGTCAGCAATTAGTCAAATATTATTTTTCTGTGTGTGGTATAGAATCAGTTCTACAAAAACAAAACAAAACAAGACAAAAATAAACAAAAAATCCCACTTCCAATCAATCACCTTTCAGTAACAAAATCTTGAAAGTAATTTTCTGATATACCAGAGGTTGAATGTTGCTCTATTTTATCTTTCACTTTAATTTCAAGAAAATGTCTAATAAAATAGGAGAAACAAATAGATTCACTAATTCACTTTCACTCATCAAAGCAGAGTACATGTTCTGAAATTAAAGGAAAAAAATCTTAATAAGTTTTCCTTACTTTTGTTTTAGTTCTTGTCAACCAGTCAACTCCTTGAGAAGCATATTAAGATGTTTAAATTTAACTAGTAAAATAAATAAATATAACAAATCACATGTTCTAGGTAAATAGCACCTTGCCATACTTTAGTTGAGAATTGTAGTTGACAGTAGGTACTGGCCTCAGGTGACTCACATGGCTGCTCTCAAATTTGGAGACAAGACATGCAGCTACACCTTGCAACTTGAATGCATGTCTCCCCATTCCTCAAAGGAAAAGAGGGTGGCATCAGTAAAGGGCTGCATTTATTCCTCTTCCACACGCTCTACATTATACCAAGATTGGGACCAATTTACCTGGAAAACACCGATTTAAGTAGTTGCATGTAGAAACTTGAGGCATTAACTGGCCCTATAGCTATAATTTATGACAATGGTATTTTAGTATCTTTTATAGATTGATGCCTTGGGCAGCTGCTTGCAGGCCTGACTCAGCACCTAGCTCTGCATTCTTCTCATCTGTGGACTGTAAAAACCATCTAACCAATGATTTCTAAGACAGAAATCAGAATCATCAAAATTCATATCTGTCTCTCAATCCTTTTCCCAAATTCACCATATTACCAAGTTTTGGGCTATCCTGTCTATCATATATCAGCCTATACACCTTATTAGGAGTGGTTAGCATCACTCCCTCTCCCCCACCTTCCTCAATTCTAAGCCCCTTGAAGACAGAAAAGTTGTCTTATTCTTCTTTAGCCCTGGTCCCTACAGCAATGCCTGGCCTATAGCTCATGTTTTTAAAATAACCATTGAAGGAAAGCATGAATCAATGAGTACACCTCTGAGCCGACACTAGGAAAGTTGTCCAGAAGATAATGTAAAGCACATGGGATCATCACATAGTTATTTGAAAATAAATTTAGATACAGAACATTAAAAATAACCATAGCACCTCTTTCAAAGATCAAGATACCAAAAGTAAGTGACAAATAGCACTTTGGGGATGAATCACCACTAACAACATGTAAAAAACAGCTACCTTTCTTTATCATATGCTTGGATTGTCCATAAAATCTGGTTCCTCCAGTTGATGAAGCAACCATCTCTCTCAATAGATAGGGCTGCTTATGGTGTAAAGAGGTCAGCCTCTATCTTCATACATGCGATGAAGTTTTAAAGCAAACCAACAATCCCACTCCTGGGCGTATACCTGGAGAAAACCATAATTCAAAAAGATACATGCACCCTAATGTTCACTGCAACACTATTTACAATAGCCAGGATATGGAAGCAACCTAAATGTCCATCAACAGAGGAATGGATAAAGAAGATGTGGTATATATGTAAAATGGAATATTACTCAGCCATATAAAAGAATCAAATTGGGTCATTTGTAGAGATATGGATGGACCTAGAGACTGTCATACAGAGTGAAATAAGTCAGAAAAACAAATATTGTATATTAACACATATATGTGGAATCTAGAAAAATGGTATAGATGAACTTATTTGCAAAGTAGAAATAGAGACACAGACGTAGAGAACAAACATATAGATACCAAGTGGGGAAGGGAGGGGTGGGATGGATTGGGAGATTGGGACCGAAATATATACACTACTATGTATAAAATAGATAACTAATGAGAACAGTCTGTATAGCACAGGGAACTTTACTCAATGCTCTGTGGTGACCTAAATGGGAAGGAAGTCCAAGGAAGAGGGGATATATGTATATACACGTGGCTGATACTTTGCTGAACAGCAGAAACTAACACAACATTGTAAAGCAACTATACTCCAATAAAATAAATAAATAAATAAAGTAAACCAAAGTTATGTAATAAACATTCTAACACATAAGTGAATGTTTTATCTACTTCGATTCTATAATATTGAATAAATTCATAAGAAATGAGATGCAACTTAACAAATTTAAGAAAAATAAGATATAGCACAAATTAGGGCCTCTTCTCTGCTTTTTAATCTCTTTGATCTCTTAACTAAACTTCTGAATATTTCCATGCTTCAGTGAATTTTATATGCACTTCTTCCCTTCAGGGACAAAGCCTCACAATTTGTATTCCAGAACTCAGAGTTTCATTGTCTCAAAAATCACATTTAGCTTTATTCATAGGTGGTTTTTGGCTGTTTTGATGCTTAAAGTCTTACAAGGGCCTTTACCAATGGTTTCTGAAGTTCTCTGAAAAAACTCCCCAACTTTGTATACAAGAAAAACTGAAAGCCTCAGTGTATCTGCCCCAGACATCAAATCTTTCAATAGTCCTTTGCTACACTGGAACTGACCTGCTTTATATGAGAGGATTTGAAATAGTCAAGAGAGAAGGGTCTCTCTATATCTAGCTTCTCTCTATTTTCATGAGAACATGTTCACCTTAGAACTGGATCTGACTTTTGAAACATAATGTGGTGATTTTTATCCTGCTTCTTTTTCCTTTGATTAGTTCTTAACCCCAGTTCATTTTTGTATCAAACTCATATTCTCGTTTCTTATCCTACATTATATATACTCTCCTTTTTTACCAACTATTTTTGTAGATTCAGGTCTATTTTCTTTGATAGAATTTACTTTTAAATAACTTAAAATGTTACACTTTCTCAATTAAAACTCAGAAATAATTTTACTATATACCTTCTTTGAACCTCCTTGCTTACTATTTCATGAACATTGACAGTAGTAACACTAAGATATTTTATTCCGTTGTAAATAATAGAAAAACTATTACAAATAGGAGTTTATTTTCAATGAGAAATCTAGAGATAGTCATAGGAGTTCCAGATTGCTGCCAAGGAACCAGGATTCTTCAGCTTTCTACTTTATCAACATTTGTACATTAGTTAGAGTATGTTAGGTTGTGTTGCTATGACAAACTCTGACATCTTTAGAAGTCAACAAAAAATGTGGCTGGTGGGGATGAAGTGGTCATCCATGAACCAAGGTTCCTCCCATTTTACCCTCAGCATGTAGTCAAGGTCATAGTAGAAGGGGAGTCTGATTAGCAGAGACCTTAGGGGTAAGATAGAGCTCAGCATCCCTGGTCTATACCCCTTTAGTTTACCCTCCACCCCTAAGATGTGTTCATCAAGCATCAGTTGAAACAGTTCTTGGGATACAGCTTCTGATGTTCCCAAGATGACCCACTGGGTTTTGATAATTAAAGCCTAAGAATAGGGACTTCCCTGGTGATCCAGTGGTAAAGAATCCGCCTTCCAATGCAGGGGATGTGGGTTCGATCCCTGGTCAGGGAACTAAGATCCCACATGCCACGGGGCAACTAAGCCCACATGCCACAACTACTGAGTCCACACGCCACAAACTACAGAGCCCATGCACTCTGGAGCCCTCGCACCACAACTAGAGAGAGAAAACCTGCACGCTACAACTAGAGAGAAGCCCATGTGCCGCAACAAAGAGCCTGTGTCCACAATGAAGATTTCACATGTCACAACAAAGATCCTGTGTGCCGCAGTCAAGACCAAAAGGAGCCAAAAAAAAAAAAAAAAAAAAAACTAAAAAAACCTAAGAATAATTCCTTTCCTACAAGTCAAAGTGGAACTCCCTGAAACTTTCATCCACTTATTTTAGTATTCTTTCCAATGGTTAATCTTTTTGAAAGTCATGGTGTTCTTTGGAAATATAAAGAATGGTTATGGACATTTCCCCCAGAAAAGTATGTGTATATGCAAAACTCACATGTACTTTCATGAGTTTGGAGGGCTCCTTGGAGTTTTTCCATGGATACCCAAATTAAGAACACTTGACCTATAGCAACTTGAATAAAATCCTATTTATACTTCTATAGCATAGCTCCTTGAATATTTGAAAACAGCTTATATATTCTTTCCTTTACTTGTCAAACACTGATAAAGACTTACTATGTTCAAATACTGTTCAAAGCACTTTATTATGATTAACTCATTTGATTCTCTTAACAACATTATAAAGTAGGCACTATTATTTTCCCCCTTTTACAAATGAGGAAACTGAAGTACAGAAGAGTTAAATAACTTGCCCAAGGTCACACAGCTACTAAGTGCAAGAATCAAGATTTGCAAGTAGACAATCTGGCTTCTGAGCCTATGCACTTAGCACCATGACAGTTAATTGATGTTTAGTTTGGAAAAGAGAAGTCTAACTTCTTTGACTGTATTTATATTTCATAAATTTTAGACCCCTCATTCTTGTCTAGACAACGTAGTCTGACAATATCACTTTAAAATGTGTTGCCCAGTTCCAAACACTATAAATGTACTGGTACAGCATCACACTGAATCAGCTTGTTTTGACAGCCGCTAAGGGGTCATTCATGCTGGGGAAGGACAGGATAAAGGAGGAGGCCTATGCGTCTTCTTCAGCTTCACACTGTTCTGGGTCCTCTGGGCTAGGGTTAGGAATAGCTGTGGGATGAATATATCTGCAAGACTTTATGTAATATCCCAGGAAAAGTCATGCATGGATTCTTTTCCTCTCAGAATGAAACCTATTCCAGGCACCAAGTAATCATCCCCAAGAGAATTAAGTAGTCCCTAATTAAGAAAAATCCTACTAAATCCTCACCTGAACCACAAAATAACCACACTTGAGGAGTCCATAGCCCTAAATGAAGAAGGACTGTTAAATCTATGGTGACACGTTTAGCTTGATTTTATTTTATTAGAAGGATTTTATAATGGTTATTATCTCCTGGTTTACATAATCCTACACTCCCTTAAGGCAATGTGAATTGAGATTCATTGGAATTTGAATTTACAACCCAGTGCAGCTGGCAGTGCTGAGACTCAAATTCAAGACCACAGAACACCACACTAGTAGATACATATTTGGAAAGTTGGGGGTTGGTGGGGAGTTACTGGGATGTGATCCATCAAATTGTCTGAGGTAAGGTGTCTGGGAATTTGTACTACAAGCGAATCTGAACTTCAACTAATTTGACTTAAAGGTTCCATGACCTCTCTTAAGTGGGAGACTCCATTGCTCTGGCGTACTTACCCTCCATCTTTGTCTGTTGCTAATAAGTTAGCCAGCAACAAGGTATGCTTAAAGATCAGCTTTTTTCTGCTACAAACATGACTTCAGTCCAAGAATTTAAGCACCTGAACTCAAGTGAGGATAATAAATGTCAAAGGAATATTTATAGCTTGGTATATGGAGACTTTCCAGGTCCCTGTTCTGCAATAACACAGATCCATCTGCTAAGGGCATTAAAGTTGTGTGTTGTTGCCTTTTTTTTTTCCAAGATGATAGGTTCTGAAAATAGAAAATCGGCAGTATGCAAAGACTGACATTGATTTTAACCCTTTCCTACTCAAATAATTATTGAATGAGGAGTTAATTACCAAGGGTAAAGTTTCTCTACATTTCCTGGCTATTGGATGCAAGCCCAGAAGAAACCTTAGCTCCGTCTTATATAAGCCCCTGTCATCATTGCGCTCATAGATCTACCTGAGGATTTACCATATTCTTGTCAGACTTTAGGGACCTGGGGTTAGTCCACTCCCTAATCTATCGTTGGGATTATGATTGTTTTTACTGCTATACCATAAACATGATTACCACTGGTACTATCATAAGTTAATGTATTTCTCCTCTAAAGTCTTAGAAAGAGTACTTTTAAACACCTACAAACAGAGTTTATATGTATTTGTACCAGGAGGTTATTTAGTTCCTCTTCTATGATTGGCAAGGGCAGGAAGAACCTCTCTGGTTTCTTTCCATCTGTGTGACCCAACCTAGAGAATTTCCATAGAGCTGACTGAGTCAATTAGCTTCTAAATGAGAAATTCTATGCATTGGTTGAGATTAACACTAGAGTACCAATCTAAACAGCACAATAAAGTGGAAGAAGAATGATATCTCTTCTGTGACTAATAAATGCATATTCTCTGCTGCACAAAAGAAGACAATACTTTAATACGTGAGGGAATGTGTCTCATGTTAAATCTGGGCTTGTTCTGAAATAGTATGCAAATTAAATTTTGCACAACATATTTTCCCTCATAGCACAGTTTCAAGAATGTATCATTCTAGATCATCAATTGGCATTTACTTCTCTTTTTAAATTTACATTTAATTTTAGTTTTACAAAGACTCCAATTGCAGAGTTGAGTTAACCATGCTCTGCAGGCAGTGGCATATTATTATTACTGGTTTGCACAAGACACACCTCTTGTTTTATTTATTAACTTGTTTTCTCTTCATTCACATTCTGTAGCCCCATATCTTGCTCTCACTCTAGTCAACTCCCCTCATATGCTCGATTTTAAACCTTTTCTTTATATAAATCTTTGGAAAATGGCAATGGTTGTTTGTGTGCATGTCATTTAATTTACACTACTGCTGTTGTGCTATAGATACCAGCTATTTTACTTTTTTCACGCAACAATATAATTTTAAGATACAATCTTATTTCTATGCATATATCCAGCTTGTGGCTTCTGGTTTCTGCCAAGTACTACATTGTCTGCATCCACCTTATGTTAATACTCCCTCAGGGTTGGGATGCAGACTGCTATCATCTTCCTGCTACCACAAACAACACTATGATAAACAGCGCTTTGATCTTCTATTTGTTCTCTATCCAATAATAAAAGCCTTTAAGCAAATATTCAAGTGCATTGATAGATTCCCTAACTAAGAAAACATGGAGAATCTTATTGGAAATTAGGTCATGTGGCTATTTCTCTTACTATGCAAATAATTATCCTTAATATGTTTGTGGTATGAGTTTCCTGTTTGGACTTATATACATTTGACTTCCATAAAGATAAAACATCTATATGAAACAATTTAGATGTTCTTCCAGCTCAGTGGGCTTAATGCTTTGCTCTCTATCATTTAAACTGTCTCAAGTAATCAGCTTTCTTCTTTGAGATACTGTATCCCAGACCAATAGATATGACTTCTTGGAAGTCCTAACATTTGGCTTACATTTTCTTTTTCTTAAATTGACCTCAAAAGAGTGATCTCTTCAGGCCAAATCTCTCCCTAAAGAAATTAGCAGTGTATAAGGTTAGCTAAAATGGCAGATTCATAAGAACTCTGTAACTATTTGGGTGCAGGAATAGGCAATAGTAGATGATAGTAAGACAGCTTTGCAAACGTCCCCACACCTATAAGCTGGGGCTAAAATTTCATGATATGTCCTTAGTAAAAAGTAATGTTGAGTCTATTCATTCTTTGTGCTAAAGGTAATATGAAGTCTGGGAAGTAGACTGATATAACTGCCAAGTGTTGGGGGAATGAAATGCTTTAATTAACCAGTGTTTACTGAATATTTATTATATTTGAGGCACTATGATATGCAATGGGGTAGAAGAATGTGGGATGTAAGCATTTCTAAAACATTTATAATTGTAAGAGTATATATAGTATAGTGGAGCTTCCTGATGTGAATAACTAACAGGAGAGGGTAAGATTGCAGAAACCCAATTCAACAAACATTGAGTTTCAACCAAGTACAGGACTCTTGTTTTATCAATAAGTCCTCATCAAATAAACATGAATGACTTTGGTACCGCCCTTACAATCTGCAAGAGGTGGAAAACAAGAAAATAAATGTGATTAAGTCCTATGGAAACTATGATGGAAAGAATGCAGAAGGAGAAAAAAAAAGTCAATTCCACCTAGAAGAGCAAGGCAAAGCTTCATATAGAAGGTGGTATGTGAACTGAGTCCTGAACCTTAAGTGGGTTAAGAGGGGAAGATTTCCTTGTAAAGCAAAATCCTGGAGGGGAAAACAGTCTCACGATTAGGGAAACAGTAAGTAATTCAGAAGAACCCATCTGGGTTCAAATTCTGGCTCTACAACTTATTAGCCTATGATCATCTGCATGTATCACTTTCCTCATCCATAAAATGGACATAATATAATTCCTTCCTCATGGAGTTAATTTGAAAATCATAGAAGACAACACTGTAAAATTATGGATACTGTATGTGGAATGTAATAAGTGCTCAATAAATGTTAGTATGTTAATAACAATAACAAATACTGTATTGGTTGTCAGTGAAAGGATGAAGGGAAGAGAAAGAAAGGGAGTGAGAAATAAGTCTGAAAAGGTAGGCAGAAGCCAGATCATGGAGGACCTTATATGCATTCTCTGGAGTTTAAAATTTGTTGGGTAGGCAATAGGAAGTTGGAAAGGGTTTTTTGGTTTGTTTTTTAATTTATTTGTTTCTTATTTTTTATTTTATATTGAAGTATGGTTGATTAACAATGTTGTGTTAGTTTCAGGTGTACAACAAAGTAATTCAGCTATACTTATACATGTGTCTATTCTTTTCCAAATTCTTTTCCCAACTAGGTTGTTACAGGGTTTTAAGGCAAAGAAGAAACTTGATAAAATTTAGATTTTAGAAAGAACACTCTGACATTAATATAGAAGATGGACTGGAAGAATGAACATTTAGAGGCGAGGAGGTCAGTAATGATCCAGGGTAACTATGAGCATGGAAGTAGGAAAGAATGTGAAAAGTTTTGGGGATGATTCTGAGACATATACCAGATTTGTCGTTTGACTTCATGAGGAAAGTGAGGGGGAAAAAAAGAACTCTTGAATGATTTCCATTTCTAGGTTTGGTGACTGTCATTTGGTGGTGTCATCCTTCAAAACAGTAAGTAAAAGGAAAAAAAATTTATAAAAAAGATAAGGAATTCAAAAGTTCAAGGTAAGTTTTAAACATTTTACTGGTGCCATCAGGTGAGCAATCCAATGGTCAGATCTGGAAATCACAGAAGAGGTCTCACTTGGAGATAAGTGATTTGACAGTAATTGAAGTCAGGAGAGTAGATGACCCATAAAAAGAAAGCACGTGGAATTAAATATAATGTGGCCACTTAACAGCCCTGTAAAACAACAATACTTAGAGACAGGCAAAGAAAAAAGAGCAGCAAAAGGAGATTGAAAAGGGAAAAGATACAAATGCAAACATTAATAATGTATACCCCTGGATATTACAAAAGCCAAAGTAGGTGGCTTGAGGAAACTGGTGAAGAAGGATGTGGTGGGAGGATAAGGAGTCCAGCAGCCTGAGACTGTTGCAGGGATCCAAATGACACTCAGCTTCACACTCTGATTCAGGAAGTACCAGAGGTTCTGCCTATGGTAGCCCACAAATCATGGGCCAGGATGCTCTCCTGGCTCATATGTGACATATAGAATGTTTAATTTATTATAAAATATTTTACACATTAAAAGAAATTAAAGTAGTTCAACTAATTCTTGAATACCTATTATGCATTTTAAGAAATAAATCAAACCCATGGATCCAAAACCACTTTGGAAAACCCTCTTATTCAATTCTTCCACAAAGGGAACCACGTTCACCATTTTCTGCTTATCATTCCCCTACTCTTCTGTAAAGTTTTATCACATATGTATATATACATAAATATTAAGTTTTCCATATTTTTGAACTCTTTTGTATTCCATTATTTCTTTTTCTATTCAATATTTATGTTGTGAGTTTCACCCATATTAAAATTTGCTATTTGTGCCTTAACATTTTTTCTTCCTCAATCTTGCCAGAGACATATCTGCTTTATTCATTTTCTCAAAGAAATGTTTGCCTTCGTTGATTACTGTATCTTCATTTTTCTACTTCATTATTTTTTATTCCTATCATTATTTACATTTTTATCTTTCTTTGTATTTGAATTTCTTCTATTGTTCTTTGTCTAACATTAATTTTGTATTTAGCTCATTCTTTCCGACTTTCTTTCTAATATAAACATTTAAGGCTAGAAATTTCCCTGTATTATTTTAGCTGCATCCCACAAGTTTTCTTACTTAGTATATTTCATCATTTAGTTTTAACTATTTTCTGATCTCTTTTTTTGATTTTTTCTTTGACTCATGTCTTTTAAAATTTTCAAGCACATAGGATTTTAAAATTTATCTTTGTTGTTGCCATTAATTTCGTTATTGTCAGAGAAAATAAAGTCTATTTTGATACTGATTCTTTGAAATTTACTGAGAATTGCTTCATCATTGGTATATTATCACTTTTCATATACATAATTATGTTCTTGAGAAACTGTATTCTCATGTGTGGAATGAAAGATTCTGTATCTATTCCTTATATCAGAATTATTTATTGTCTTTTTCAGATCTTCTAAATCATTGTTGTTTTCCTTCTCAATTTTTCGTAGTTGTTGCTCAGAGAAGGAGTGCATTTGTCCATTACTCCTTTTCTTTCTATTTCTATGTGTGATATTTTGAAGTTATGTTCTTATATTTACCAAAGTTTAGAATGCTTGTATATGTTTTATCATTTTGAAGTGGCCCTCTTTATTCTTCATTATAGTTTTGTTTTAAAATGTGTTTGCTTGATATTAATATAATTGTGATAGCTTACTTAATTTAGTATGTATATTGTAGTTTTTTAAAACATCTTTATTAGAGTATAATTGCTTTACAATGGTGTGTTAGTTTCTTCTTTATAACAAAGTGAATCAGCAATACATATACATATATCCCCATATCTCCTCCCTCTTGCGTCTCCCTCCCACCCTCCCTATCCCACCTCTCTACATGGTCACAAAGCACGGAGCTGACCTCCCTGTGCTATGTGGCTGCTTCCCACTAGCTATCTATTTTACATATAAATAAGTAAACACAAGCTTTAAATGATACATTAAACAAGATGGACTTAATTGATATTTATAGGACATTCCATCCAAAAATAACAGAATACACTTTCTTCTCAAGTGCTTATGGAACATTCTCCAGGATAGTGCATATCTTAGGTCACAAATCAAGCCTTGGTAAATTTAAGAAAACTGAAATCGTATCAAGTATATTTTCCAACCACCATGCTATGAGACTAGATATCAATTACAGGAAAAAAATCTGTAAAAAATACAAACACATGGAGGCTAAACAATACACTACTAAATAACCAAGAAATCACTGAAGAAATCAAAAAATACCTAGAAACAAATGACAATGAAAACCCGATGACCCAAAACCTATGGGATGCAGCAAAAGCAGTTCTAAGAGGGAAGTTTATAGAAATACAATCTTACTTCAAGAAACAAGAAACATCTCAAATAAACAACCAAACCTTACACTTATTGTAGTTTTTTTTAATCATACTTTTATTTTCAACATCTTTTTGGTCCTTACACTTTAGTGTTTATCTCTTTTTTAAAAAAATATTTTTAAATTTTGTAATTAAAGTAAAGTTGACTTACAATGTTGTGCTAGTTTCAGGTGTACAGCATAATGATTCAATATTTTTGCAGATTATACTCCATTATAGGTTATTACAAGATAATGGGTATAATTCCCTGTGTTATGCAGTATATCCTTGTTGCTTATCAATTTTATATATAGTAGTTTGTATCTGTTAACCCCATACCCCTAATTTGTCCCTCTCCCCTTCCTTCTCCTCTTTGGTAACCACAAGTTGTTGTTTTCTATATCTGTGAGTCTTTTTCTATTTTGCATATATGTTCATTTGTATTAGTTTTTAGATTCCCAGATAAGTGGCATCATATAGTATTTTTCTTTCTCTGACTTATTTCACTAAACATAATATTCTCTAGGTCCATCCATGTTGCTGCAAGTGACAGTATTTCATTCTTTTTTATGACTAATATTCCTCTGTGTGTGTGTGTGTGTATACCACATCTTCTTAATCCAATCATCTGTTGATGGACATTTGGGTTCCTTCCATGTCTAGTGTTTCTCTTTTAAATAGCATGTACATGGATTTTGTTATTTTTAACTGAATATTTTGGTAATTAACATTATTGTGATATATTTGGAATATTTTACCAACTTATTCTATACTTTATCTTTACTTCTTTCTTTATTTTATGTTTTTACTTCTCCTTTAATGAATTCTTTTGAATTGGCTGAGATTTTACATTTGTCTCTTAATTCTGTTTTTCTCCTCTTTTGGTTTGGACATTATTTACTTCTTTCTATTTTGTTAGAGGTTATCCTTGAAATTTTAACATATGGATTACACATAAAAAAGTGGAAAACTAATTAGTATGCTTATCCCCTCTCTAACCAACATAATAAGCAGCCACAGCACACTTTAGTCACTGCCTATTATGTTAGACAGTTTATCGATCCTCTTTTATTTAGTTCTTAATATTATAATTTTAGTCCTTCACATTTTTGATTTTTACTTATATTTATGCATTTTTAGCAATTTCTTTTGTCATAGTTTCATTTTATACCTCAGATATTCCTTCTGAGATCATCTTTCTTCTTCTGAATAACATCTTTTAAAACTTTCATCAGCAGTAAGTGCTCTTATTTTTTATTTGAAAATGTCTTTATTATGTGCTAATTCTTGAAGGATAGTTCACTGGAAATAAAATAACTCTTGACCTATAATTATATTTCAGCATTTTCTAGATATTATTCCACAGTCCCGTGGATTCCACTGTTCCTCTTGGGAAGTCAGCTGTCAGCCTAATTGTCATTCCATTGTAAGAAATCTGTTTTTCTATCTGGTAATTTTAAGATCATCTAT
This sequence comes from Mesoplodon bidens, assembly GCF_964165515.1. NCBI lineage: Eukaryota > Metazoa > Chordata > Mammalia > Artiodactyla > Ziphiidae > Mesoplodon > Mesoplodon bidens. The sequence goes on along the minus strand of NC_138177.1, from coordinate 81,094,307 downwards.
TTGCTTTGGTGATCTGCTGCATCAGTATGATATGTCTAGGAATGGATATATTTTGATATATTTTCTTGTTTGGGATATATTGTGCTTTTTGAGAGTAAAGAGCCAAACAATCATTAATTATGAAAAATTCGATTCTAATCCACAAATATGGTATATTCTTCCATTAAATCTCCTTTAATTCCTCTCAATGATGTGTTAGTTTTCTGTGGTCTTTCACATCTTTCATTAAATATAGTCCATGTTTTAAGTATTTAATATTACTGTTATTTTCTAACTGCTTTTTGTTAGTACATGGAAATATAGATTTATTTTTTTATATATTGATTTTGCATCCAAGAACCTTGTTGAACTCATTTATTAATTATAATAACTTATGTATAGATTCTTCCACATTTTCTAAGTATGGAAATATTCTATTTACAAATAATAATAGCATGACTTCTACCTTGTCAATGCAGATGACTGCAGAAGCCCATGTGTTATAAATTGCTAGAATCCCTCCTTCCTCTACACAAGAGTATGAATAATATTTCCTCTATAGGTTCAAATAGTCTGATCTATAGTTCATGAGTCACAAGATCAATCAGAATGAGCACTATTTATTTTTCAGTTTGCTAAATTGTCTTCACATTTAGTTCAATAACTCATTGAACTTTGCTCAGAATTTCTGAAAACCCTACAGGGATTAGTCTGTGTAAAATTTCAACCTGAAATGGATTTGTCTGGAAATTCATCATAAGAGATTTTTACATAAAATCTTCCCCTCGCATGTAACTAAAAATATTTTACTGGCAATACTGACATATAAACATAGATGGATCCCTGTAAACCATATAGTATATAGTACTTGATCATTATTTTCACTCGGCATGCTCACATACGAAGTTCATTACTGAGAAAGGAAAAAAAGGAATGAGATTATAGGTGATTTAAAAATAAATATTCTTGTTGAAGTTGTACCTATATAAAAGATTATAAATTCAATTTCATTAGTTTTGTTTTCATAAAGCTTAAATGGATAAAATTTCCTAATTTAACTCATGTACTAAGCAGGGAAATTTTTAGGCTAGGGACAAAGCAGAGAGGAGAAGTTAAACACAAATTAGGGGATGCATGCCTTCACATGATGGTATTCCCTTTAGGAAAAGACACCAGGCTTGTGTAAGGGCTAGGAAAACATCAATATTATCACTTTAGGACTTTTGCATAAGTTTTCCCCTGTTTGAAAAATGTTTTTTTTCCTCATTCTTCATCTGAACGATTCTACTTATGCAAGTCTCAGTTTAAATGTCACTTTCCTAGGCCCTTTTGAACCAATGTGTCTTCCCCATGTCATTCTATTTTATTTTAGGTGCTTTATCATAAATTTTAATTCCATATTTGCATGTTTACTTGTGGTTCTCAAACTGCAATGTGCTTAAGAAGCACTTGAGGAACTCATTAAAAATGTAGATTCTTGCAGCTAACTTTACAAATTTCCACTCAGTACATCCTAGTTGGGACCCAGAAATCTGCATTTTTAACAAACTTTCCCACGTAGTTTGGGAAAGTAGCTGGCCCTAAGAACATACTTCTGGAAGTTCTCCATGAGGGCAGCAACTCTACTTATGTATCTCTAACATCCAGCAGAGTGATCAATAAATATTAGCTGCATTACAAATATGAGGACTCAAAATATCCAACACACACACTTTGACAAGTAAGCCAGTGGACTAATACTGCTTTAGGGTCAGGGGTGCCTTCAGACCCAGAAAAAAACTTTCTAAATGTGGGGTGAAAGAGTTTAGAAGAGAGAAAAAAAGGAATCCGAGTGTTGGAGTTTGGGCCAGAAGTCAAAGTTGATGAGCTGTCAGCAGCCAGTCTTTATCGTGATGAGTCAAAGACTGTATACAAAACTCCTATGGGGTATCCAGTTCAAAATTTTAGCTGGATAAGGGCACTATCTTCCTTTCATCACAGTGCTGCTTTCAACACATCAGGAAACACCATGTCACTCCTTGACAGAGGCTGGCAATTTGAACTAGGGAGATAATTTGATGGCTTTAAAGCTGGCTGATATTTTCATTTGTGATTCTTCATGGCAGCACTGCCCCTCTTTTTCTGTTTTGTCCCCTGTTGTGAGGTTTGGCAGCTAGAATAATATTTTAAGGCAGGGTTGGTGGTGGGGTGCTATGCGGGAACTGTAATGCCAGCATTTCTGCTATCTGATACCAGCAATTTAAGGGACAATGATGTAAAGAGAAATGGCTCTTGGGGACTAAAGAAAAAAAAACCTGAAATGGACCATAGGGACTTGAGAGCTAAGGCCTGAGATTAACCTCTGTAGCTATAGATAAGCAAGAGTAGACCTTGTTTGCTGTTTTAGAGTGTGAGGAAATATTATTTAGGGTCTGCCTTTCAATTTTGTCTTCCAAGCATAAGTTAGGATTGGGTATGGTGACTTTAAGGGAAGGTGGAAGTCTCAACAAAATCAAGTATTCAGGAAATCAGTTACTGAGAAAAATTAACTCAGTAAGGAATGGTAAGGATAGGGCTGGAAAGAAAATCAATTATTGTATGGCAGTCAACATAGCTGCATGATTCGATCTGTAACTTTAGGGGAAAACGAATTTGGCTAAAATGCCTTCTTACCTGCTGTTCTGGTTTTTGTTTTTTGGGGTTTTTTTCTACATCTCTGTTTTTAGATGTTACTTTTTAGAGAGTTGGCATGTAGACAGTCTCTGACAAGGCAAAATATCTTTAATGGGCTCTCTCTGAGTTAAAATCTTTGGCCTCTTCCAATCTTTCATCTCCTTTGAGCAGTAAATCCCTCCGCTCTTTCAGACAGCTCTTGAGACCAGGTTGACATAAACAGTAATATCTGCCAGGAAACATGGCAGCTCTGCTTAGAAGAACCTGGAGTGCCTGAGGAATACTTGGCTGCAAATTTTTGTGTTGAGAAATGTGGCACCAGAGATCAGAGGGGATACATGTCTGTCTGGCTTTTGGTTTGCACTCAAGGGCTACGCTGTAAGTGACCAGAGGCCAAAACTAAAACAAAGCCTCCTTAATCTGTGCATCTACCAGCATCTTCCCCATCTGGCAGGAAGATTCTCTTCTTCTGTTTTCACTTACTCCCAGTTAATATTTCAAACAGCATTTTTATTTCTGCAGTTCCAGATTCTAATCAGACCCCTGCCAATCTCTAAAGGGCTTGTGTGTCTCCTATCACTGGCCTGTTTTATTGACTCTATCTGAATTACTCCAGTTATGGCCATGCTGACATTTGCCCTCCAATCTGACTTTAATTACAATAAATATAAAGTTAAGATGGTATTGTTTCCCTTATCCTAACTTTATCCCAGTATGACACTCTAACTGCCTACATCAAGATTACCATGAAAGGGGGAGGGCTACTAAATGAAGACTCTTGGGTCCCTGTACAAACATATGTAATCAGAGTCTTTGTAGATAAGACCTGATAATTTGCATCTGTTCAGCTTTTGTGGAAACAGGGGCTTCCACTTCCAGCAGTGACAGAATTGATATCAGACAAGCCCTTCCACTATAGATAACCATAAAAATGCATAAAATGCATGAAACAATTTTCAGTTATTGAAAAACATGCAGTGCAGGATTGTGTCTCTGAAAGAAAGAAAATAAGTGATGTGAGCCTCAATTCACACAAGCTTTCTGCCCACAATCACTTTCCAGGAGATGTCCCAGGAAAATGGACAGAAAAAAGAATTCAGTGCTGTTAGTATAGATGAAATTTGCAGGGCAGATTATTAGAAGAAGGAGACATACAGGAAAGGGACGCCAGAAATCTGCATAGAGGCACTCTGGAGCTTTGGTTCTATACTTAACTTCACGTGGAGAGATTTTGCAAGTCCTGGCAGAAATTAGCTATCAGGGAATCTCTGAATTAAATGGATATTCTAGAGATCACACAAGGCTGGGAGATGAAGCTATAACCACCCAGAATGGAGAGATATTGCTAAACACTTCAGCCAATTAGTTGATATCCCCAGAATGTCCACACCTTAACAGCAAGATTACTTTAAGGCTAAAGTGAGGACAAATCTAGACCCACAGAGCCAAACTCAAAGCGCCTTAAAGGAAGACAGAAAATACCCCCAATGCCCAACAAACAGTTAAACATTTCTTGAAAAGCAAAGAAGCAGAAAAATGTCACCACTAACCAGAAGTAAAATCAGCCAGTAGAAATAGTCTCAGTAAAGACAGAGGTGTCAGAATTAGCCAAAGAGAACTTTAAAAGAGCTATTAATATTCCACTTCCTTATCCAAACTCTGCAGGTAAGAGTTATAAACTCAGGACAAGTACAGAAAAATACAAGGAACTGAAAGCACTTGAGAGTGAATAGCAGGTAGATTCTGGATAGGAATTGATATCTGGAAGAAGGAAATTTCAGGATTGAATTAGCCAGTTTTATGGCTCTCAGCCTTAGTTTGGGCCATGGTTGACACCTAGCTGAGCAGCTAGAACTGACAGAAAACTCACAGTCTTTCTTGGGTGAACAACTAGATTAGAGATATTGCTGCACCAAAGCCATTAGAAAGTGAGGTGGTATCCCATAAAGTAGAGAACCAGAAAGAGGGAGCCCAAAATTTAGTGTTATAAACTCTGTCAACCACTCTGACCCTGAAGGAGGCATGTGTAGAGCAGACTCCAAACAACTCAGCTTACTGAAGAACCAAACTGAAACTTAAAATGCCAGTCAAAATGCAGAATTAAAAAATTTGAGTCCAGCTCTTCATGATAAACCAAAATTTAAAACACAACTTTTAAGAGAAATATAACATACTTCAGAGTCTCCAAAACATAATATTTATAATGTTCAAGACACAATCCAGAATTATATGTGAAGAACAAGAAAAATGTGAGCCATTCTCAAGATAAAAGATAATTGATTGAGAATGACCAAGAGGTGACCCATAAGTTCAAATTAGCATAAAATTATTTTACAGGCAGTATTAAAACTGTGTGTAAGGATGTACAGGAAAATATACTTGCAATAAATAAAAAGGATAGAATGAAAAGATCTCAGAAAGGCAATAGAAATTATAAAAATATACAAATGGAAATTTTATAACTGAAAAACACAGTATCTGAAATTTTAAAAATTCACTGGATGAACTTAAAAACAAAATGGAGCTGCCTAAGGAGTCAGTGAATTGAAGAGAGATCAGAAGAAATTATAAAATTTAAAGGATAGAGAAAAGAGAATTCAAAAAAAAAATGAAACATGCCTCAGCCACATGTGAGACAACATACATATAACGATAGTCCAAGAAGCAAAAGAGAAAGAGAATGTGGTAGAAAAATGTAGAAAAATAATGACTGAAAATGTCCCCAATTTGTTGGAAGACATACATTTACAGATGCAAGAAGCTCAACAACTCTAAGCAAAATAAATACAAATAAAACCATGCCTGACAACGTTAAACTGACGAAAATCAAAGATAAAGTGAAAATCTTGAAAGCAGCAAGAATAAAATGACATATTACGTATAAGGGGAAATGATAGCTAGTTCCTCATCGAAAACTGTGTAAAATTGAAGACAGTAGAACAACATTTTTTAAATGCTGGGAAAGATACTTAGCCAAAAATTCTATAACCAGTGAAAATACTGAATAAAGGTGAAATAAAGATATTTTCAGATAAAAGAAAACTGAGATTGTTCATTGCCAGTACACCTGCAGTGCAAGAAATGCTAAGGGATATTTTAGAGGCTGAAGGGAAATAATATCAAAAACTTGGATGTTCAGGAGAGAAAGAAGAACATCAGATATGGCAAACATCTGGATAAATGTAAAAGCTTATTTTTGCTTTTAATTTCTGTAAACTACATAGCAGTGTTAAAACAAAAATTACAACATTTTCTTTTGGCATTTATAAAGTATTTCAGTGGAAAATATTTGACAACTTTAGCATAAGGGATTTGGAAAGGAGTAAATTAAGTCATACTGTTGCAAAATTTTCACATCTAATGTGAAGTAGTACAACATTAATACAAATACATAAATTTAAGAATGTGTACTAAAATCCTTAGAGCAATCAATAAAAATTAATACATATGGTACAACTAAAAAGGCAACAGTAAAATGGAAAAGACAAGTAAAATGGAATTCTAAAAAACTAGTCAAGTAAGTTGAAAGCAGGTAGAAAAGAAGGAAAGGAAGAACAAAAATGAGGAGGAAGCAAAATACAAATAGTGAAATAGTAGACCTAAATACAACTATATCAACACTTAAAAGGCAGAGATTGTCAGAATAAAAAATCAAGACCCAGCTATATGCTATGGGTAAGAGGTACATTGCAAATATAACAATATTGATAAGATGAAAGTAAACAGGTGAACCTAGGACTCCCATTTAGCTCTGGTCTGTAAAGAGCTTGGAAGCCATTAGTCTCAAACTTTCAAAAAGAAAAAGCTTAATAAACTGAATATCAATGACTATTCTTGCATCCTTTAAAGAAATGAAGTTGCAGGGCAAATCAGCACCCCAAAATCTGGAGAGATAGGCAAATCCAGAGAGACACAGACAAGATTTGATTACATGGAGCAGAAGCTGCTGAAGCCATAAACTGGTAGGAACTCTTAACTAGGAATTTTGACAAATTGCTGGAAGCCAAATGTGGACTAGGCTGCATCTTGGAGGCTCCTTAAGGCTGCACGTTTTCATGGGTTTTACCTCCAGGAACTCCACCATGTTCTCACAGTGATCCAAGAAAGAGCTCCTCCTGCCTCTGGCAGGGGTAGAGGGGTAGAAATAATCATTGTGAAATATACCCATGGCATACTTTATAACAAAGGCCTACTCCCCAGGAAAAATATCTTTGCCAGAGCCAATCTCAGGAGAAGACCATTTCCCCCATTCCAACCACGTCTAGACTTCCTATCTGACCTAACACCACCACTACCACCAAAAGCAGTCAACAGATTTCAGGGATACAAGGAAACAGATTGGGAACACTATACCCAGGGAAAAGGAACGGGAGTGGGATTGGGGGAGTTATATCACTGGATAAACACTTGTGAATATCACAGCCCAAAGACATAGTCTTACTAAAATGCTGAGATTTACTTAGATGATTATGGAACTCTCTCCGTCCCCCGTACCTTACCACCACATCAGCAGGGCTCTAGGACAAAACAGTGGGTTACAGGTGAGAGAGCTGCAAAACGTACACTCCCACTGAGGAGTACTTAGAGAAGCTCAAAATGAAGAGGGGAGACAAATACAAGGACACTAGAGGAATCTGAAGCCTATGACACCTACATCTACAGAAAACATTAAACACCCCAACTGCTAGACAGGTTACCATAAATCCTCACACTGAAGGCCTATTTACCTTAGTTCTTATTACCCAAAACAACCTGGCTAGCTTTCAATAAACATTTTACAAAACCAGAATGCAAGAACAGTCTGATGAGACAAAGCAATCATCAGAATCAGACTTAGATATGACACAGATGTTGGAATTATCAAACAGGAAATTTAAAAATATGTTAAGGGCTCTAATGGAAAAAATAGGCAACATGCAATAACAGATGGGTAATGTTCAGCAGAGAGATGGAAACTCTATGCAACGAAATAGATGGAAAAAAATAGACCATGCAAATAGTAAGCATGAGTAGGCTGGAGTCAATATCAGCTAAAAATAGACATCAAGATAAAAAGTATTGTCAGAAACATTTTATAATGATAGAAGGGTGAATTCAAGCACATAGCACTCATAAATGTGTACACAGCTAATGATAGGATTCCAAACTACATGAAAAAAATCCACAGAGTTGAAGGGAAAAATAGACAATTTCAAAATCATAGTTAACAATATTAACACCCCCTTTCAACAATTTATAGATTAAGAGACAAATAATTAATAAAGTTATAGATGACCTGAACATTACTGATCATCTTGACCTAATTGATATTTATAAAAAACAAAAACAAACAAACAAAAACAACCTACTCCCAACAACTGCAAAGAATATATCCTATTTAATGCATATAGTACATTCACCAAGACAGATCTTGTGCTGTGATCGAAAATAAGTTTAAATAAAAGGATTTAAATAATATAGAATATATTCTCTGGTCACAATAGTATTTAATTAGAAAGCAAATAACAATAAGATATCTAACGAAATACCAAATAGTTGGAAATAAACAACACGTTTTTAAGTAGTCTATGGGTCAAAAATGGAATCACAAAGGAAAAGAGAAAATAGTTCAAACTGAATAATGGAAAATATATCAAAATTTGCAGGATGTAGTTAAAACAGTGCTTAATGGGTAATTTATCTTTAAATGTTTTATTAAAAAAGAAGTATAAAACAATGATCTAAGCTTCCATTCAGTGATCAATGATCAAACTTCCCACTTTTTTTCTAAAAACAGTAAAGTTGAACAAAATAAGAAATTGGAATAAAGAGCAGAAATCAACAGAATAGAAAACAAGTAACATGAAAACTGACAAAGACAAAATTTGGTTCTTTAACATGATCAGTAAAATTGAAACTCCCTAGTTAGACTATCAAGAAAAAAAAATTGAGAACAAACCAAACTTACCAATATGAGGACTAAAAGAGAGACTATCACTACAAATTCTATCCACATTGAGAATATAATAAGAGAATATTAACAACAACTTGTGCAAACAAATATAATTTAGATAAAATGGACAGATTCCTTGAAAAAAATCAACATACCAAGACTGACACAAGAAGTAGAAAATTAGAATAGCATTTTATCTATTAAAGAAAGTGAATTATCAAAAACCTTCCCACAAAGAAAACTCCAGGCCCAATTATTTCATTGGTAAATTCTATATTTAAGGAATAAATAACACCAATCTTACAAAAACTCTTTCAGAATATAGAAGAAGAAACACGCCAACTTGTTTTATAAAGCCAGCATAACCCTAATACCAAAAGTTGACAATGTTTTACAAAGTTATAAACTGCTCTAAGGAGTATAGATGTAAAAGTACTACAGTAATAGCAAATTAAATTTGGCAATATAAAAAATGATATTTACCATGAATTACCAAGTGGTATTATGCCAAATGCAAGGTTTGAAAATCAACTAGTGTAATTCATATTAACAGAACTAAAAAAATATTATTTTTCAAAGGATGCAGAAAAAGCACTTGACATAATTCAATATCCATTCATGATTTGAAAAGCAAAACAAAAACATCTCAGCAAACTATAAACAGAAGTTAAATTCCTTATGGTAATGAAGAGTATCTTCTAAAACCTACAGCTGTCATCATACTTAATGGTGAACTATGGACACTTTAACCCTAAGATTGAGAAAAAAATTTAGGACACTCAATTTCACAACTTCTATTCAACATGATACTGGAAATCCCAGCTATTGCAGTAAAGTGGAGAAAAGAAAAAGAAAAAAAAAAGAAAGAAAGGCATAAATATCAAAAATGAAAAAGTACAAATATTTCCATTTACAGATGACATGCTTGTTTACATAGAAAATCCTAAAGAATTTACAAAACAACTATAAGAATAAGTAAATTAAGCAAAATTACAAGATATAAGATTAATTTACAAAAACCAACTGTATTTTTATATAGCAGTAATAAACAATATAATAAAAATTCCATTTATAATAGCATCAAAAATACTAAGAAATAAATTTAACAAAAGATATATAAGATCTTCACATAGAAAACTAAGAGAACATTGCTGAGAGAAATTAAAGAAGACCTAAATAAATGGAGAGATAAATCATGTAAATAAATAGTCCATTATCCTTTAATTGATATATATATCCAATGCAATCACAATTAAAGTTTGCAAAAATTTGATAAGCTGATTTTAAAATTCATATGAGAAAGCAAAGAAGCTATCCAAAATACTCTTGCCAAAGAAAAACAAGGTTAAAGGATATATGCTACCTACCTTCAAGATATATTGTTGAAGTGATGTCAGCAAAATGACAAGTATAGCAATTTCTAGTGCTTGTCCTCCCCCAGAAACATCAATTTTCCTGAGGCCCCAGGCTCCCACAAACCCAAGCTCCCAGCCCACCCTGTGCTCACCAACTCCTGTGGGAACAGGCTCCTGGCAGTTCCTGGGACTGAGCTTCCTCAGTGGTGAAAAACTGAAAGCTTTTCCTATAAGATCAGAAACAAGGGAATGATGCTCACTGTTGCAACTTCTATTTAATATCCAGGAAGTCCTAGCCAGAGAGCAGTTAGGCAGGTAAAAGGAATGAAAGACATCCAAATTGAAAATAAATAAATAAAATTATCTCTACAGGCAACATGATCTTATACCTAGAAAATACTAAAGATTACACACACACACACACACACACACACCTGTTAGAAGTAATAAATTCAGTTGCAGCATACAAAATCAATACAGAAATCAGTTGTATTTCTACACACTAACAATGAACTATCAGAAAAGGAAATAAGAAAACAATCTTACGTACGATAGCATCAAAAAGGACAAAATACTTAGGAATAATCCTAACCAAGGAGATAAAAAACTTCTGCACTGAATACTAAAAAACAAATACAAATACTAAATACAAAAAACAAAAGGGCATGGAAACTTTTGAATGTGACAAATATGACTATTACTTTGATTGGGGTGATGGTTTCTCATTTGTATGCATATTTCCAAATTCACCAACTGGTATGTATTAAATAAGTGCAGTTTCTTGTATATCAATTATAGCTCAATGAAGATGTTTTAAAATGAATAAATAAAAATACTTAGAAATTTTGATGATAAAAAGTACTTTGGAAAAAAATAAAACAAAGAAGAGGCATGTGGAATTCTTGACAGTGGAGAGAGGGATACTATTTTAAATAGGATGGTTAGCGACAGTGTCACTGAGAAATTCACACTGAGTTAAATTTTGTAGCTCCTTCTTCTGGCTTTCATAATATCTTGCTTTCCCTCCCTTATCATGGTTTCCCTAATGTCTTTCAAATTGTCCTCTCTTAGTTTCCTTTGCAAGATCCAATTCTTTTCTTTACCCTTAAAAGTTAGTATTCCTCTAATTCTGCCTTTAGCTCTTTTCTTTTTTCATTCTGTATGCTCTCCCTGAATAATATCCTACATTTGTACCATTTCAAATATATATGTGTATTTCCTAAACAAGTCCACTTCCATGATCTCCTTGTCCATTATCCACTGAACTATTGGACATTTCCATTTCTGTGACTTACAGACTCTTCAAACTAAAAATATAGGAAAATAATTTCAACAGTTTTCCATCTAAGGCTTCTCCCTATTCTGTACTGACCTTCTCACAGTTGCCAAATGCCTAGAAATCATTCTCAATTGTCCTCTGCTTCATTTCCAAAAATGAAACTGGAGGCAGGGAGACTAGCTAACTGATTATACAACAGCACGGGTAAGAGATGATAAGAACTGACATGGAACAGCTGTGGCAGAGATGAAGAGAAAGGGACAGATCTGAAAAATATTCTCAAGGTAGAATTGACAGGATTTGGGACAAACTGGCTTTGAGAGAATTTGGGCTTAAGAGTCTTGATGAGTAGAGAATTGAGCACAGAAGAGGACAAGCAGATTGGAAGAAGATGATAAAATTATTTTGGATGAATTATTCTTGACATAACTGTCAGAGAAATAGCCAGGTAAAAAAGTCATGTATTGGTAGTTTGCTAGGTGCCTTACTTTCGCTAAGCTCATAAATAGATTCTGAGACAAGAATTCAGAGGCAAGTAGTATAGTTTGGAAGTGGTCTTGGAAAACACCAATAGGTTAGGGGGAAAGAGAGGTAAGAAATAGAAGGAAGCCTATAAAATATGCTTTGTCCAGGCAGTTACAACCACTGTAGGTGGGGAAATTTAAAGTTTAACACCATTGGTAAAACTCTAGAAGTTGGTGTAAAACATTACCTTAGAGTTATCACAACCTAGGGTTTAGAAGCTGGGGTTGTTATCCATTAAATCTCCACCAGCATTCTTTGAGAGCTCTTTCTGGAGTCATTAACTCTTCCAGATCTTCTTGCGTGCCACAAGCATAGGATGAACATTCTCTTGCAGTCAGAAAGTTTGCTGGAATTAGTCTTCAGCATATAGAAGATAAATGCCAAAGGAATATGAATGAGGCAGTGATGGCATCTACTGTACTAAATATAACATGAACCTGGAGTTCAGGGAAAGCTCTGGCTTAGAGAAATAGATTTGGAAATCTTTAGCATAGAGTTGGCCAAATTTATACCTCCAGAACCATGAATATACTGGGCTGGTCAAATAACATCTCCAAATGTCAATGGAGGAGAGAGAAGAGAAGATACGAGCCAGTTAAATCAGAGGTCTGGAGGCAAAAGCAATGTCTCTTGGAAAACTGTCTTTATGGGACATGATCTAAAGATGATATGAAGTCTGCTTTGGAGGTAGGCAACGAGCAAAAAAGGACAGAGAATGGAAATTGCTAGAAACTAGAGGAAAAAGGGAAATCTCAATGGTGAGGTTGAGGTGTTCTGGAAGAGTTGTTTACCCTCCTAACAGAGAATGTACACTGCTTGGGGCAAAGTACTGGATTCATCCATGGGTGGAGCTCTAAGAAAGATAAATATACAGTAGAGCTTGTATCATCAGAAATTCTAATAGGAATCCTCACAGCAAAAGAATTCCATCAAAAGGGATGATGTATGAGAGCAAGCATAAACTAATGATCTAATTGATCCCAATATATGAGAATTTATCATCTAGTGATGGTAGTTGAGGGGAGAGATAGCGTTACCTATGGTTCATTCGGCAACTGGGGAATTTACAGACACTTTGAGACACTGTGGCTTCTGTTTACTGCATATCTCATGGTTTCAGCTGATTTTTTGTTTTCCTTCAAATCAATCTCTTTCTACAACACTATTCTATGTTTCCTGGTAGGCTACACCCATAGGGTGCATTTTTTCAGGTTTTAGGAGTAGGAACTTGAGCCAAAATACAAGATCTCAAAACATATTTGAGCCGGCCTAAATATAGTCCAGATCCCAGATTCCATAACTATCTTTGATGAAAATGTCCCATTAGCAAGCATGTGATCTACCTACAACTGGACATGGGAAGCCAATGGAAAAAAAAGTGTTTAATCTTGGTTTTTGCTATGGAGTTCTCCAAGAAATCCCTGATACCACTTCACATATCCAAGTATTTCACACCAAGTTAGACATTGTCCCAACCCAAAAACAAGCTCCTGGTAATTTCAAATACTACATAAGTCCCAGAAATGTGCAAATAAGGTATATAAAAAAAAGGCAGCCACTAACTCTGGTAGTGAGAGTTATATGGTCAGGAAGGAAATTGATCTTTATCCCATTTAAGTTTTAAATGTCTTAAAGCTTCAGTCTTTGCAACTTTTACTCCTTCCATCCAGTTCTTTAGAAACAAAAAAATGTCTTTCTAAGATTGGTGTCAATTGGAAAGTATTTGTATGTTCTGGCTGTTAAGATGGAAAGTGTGAATTTACAGAAACTCTAATATGTAGAGAGAGGGTGGTAAGTTTAGTAGAGTGGTGGAGGGGCAGTAGATGAAAGTGGGGTGCCTATGGGACGGAGCCAAGAAAATGAGACTCACAGACTGAGAGTCAATTATGCTCAGGTTTCACAGTCTCCCCAACTGTGTGCCAAAGGCAACGTGTTAGAGGCTGGGTGAAGTCTTAGCCAGGAAAAGAGAGCCTAGTAATGTGTTGCTGTGTTGAATAATGAGGCTGGTAAGCATTTGGCCTTTACTTAGTTTTGCTGGCATATTCAGATAACACTATACTAAGCCGAAACATAGTTCTAAGGTTAAATAATATTTTGTTGATTTTTCCCAATCACTTTGTAGGGAGGATATATCGATAGAAGAAGGCAACTAAAAATATAAACTTCTTGCCCCAGATCCCATCCTCACTCTCCAAAAATGTGAGCTATTAACCTGGGAGGAGTGAGATGAAGAAATGAAGTCAGCCTTTTGGTCTTGTCCTTAGATTGAAGTCTGGGGACAAAATTCATAAACAAGTATTTAGTGAACTGCATTTTAAAGTTTTCTTTTCTTCCTTGTCTTGCGTTTTTTAGAAATACTATTATATCTCCTTAAGAGTTGGGAAAGAGAAGCAGTTAATTAGAGCTACAGGGAACTACTTGAGGTCAAAGCCAGCTGGCTCAAATTGACCTGTTTGTAACTGGAAAGTTAGTTTGGCTCCTTTGTGTTTTTGGTACTTTTATAGACATTATTTTGTTTTTCATTCAGCGTGATTTCATAAGCTCCAGAAAGTCAGGGCCGCTGGAAAAAGTTGTGTGCCTATTTACTGCTTCTACTTTTCTAGAAGTGAGCTATTCCTCCCCATGTTGGCTGCTCAACTCTAGCCACAGGCTTTAATCCACATCTCCATTGTTACCCCACACCAGCTCCAGAGACACCTGCTCACCCATTCTGTGAGCTCACCTCTGCGTTCTCACACTGAGATCTTGCCCTGAGCTTTGCCAAGTCTAGGGAGCTATTTCACTGGGGTCACTGCTTTTCTAAAAATCAAAGTCCATAATGAAATATGATGAGAGGTTAAGAAATAATATCCTAGAGTCCCAAAACACATATGAAGCCCCTTTTCAACAATCATGGGATGGAGCCAAGGCAGGAGCTGCTGGAGAGAGCAAGCTGAGAACAAATGTTGGCAGTTTTATTTAAAGCCACAAAACTATCTAAAGCAGCAACAGCTAGTTTGATCACTGAGTATATCTCACAAAGCTACTACTCTTTTTACCCTGGTTTTAATATTGAATAATTGTATGCTCATTCTCACTCGGTCTAGCTGTAATACTACACAATCACAATTATGATATGATCTAAGAAGCGTTTTAGCGTGTCTGAGTAGTGGAAACATAAGAAGACAATAAGAATTCCTACAGCTTGCTGTAGGGTTACTCCTTTAATATAAAATTAACAACAAAAAAGGGGCTATCTGCAAGATAATCCATATATGGATGATTGAGGACCTTTTTAAGAAACCCATATTATGTATTACAACTTAAGTAACCAGTGTCTAACCTCAGGAGAGGATCTGAGTTTTCATATTTACATTGTGGTCTCCATTAGTTGTATTCTATCTCTGTCGTGAAAAATAAAGGTGTTAACATCCAGGCATTGGTCAGCAAGGATGTTAGTAAAAGGGGGCTAGTGAGTAAGGTTTTATTCTGTGTATATGCAGCTTTGTCCAGAAAAGAAATGGCCTGGCCAACGGACCCAAATATCCATTCTTCTTGGTAGGTCTTCCTATATATAGTGCATAGGGTGATGGTTCCAGCCATTAAGATCTTCCAAAGAGTTTACTTAAAAAATTTTTTTTTTCATATCTTTATTGGAGTATAATTGCTTTACAATGGTGTGTTAGTTTCTGATTTATAACAAAGTGAATCAGTTATACATATACATATGTCCCCATATCTCTCCCCTCTTGCATCTCCCTCCCTCCCACCCTCCCTATCCCACCCCTCTAGGTGGTCACAAAGCACAGAGCTGATCTTCCTGAGCTATGCGGCTGCTTCCCACTAGCTATCTATTTTACGTTTGTTAGTGTATATATGTCCATGCCACTCTCTCACTTTGTCCCAGCTTACCCTTCCCCCTCCCCGTATCCTCAAGTCCATTCTCTAGTAGATCTGTGAAAGAGCTCACTTTTTAAATTCCATGCTTACCAAGCATCTCTTCTTGCAGGGAGGCAGGGAGAGATATGAGGTAAGCACTGAGGGGTTTCAGTGTGGAGAGAATTGTTGGAAATCCTGAAAATGAGAAAAAGCCACAAGTCATATACTCAAGATCAAGCAGAGAAACAAGGCTTATAAGCCAGAGAAGGGAGTCTAAACTAGTTTCTAAAAAATAATGGGCGGGCCACAAATAGAGACCATGTCCAATTACAGACCCAAAGACATGGAGCCCTGGATAAATAAGGTGTGGGAAAAAAAATGGAGCAAGTAAGTAGGAGGAAGGACATGGGAAAATATTACTTCTGAGGCATATGGTATTGTCTGAGCTGGCTTTTAAATATCTTTGTAGCTGGATGTGAGGGAGATATGCAGGAATGTAATCATGAAGAGCTAAGAGTGCCTAAATTAAGAAGTTTTAATTTTATTCTAAAAAGCATATGAAGAGCCACTGAAGGGTTTTAATCTCTGAAGGGGCATTATCAGAGGAGTAGAATGTCAACCAGCAGAAACAAACAAAAAACACTAAACAAAAATAAAAGCTATATATCTGAATAAATGCATTAAAAATGTATTGTTATTAATTTAGTCACAAATCAAATGCAAGCAAATAACCAAGAGAAAGACACATACTCTCTAATTACTCAGCTGTGTTTTTAACTTAATTAAGGTGGAATGTAATGAGCAATCAACTGACCAGACCACCTCTCACTGTTTTGATATGAGAACAGTTCCATCTTAGAGCAGAGTTTGTTGGCAAATCTGATATCAGAACTCTGTCATTCATGACATATCTACTTTTTGTTCTTCTCTTTTGGTCAAAACATTTATTGGATAATGAGGCCAAATCTCTTCCCTCACTGCCCTTGTTCCAATAGAATATTATGGTTCATGGCCTGTCCCTTATAATCAAGGGGGAAAAACAATGAAGAAAAATAATTCATCCAGATTGTTTCTTAAATTTTACAATATGGAAGAGGCTTTGTCTTCATGGTGGGATTTGATGCCTAAATCCTGCCATTTCTCTTCACCTCCCAGCTTCTGGCTAATAGACTTGCACAAGGCTCAGATTACCTAGCAATTGCCAGCTCTTTCCTTACTGCTCCATGAGATGGGCAGTTGAAAACACAGTGGAACCTGTTTCTAGCTTTGGAGGGATAGTAGCACCACTTACTTATAACCTGGCCTAACAAATGCCAGTGTCTGAACAATCAGATTTGCTATTCCTCTCCTGGTGGGAAGATCCAGTCCAGGGAGGTGGAAAGGAAGCAGAAGTCCTAATTCCTATCCTTCCCTCTGAGGGCATGGGCAATAGAGTCCCCCTTCTCTGTGAAAACGTGAAGAGACGGAAAGACAGCTCTCCTTTCCCAACAGTGATCAACTTCAGTAAGTCACAATTTTACTTTAGCAGAGAAATAATAACTGCCAAAACTAAATACTTGTCTAGGAATATTGAGTTATGTCTACGCAGGGAGTTGTAAAATATCTAATGAACCCTGGACTATTTACAATGAACTTAAAAATATAAGAGGAAAGATGGGATAAACTCAATTAGATTTTTAAGTGCCATGAAAATATTTTAAGTCTCTGTTCCATTCACACATTTTCATAAATCATCAGAAAATATACTTTCTGATGAAATATTTATTTTGGAAAATGAGAAATTTGGGAAAATAATTTACAACCATTTTATCTTTTTACGATGTGGACATACTACTTTAGATTTTACTGAGTAAAAATTAGACGATCCTTGCATATAAAAGGATAAAGAGCATATGCATGCACACATTATTATCTAAATAATTCAGGCCCCAAACTATATTTTACATTTAAAAATTTAGATAATTTAATAATCATGATTATAATTATTGAAGTTTTCCAGTTGACCTTATAAAAATGGTCCTACTGATAAATGACTTTCTCCTTGGGCAAGAGTATTCATGAGTTGCCACTGAAACAACTATATCCCACCTTATAACTTATAGCACATGTTTATAAAGCTGACTAGAAAGGGGAACTCAGTCTATGGTACTAAAACAACATTTTCCTTTGCTTGAGGAAAGTTGTCCCATTAAAGGAATCAAACTGGACTGAACAAGGATCAGACCTTAGACTCATTAACACCACATTTTAACATAGTAAAATAAATGGTCTTTTAATACATGTCTAAGAATTGTACCTATTTGAGAGAATTCATAAGAGAACTTTGTCAGTGATGGGACAATTTGTCCTATATTCTATTTAATGCCTACATGGTCATGGTAAATGAAATAGATCAAATGTTCTGGTCTCATCCTGTTCAATGTACTCAAATTGATTTGGCCATAACTTAAACATGATTATTTCATGATGATCAAATCCAGTCTCATTATTTGAAACTAATGTCCATATACTGTCAACTCCCAAACATACATCTCCAGCCTCGACCTCTCTCCTGAACTCCAAACTCACGTATACAAGGACCTACTCAATATCTCTTCTTAAATGACTAATAGACATTACAAACTCAATATATCTTCTCCCCAAACTTGTTCTACCTTTAGCCATACCCAAACTGTTGATAGAATATTATGCTCCCACTGTCTGGGGCCAAATTAAGAAGTTACCTTTGTCCATTTTTTTCTTTTACATTCTACTTTGAACCAATAAAGTCCTGCTGGTTCCACCTTCATAATACATCCAGGATCTGGCCATTTCTCATCACTACCATTGCTTCCTGAGTCTAAGGTACCATAATCTGTTGCCTGAATTACTTCAGTAGCCTTTTACTTGGTCTTCCTTCAGGTCATATTTTTCCTCAACTCTGCATTAGCTCCCGATTTAACGCAGAATAAAAGCCAAAGTCCTTAAAATAGCCTGAAAGGCGTTAGACTCTCTGGCTCCTTGTTACTGTTTTGGAATACTCTCAAACTACCCTTCCTTTCATTTGTTCCACTCTAAGCACTTTGGCAGCATTGCTGTTCCTCTAACACATCCAGTCATATTCCTACCTAAGGGCTTTTCCCTGGATGGTCCCTGTGCCTGGAATAATTTTCCCTTCGATATCCTGCTTAGCCAACTCTCAGCCCCTTCAAGATTTTGTTCAAGTGTTACCTTTTCATGATCCTATTAAAAAGTGCAAGCCACCTCCAGCACTTGTCCCCTTTATCTGTTCTACCTTTTCTTTTCTTTTTTTGATAGTCCTTATCACCTTATAAAATGTTATATCATTTGTTTGTTTGTTTATATTCATTATCTGTCCCTTTCCACTTGACTGTAAGTTCCAGAAGATCAGGGATCTGTGGGACACTGATGTGTCCCAAGAACCAAGAACAGTTCCTGGAACACAGCAAGCACTCAATAAATATTTACCAAGTCAACTGCAAGGTCTGGCATTGATTATAAATATATCATTTTGTTTAATTGGAAGGTAAACTATTTCACTATTTTCCACTGACTAAAATAACATCACCTTCATTTTTGGTACTTGACAAAGCTCTCAATTCCCCTCAGCACTGTGTGCATTTTCACAAACTCATCGTCAAAATAAAGGAAAGTTGGTGGGCAAGAAGAAAGTCTTTTTTCCTCATTCTAAGCCTCCATGAAGCATTCTGTGCATATACCTATTATTGTACTTTACAGACCAAGTTATACTTTTTGTTTGTGTATCATTCTCACTAATGTGACAGCTCCTCAAGGGGAGAGCATATTTTCTTTACCTTTTTTTTATCTCCACTACCTGGCACATTATATAACAATAGCAATAATCAATAAAAGCTTGTTAAATAATGGATGAATTAATAAAGGGTTAAGTGGAGTCATGGTGAGAAGGAGAAAAGAGCATAACATTTGAAGTTTGCATTCCAGTTCTACTAACAAATACATATAGATCATGCCAGGTCCTTGCTCAGGAGGAAGTACTCTAATTTGTATTTGACACCAAAGCAAAGACAACAAAAACAAATTAAACAAGGGGACTACATCAAACTAAAAAGCTTCTGTGCAGAAAACAAAAATCAGCAAAATTAAAAGAAAACCTACAGAATGGGAGAAAATATTTGCAAACCACATACCTGATAAGGGGTTAATGTCCAAAATATATAAGGAACTCATACAACTCAATAGCAAAAAAGTCCCCAAAAAATTCAATTTAAAAATAGGCAAAGGACCTGAATAGACATTTTTCCAAAGAAGATATACAAATGTAAACATGTACATGAAAAGGTGATTAACATCACTAATGATCGAGAAATGAAAATCAAAACCACATTGAAGGACATGTCTCTTTTTGAATTATGGTTTTCTCAGGGTATATGCCCAGTAGTGGGATTGCTGGGTCGTATGGTAGTTCTATTTTTCATTTTTTAAGGAACCTCCATACTGTTCTCCACAGTGGCTGTATCAATTTACATTCCCACCAACAGTGCAAGAGTGTTCCCTTTTCTCCACACCTTCTCCAGCATTTATTGTTTGTAGACTTTTTGATGATGGCCATTCTGACTGGTGTGAGGTGATACCTCATTGTAGTTTTGATTTGCATTTCTCTAATGATTAGTGATGTTGAGCATCCTTTCATGTGTTTGTTGGCAATCTGTATATCTTCTTTGGAGCAATGTCCATTTAGGTCTTCTGCCTATTTTTGGATGGGGTTGCTTGTTTTTTTGATATTGAGCTGCATGAGCTCCTTGTATATTTTGGAGATTAATCCTTTGTCAGTTGCTTCATTTGCAAATATTTTCTCCCATTCTGAGGGTTGTCTTTTTGTCTTGTTTGTAACCGGTTTCCTTTGCTGTGCAAAAGCTTTGAAGTTTCATTAGGTCCCGTTTGTTTATTTTTGTTTTTATTTCCATTTCTCTAGGAGGTGGGTCAAAAAGGATCTTGCTGTGACTTATGTCATAGAATGTTCTGCCTATGTTTTACTCTAAGAGTTTTATAGTGTCTGGCCTCACATTTAGGTCTTTAATCCATTTTGAGCTTATTTTTGTGTATGGTGTTAGGAAGTGTTCTAATTTCATTGTTTTACATATAGCCGTCCAGTTTTCCCAGCACCACTTATTGAAGAGGCTGTCTTTTCTCCATTGTCTGTTCTTGCCTCCTTTATCAAAGATAAGGTGACCATACATGCGTGGTTTTATCTCTGGGCTTTCTATCCTGTTCCATTGATCTATATTTCTGTTTTTGTGCCAGTACCATATTGTCTTGATTACTGTAGAAGTGGATGAACCTAGAGTCTGTCATACAGAGTGAAGTGGGTCAGAAAGAGAAAAACAAATATTGAATGCTATCACATATATATATGGAATCTAAAAAAAAATGGTTCTGATGAACATAGGGGCAGGACAGGAATAAAGACACAGACATATAGAATGGACTTGAGGACAGGGGGAGGGGGAAGTGTAAGATGGGATGAAGTGAGAGAGTTGCTTTGACATATATACACTACCAAATGTAAAACAGATAGCTAGTGGGAAGCAGCTGCATAGCATAGGGAGATTAGCTTGGTACTTTTTGACCACCTAGAGGGGTGGGGTAGGGAGGGTGAGAGGGAGATGCAAGAGGGTGGGGATATGGGAACATAAGTATTCGTATAGTTGATTCACTTTGTTATACAGCAGAAATTAACACAACATTGTAAAGCAATTAATTATATTACAATAAAGATGTTTTAAAAAACACATTGAGATATCACCTCACACCTGTTAGGATGTCCATTATCAAAAAGACAGGAGATAAATACTGGCAAGAATGTGCAGAAAACGGAACCCTTGTACACTGTTGGTGGGAATGTAAGTTGTACATTCTTATACTGTGTTGTAAATGAATGTTTATTACACATGTAATATAAATTTCCATACTATGGAAAACAATATGGTGTTTCCTCAAGAAATTAAAAATAGAACTACCATCTGATCCAGTAATCCCACTTCAGGGTATATATCCAAAGAAAACAAAGTCATTATCTTGAATAGATATAGATATTTGTACTCCCCTTTCACTGCAACATTATTCACAATAACCAAGTTACAGAAACATCCTAAGTGTTCATCAACGAATGAATGGATAATGAAAATGTGATATTATTATTATATATTATTCAGCCTTTTAAAAAGAAGGAAATCCTGTCATTTGTGACAACATAGATGAACCTGGAGGGCATTATTCTAAATAAAATAAGCTAGACAGACAAAGTCAAATACTGAATGGTATCACTTATATGTGGAATCTAAGAAAGGCCAAACTCAGAAACAGAGAGTAGAAAGTGGTTGCCAGGGCTGGGGAGTAGGGGAAACAGAGAGAGTTTAGTAAAAGGGTGCAAAGTTTCAGTAATAAGATTAGTAAGGTCTTCAGGTCTAATGTCTAACATGGTGACTATAGTCAATAGCCCAATTGTACAATTCAACATTTGTAAATGTTCTCACCAAGAAAAGAAAAGAGGTAAATATGTGAGGTGATGGAATTTTTTTTTTTTTTTTTTTTTTTTTGTGGTACGTGGGCCTCTCACTGTTGTGGCCTCTCCCGTTGTGGAGCACAGGCTCCAGACGCGCAGGCTCAGCGGCCATGGCTCCCGGGCCCAGCCGCTCCGCGGCATGTGGGATCCTCCCAGACCGGGGCACGAACCCATGTCCCCTGCATCGGCAGGTGGACTCTCAACCACTGCGCCACCAGGGAAGCCCGAGGTGATGGAATTTAATTAACTCAATTGTGGGAATCTTTTCACAATGTATACATATATCAAATCATCACATTATACATCTAATATCTTATATTTTTATTTGTCAATTATATCTCAATAAAGCTGAACAAAAATCTGTTTCAGCCAAAAAGAAAAATTATAACACTGATCTATGTTTACTGACATGGAATAGTGTCTATTATGTGCATCATATAATCAAGTTCCAAAACAAATTAAAACTATTCTGTATACAGACTTTCCACATTTTTATAAAATTTTATACATATAATTCTCTTTCACATATTTTTGTGTTTGAAATTTTTCACAAAAATATACTATTTTGCAATTTAAAAATCATTGTTTTTTTAATAAAAGGAATATAACTTCTATATTATGAGAATATATACAAATAAGATAAGCTAGATTTTCATAATTGCTTTATATGTTACCAACTAGTTTATAATCTGTGACATCAAAGATATAACTTCTACTATTTCTGTGTCATATATTTATATTTCATTGTACATGGTAAATATGGTCAAAAATGCTGTTGAGGAAAAAATAATCCAATATTCTGGTGGCAAATTGGAAATGGATGGAGTTAACTCTGGTATGTTTTGTTACCCTTTCACGTGGACATAAAAGAATGAAAGATTATATACAGTGGATAATCTGGAGAATTCTGGATATGTACACACAACAAAATTTAGTCAAATTATCAGATGGAATAGAGAGAATTCTTGGGATAGGAAAATCAGAAATTATTAAATTTGGTTAAAATCATTTTTCAGACCAGAGTCTTGTGAGAAATGAGCATAGATGAAATTAAAATTAGTTGATGAACTTTAAACAACTGAGGAATAGGGATCCCTTCAGGGCTGTGGGGCTGTCAAAGATTCTAGTATGAAAAACATAACTCTTATGATCACCAGAGTTTCAGAGTAAACATACATTTGGTATATAAACATCTCATATTACTCAACATAAAAAAAACCAAACAACTCAATAAAAAAATTGGGCAGAAGACCTAAATAGACATTTTTCCAAAGAAAATATAAAGATGACCAACAGGCACATGAAAAGATGCTCAACATCACTAATTAGAGAAATGCAAATCAAAACAACAATGAGATATCACTTCACACCTGTCAGAATGGCTATCATTAAAAAGTCTACAAATGACAACTGTTAGAGAGAGTGTGGAGAAAAGGGAACACTTCTACACTGTTGGTGGGAATATAAACTGGTGAAGCCACTATGGAAAACAGTATGAAGGTTCATCAAAAAAACTTAAAATAGAATTTCCATATGATCCAGAAATTCCACCTCTGGGAATATATCTGGAAAAAACAAAAACACTAATCTGAAAAGAAACATGCCTCCCAATGTTCACAGCAGCATTATTTACAGTAGCCAAGATATAGAAGTAACCCAAATGCCAATCAACAGAAGAATGGATAAAGTATATGTGGTATATATATACAATGGAATACTACTCAGTCATAAAAAGAATGAAATTCTGCCACTGGAAGCAACATGAGTGTACCTAGAGAATATTATGTTTAGTGAAATAAGCCAGACAGAGAAAGACAAATACTGTATGATATCACTTACATGTGGAATCTAAAAAATAATACAAATGAATATATATGCAAAACAGAAACAGACTCACAGATATAGAAGGCAAACTAATGGTTATCAAAGGGGAGAGGGAAGGGGGAGAGGCAAATTAGGGGTATGAGGTTAACAGATATAAACTAATATGTATAAAATAGATAGGGCTTCCCTGGTGGTGCAGTGGTTGAGAGTCCAACTGCCAAAGCAGGGAACACGGGTTCGTGCCCCGGTCCAAGAGGATCCCACATGCCACGGAGCGGCTGGGCCTGTGAGCCATGGCCGCTGAGCCTGTGCGTCCAGAGCCTGTGCTCCACAATGGGAGAGGCCACAACAGTGAGAGGCCCACGTATCATTAAAAAAAAAAAAAAAATAGATAAGCCATGGCCAGAGACTTGTTGAGAAGATGGCAGAGTAGAAGGATGTGAGCTCACCCCTTCTTACAAAAACACCAAAATCACAACTAACTGTTGAACAACCGTCAACAACAACAACAACAAATGCTGGAACCTACTAAAAAAGATACCCTATATCCAAAGACAAAGAAGCCACAACAAGATGGTAAGAGGGGCACAATCGTGACAAAATCAAATTCCATACCTATCAGGTGGATGACCCACAGACTGGAAGATAATGATACCACAGAAATTCTCCCACAGGAGTGAAAGTCCTGAGCTCCACATCAGGCTATCCAGCCAGGAGTTTGGGCAAAGGAGGAGGAGGCCCCAGAGAATCTGGCTTTGAAGGCCAGTGGGGTCTGACCGCAAGGATTCCACAGGACTAGGGGAAACACACTCTATTCTGAGAGGGTGCACACCAGTACCCAGGGAAAAAAAGCAGTGAACTCATAACAGACTGGGCCAGACCTACCTGCTAGTATTAGAGGGTCTCCTATGGAGGTGAGGGACAGCTGTGGCTCAATGCAGAGACAAAGACATTGGAAATGGCAGTTCTAGTGAGTACTCATTGGCATAAGCCTTCCTGGAGGCTGCCATTTCCTACCCAAGGCCTACCCCCAACTAACAGCTTGTAGGCTCCTGTGCTGGGATGCTTCAGACCAAACAACAAACAGGGCAAGAACACAGCCTCACCCATCAGCAGAAGGCTACTTAAAGTCTTGCTGAGCATAGCCCTGCCCACCAGAGGGACAAGAGCCAGTTCCATCCACCAGCAGGCAGGAACCAGTCCCTCCTTACAGGAAGCCTGCACAAGTCTCTTAGACAGCCTCATGCACCAGAGGGTAAACAGCAGAAGCCAGAAGAACTACAATCCTGCAGCCTGAAGAAAGGAGACTGCAATCACAGAAAGACAAAATGAGACAGTAGAGGAATATGTCTCAGATGAGGGAACAATATAAAACCTCAGAAGAACAACTAAGTGAAGTTGAGATAGGCAATCTACTGCAAAAAGAATTCAGAGTAATGATAGTGAAGATGATCCAAGATCTCGAAAAAAGAATGGAGGCACAGATCAAGAAGCTACAAGAAATGTTTAACAAAGACCTAGAACTAAAGAACAAAAAAACAGATGAACAATATAATAACTGAAAAGAAAAATACACTAGAAGGAATCAATAGCAGAGTAACTGGGACAGAAGAAGAGAGTGAGCTGGAAGACAAAACAGTGAAAATCACTGCCATGGAACAGAATAAAGAATAAAGAAATGAAAAGAAAGAAAAACAGTCTAAGAGACCTCTGGGACAACATTAAACACACCAACATTCATATTATAGGGGTCCCAGAGGAAGAAAAAGAGAAACACCTGAGAAAATATTTGAAGAGATAATAGCTGAAAACTTCCCTAACATGAGAAAGGAAACAGAAACCCAAGTCCAGGAAGTGCAGAGAGTCCCATACAGAATAAACCCAAGGAGGAACACATCAAGACACATAGTAATCAAACTGACAAAAATTGAAGACAAAGCAAAAATGCTAAAAAGCAACAAGGGAAAAGCAACAAATAACATACAAGGGGACTCCCACAAGGTTATCAGCTAATTTCTCAGCAGAAACTCTGGAGGCCAGAAGGAAGTGGCATATGTTTAAAGTAATGAAAGGGAAGAACCTACAAC
Organism: Mesoplodon bidens; assembly: GCF_964165515.1. Classification (NCBI taxonomy): domain Eukaryota; kingdom Metazoa; phylum Chordata; class Mammalia; order Artiodactyla; family Ziphiidae; genus Mesoplodon; species Mesoplodon bidens. The sequence continues at coordinate 81,068,272 of NC_138177.1, read as the reverse complement.
CAAGAATACTCTACCCAGCAAAGCTCTCATTCAGATTCGAAGGAGAAATCAAAAGCTTTATATATTAGCAAAGGCTAAGAGAATTTATCACCACCATACCAGCTTTGCAACAAATGCTAAAGGAACTTCTCTAAGTGGAAAAGAAAAGGCCACTACTAGAAACAAGAAAATTATGAATGAAGAGCTCACCAGTAAAGGCAAACATACAGCAAAGGTAGGAAACCATCTGCACACAAATATGATATCAAAACCAGCAACAGTGAAAAGAGTAGAGCACAAAGAAAGGATACTGGAAATGCATTTGAAATTATAAGAAGAGCAACTTAAAACAATCTTGTTTATATATACACTGCTATATCAAAACCTCATGGTAACTGCAAACTGAAAATCTACAATAGATACACACACACACACACACAAAAGAAAAAGGAATCCAAACACAACACTAAAGTTAGTAATCAATCACAAGAGAAGAGAATAAAAGAGGAAAGGAAGAAAAATGACTTACAAAAAAAATCCAAAACAATTAAGAAAATGGTAATAGGAACATACATATCGATGATTACCTTAAATGTAAATGGATTAAACACTGCAACCAAAAGACAGACTGACAGAATGGATACAAAAACAAGACCCATATATATGCTGTCTACAAGAGACCCACTTTAGATATAGGAACACATATGGGCTGAAAGTGAGGAAATGGAAAAATGTATTCCATGCAAATGGAAATCAAAAGAAAGCTGGAATGGCAATACTCATATCAAACAAAATAGACTTCAAAATAAAGACAGTTACAAGAGACAAAGCCAGTACATAACGATCAAGTGATCAATTCAAGAAGAAGATATAACAACTGTAAATATATATGCACCCAACATAGGAGCACCCCAATACATAAGGCAAATACTAACAACCAGAAAAGGAGAAATCAATGGTAATACAATAATAGTAGGGGAGTTTAAGACACCACTTTGATCAATGGACAGATTATCCAGAGAGAAGATCAATGAGGAAACACAGGCCTTAAATGACACATTAGACCAAATGTATTTAATTGATATTTATAGAGCATTCCATCCAAAAGTAGCAAAATACACATTCTTCTCAAGTGCACATGGAACATTCTCCAGGATTGATCACATGCTGGGCCACAAAACGAGTCCTGGTAAATTTAAGAAAATTGAAATCATATCAAGCATCTTTTCCAACCACAACACCATGGGATTAGAAATCAACTACAAGGAAAAAACTGTAAAACAAACAAACAAACAAACAAACAAAAAACTCCACAAACACATGGAGGCTAAACAATATGCAACTAAACAGCCAAAGGATCACTGAAGAAATCAAAGAGGAAATCAGAAAATACCCAGAGACAAGTGAAAATGAAAGCATGGCAATCCAAAACCTATTGGATGCAGCAAAAGCAGTTCTAAGAGGGAAGTTTATAGCAATACAATCTTACCACATGAAACAAGAGAAATCACAAATAAACAACCTAACCTTACACCTAAAGCAACTGGAGAAAGAAGAACAAACAAAACCCAGAGTTAGTAGAAGGAAAGAAATCATAAAGATCAGAGAAGAAATAAATGAAATAGAGATGAAGAAAACAATAGAAAAGATCGATGAAACTAAAAGCTCGTTCTTTGAAAAGAAAAACAAAATTGATAAACCTTTAGCCAGACTCATCAACAAGAAAAGGGAGTGGGCTAAATTCAATAAAATTATAAATGAAAAAGAAGTTACAACAGACACCACAGAAATATAAAAGATCATAAGAGAGTACTATATGCCAATAAAATGGACAACATGGAAGAAATGGACAAATTCTTAGAAGGGTACAATCTCCCAAGACTGAACCAGGAAGAAATAGAAAATATGAACACACCAATCACAAGTACTGAAATTGAAACTGTGATTAAAAAACTCCCAATAAACAAAGGTCCAGGACCTGATGGCTTCATGGGAAAATTCTTTCAAACATTTAGAGGAGAGCTAACATGTATCTTTCTGAAACTATTCCAAAAAATTGCAGAGGAAGGAATACTCCCAAACTCATTCTATGAGGCCACCATCACCCTGATACCAAAGCCAGAGAAAGATACCACACACACACACACACACACACACAATTATAGGCCAGTATCACTGATAAACATGGACGCAAAAATCCTCAACAAAATACTAGCAATCGGAATCCAACAGTACATTAAAAGGATCACATACCATGATCAAGTGGGATTTACCCCAGGGATGCAAGGATTCTTCAATATATGCAAAATAATCAATGTGTACACCATATTAGCAAATTAAATAATAAAAACCATATCATGTCAATAGATGCAGAAAAAGGTTTTGACAAAATTCAAAACCCATTTATGATTAAAAAAATCTCTCCAGAAAGTGGGCAGAGGGAACATACCTCAATATAATAAAGGCCATATATGACAAATCTACTGATTGGTGAAAAGCTAAAAGCATTTCCTTTAAGGTCAGGAACAAGACAAGGATGCCCACTATCACCACTTTTATTCAACATAGTTTTGGAAGTCCTAGTGATGGCAATCAGAGAAGAAAAAGAAATAAAAGGAGTCCAAATTGGAAAAGAAGAAAAATTGTCACTGTTTGCAGATGACATGATACTATACATAGAGAATCTTAAAGATGCCAACACAAAACTACCAGAGCTAATCAATGAATTTGGTAAAGTTGCAGGATACAAAATTAATACACAGAAATCTCTTGCAATTACATACACTAACAACAAAATATCAGAAAGAGAAATTAAGGAAACAATCCCATTTACCATTCATTCAAAAAGATTAAAATACCCCTAGGTATTTTAATGCCTATCAAGGAAGCAAAAGACCTGTACTCTGAAAACTATAAGATGTTGATGAAACAAATTGAAGATGACACAAACAGATGGAAAGATATACCATGTTCCTGGATTAGAAGAATCAATATTGTCAAAATGACTATACTACCCAAGGCAATCTACAAATTCAATGCAATCCCTATCAAATTGCCACTGGCATTTTTCACAGAACTAGAACAAAAAAAATTTAATTTGTATGGAGACACAAAAGACCACAAATAGCCAAAGCAATCTTGAGAAAGAAAAACAGAGCTGGAAGAATCAGTGTCCCTGAATTCAGACTATACAATACAAAGCTACAGTCATCCAAACAGTATGGTACTGGCACAAAGGCAGACTTATAGATCAGTGGAACAGAATAGAAAGCCCAGAGATAAACCCACGCACCTATGGTCAATCATTCTACAATAAAGGAGGCAAGAATATACAATGGAGAAAGACAGTCTTTTCAGTAAGTGGTGCTGGGAGAACAGGACAGCTGCATGTAAAAGAATGAAATTAGAACATTCTCTAACACTGCACACAAAAATAAACTCTAAATGGATCAAAGATCTAAATTTAAGGCCAGACTCCATAAAACTCTTAGAGGAAAACATAGGCAGGACAGTCTTTGACATAAATCACATCAAAATCTTTTTGGATCCACCTCCTAGAGTAATGAAAATAAAAAACAAAAATAAACAAATGGGGCCTAGTTAAACTTAAAGGTTTTGCACAGCAAAGGAAACCATAAACAAAACGGAAAGACAACCCTCAGAATGGGAGAAAATATTTGCAAATGAAGCAATCAACAAAGGATTAACCTCCAAAATATACAAACAGCTCATGCAGTTCAATGTCAAAAAAAAAAAAACAATCAAAAAATGGGTGGAAGATCTAAATAGATATTTCTCCAAAGAAGACATACAGATGCCTAAAAAGCACATGAAAAGATGCTCAACATCACTAATTATTAGAGAAATGCAAATCAAAACTACACTGAGGTATCACCTCACACTGGTCAGAATGGCTATCATCAAAGAAAAATCTGAAAACAATAAATGCTGGAGAGGGTGTGGAGAAAAGGAAACCCTACTACACTGTTGGTGGGAAGGTAAACTGGTACAGCCACTATGGAGAACAGTATGGAGGTTCCTTAAAAAACTAAAAATAGAGCTACCATATGACCCAGCAATCCCACTCTTGGGCATATATCCAGAGAAAACCATAGTTCAAAAAGATACATGCACCCCAATGATTATTGCAGCACTATTTACAATAGCCAGGACATGGAAGCAACCTAAATATCCATCAACAGAGGAATGGATAAGAAGATGTGGTATATATTGGGCTGGCCAAAAAGTTTCTTTCGGATTTTTCCATAAGATGTAACCAAAACCCAAGCGAACATGTTGGCCAACACAATATATACAATGGAATATTACTCAGCTATAAAAAAGAATGAAGTAATATCATTTCTAGCAACATGGTTGGACCTAGAGATTGTCACACTGAGTGGAGTCAGACAGAGAAAGACAAATATCATATGATATTGCCTATATGTGGAATCTAAAGAAAGATTACAGGACTTCCCTGGTGGCACAGTGGTCAAGAATCTGCCTGCCAATGCAGGGGACATGGGTTCGATCCCTGGTTCAGGAAGATACCACATGCCACAGAGCAACTAAGCCTGTATGCCACAACTACTGAGCCTGCATTCTAGAGCCCATGAGCCACAACTACTGAAGCCCGTGTGCCTAGAGCCCATGCTCTGCAACAAGAGAAGCCACAGCAATCAGAAGCCTGTGCATCGCAATGAAGAGTAGCCCCCACTCTCTGCAACCAATGAAAGTCTGCATGCAGCAATGAAGACTCAACACAGCCAAAGATAAATAAATAAATAAATAAAAATTTAAAAAGTTTACAAATGAACATATCTACAAAACAGAAGTAGACTTACAGATGTAGAAAATAAACTTATGTTTACCAGGGTGTAAGGGGGAGAGGGATAATTGGAAGATTGGGACTGACATATACACACTACTATATATAGAATAAATAACTAATAAGGACCTACTGTATAGCACAGGGAACTCTACTTAATACTCTGTAATGGCCTATATGGGAAAAGAATCTAAAAATGAGTGGGTATATGTATATATATAACTGAATCACTTTGCTGTACACCTGAAACTAACACAACATTGTAAATTGACTCTACTCCAATAAAAAATTTTTTTAATAATAGGAAAAAAAAGACAGTCCCTTAAATAAGTGGTGCTGGGAAAACAGGACAGCTACATGTAAAAAAAAGAAATTAGAACATTTTTTAATACCATGCACAAAAATAAACTCAAAATGGATTAAACAACTAAATATACGCCTGGATACTGTAAAACTCTTAGAGGAAAGCATAGGCAGAACACTTTTTGACATAAATTGTAGCAAGATCTTTTTTGGATCTACCTCCTAGAGTAATGGAAATAAAACCAAAAATAAACAAATTGGACGAAATTAAACTTAAAAGCTTTTCCACGGCAAAGGAAACCATAAATAAAACAAAAAGACAACCCACAGAATGGGAGAAAATATTTGCAAATCATGCGACTGCCAAAGGGTTAGTCTCCAAAATTTACAAACAGCTCATGTGACTCAATATCAAAAAAACAAACAACCCAATCCAAAAATGGGCAGAAGACCTAAACAGACATTTCTTCAAATGAGACACACAGATGGTCAAGAGGCACATGGAAAGATGCTCAACATCACTAATCATTAGAGAAATGCAAATCAAAACTACAATGAGATATCACCTCACACCAGTCAGAATGGCCATCATCAGAAAATCTACAAACAATAAATGCTGGAGAGGGTGTGGAGAAAAGGGAACCCTCTTGCACTGTTGGTGGGAATGTAAATTGGTACAGCCACTCTAGAGAACACTATGGATGTTCCTTAAGAAACTAAAAATAGAGCTACCATATGATCCAGCAATCCCACTCCTAGGCATATATCCAGAGAAAAACATGGTTTGAAAGGATGCATGCACCCCAGTGTTCATTGCAGCACTGTATACAATAGCCAAGCCATGGAAGCAACCTAAATGTCCATAGACAGATGAATGGATAAAGAAGGTGTGGTACATATATACAATAGAATATTACTCAGCCATTAAAAAGAACGGAATAATGCCATTTGCAGCAACATGGATGGACCTGGAGATTATCATACTAAGTGAAGTCAGTCAGAAAGAGAAAGACAAATATCATATGATATTGCTTATATGCAGAATCTAAAAAAAATGATACAAATGAACTTAGTTAACAAAACAGAAACAGACTCACAGACTTAGAGAACGAACTTGTGGTTACCAGTGTGGAAGGTTGCAGGGGAGGGATAGATTGGGAGTTTGGGATTGACATGTACACACTACACTATATTTAAAATAGATAACCAACAAGGACCTAATGTATAGCACAGGGAACTCTGCTCAATATTCTGTAATATCCTAAATGGGAAAGAATTTGAAAAAGAATAGATCCATGTTCATGTATAACTGAATCACTTTGCTGAAAACCTGAAACTAACAATATTTTTAATCAACTATGCTCCAACATAAAATTAAAATTTAAAAAAATAGATAAGTAACAAGGCTGTGTTATATAGCACAAGGAATTATAGCCATTATCTTCTAATAATTTTTAGTGGAGTGTAATTTGTAAAAATACTGAATCACTATGCTGTACACCTGAAAATAATATTGTAAATCAATTACGTTTCAATTTTTAAAAAGTTAATACCCATTTGGGAATTGGCAGAACATCCCTAAGGCTCCAGTTTACATGAAACCTTTATGGGAGACCTAAACCTCTAAAGAAAGGTTGAATTGATGGATTGAAGACCAATGTGGCTTTAGAAAGCTGAACCTAGCAGTACCACACACAGTCTATCACCCTAAATCCTAACATAGATACTGCTATCTCTGGACTAACAAGGTTGCTTACAAAATAAACAAATTTTAAGAGATAACCCACAAGAACCATTCATAATCTCTAAGCTACTGAGCATGTTTTCTAAAGTTCTGATGTGCAAAGCTCTAGAAGAAAAAAGTTTCTTCCAGAAATTTCTGGCTGGAGATCTTCCAACCTTCAAAGGCAAGACACAATGAGAGTAGCAGTAAGGGAGTAAGTACAGGGATTATTTTTTTAATCACAAGAATAATGGACTGGGAGTTGTAGGCATGCACTTCCCTAACAAATCCTCAGTTGAGCTATATGTATCAATGGCTTGTTAGAACAAAACATTGTCATGTCCCAGGAGGAGCATGAAGCTAAACTCAGAGTCCAGAATTTTGCCAGGGAGACTACATGAACACTGAAACTAGAAATAGGTGACAGAAATAATAGAAAGAAAATGGACGAGAAAAAAAAGAAAACTAAGAGTACGAACTTGAGATGGAAATGGTATACAAATTATAAATTTTAAAAAGAGTATTAAGAAGTCAGAAATAGAGAAGGTAGGAAAGAACAGGGAGCTAAGAAGAAATCACAAAACTAAGCAAAGAAATATTACTGTGGTGTGAATATGTCAGCAGTTTTGAACTTACAAGTTATTTTACTGCAGAATGGATAAAACAGAAGATAGCCAGTTCTTACACTGATATGCATGCCACTTACTGAGGATCACCTCTGTGTTAAGTAGTAAATTAGACATAGGAAGAATAACAACAGCAAAAATTAGAAGATAGCTTCTACTTTGGCTATTTAACAATTTATGCAAATAAGAAATATAACAAATATCAGAGACAATCATGGATGCCTAAGAACACAAAGGTTTCATAATTCTTACATAATTAGCTACAAATGAGCCCCAGTAAATATAAGTAGGGAAGTACTGAGGTACAATATAGATGTATGTATGTGCATGAATAAATGAAAAGATATATGTAAACAATATATTTGTCATGTAAAGCAGATCACCTTGAGAAGAGTAATGACCTGCATTAAAAGAGCCAGCCTAGGATGATTCCACATGGAACAAAATAGGGAATAAATACTCTGATATGATTCTCTTTCCTCTCCCAGATCTGGGGTTCCCCACTGTCTAGTGGCAACTGGAAACCTGTGGGCAAGGAAGCCCATGCAAGTAAACTCCAGGCTCCTGGGACACAGAGCAAAGTGGAAAAGGGTGGAAAGGGGATCCGGAGGTGCAAACAAGATAGCTAGCACACTAACTTTAATGGAAATACTTAAAAAGTTTCTTTCTTAAGGATAATATTTGCTCTCATTTGGAGTACTTTTTAAAATCAGGTTAAGAATGTTGCCTTCTAATCCTAGTTATCATCATAAATAAGCTGAACTTTTGAATCCTTTTTTCCTGCATATATTGAGATAATTATATGATTTCCTCCTTTAATCTTTTGATTTAAATTGGTATGTTTTCTAATGTGGAACCATCTTTGCATTTCCTAGATACTATGTGATATCAATGTATTATTCATATATAAAGTGATTTATTTTGATGAAATTTTCTCTAGAAGTTTTGAATATCCATGTTTATGTCACAATGTGTTATAATTTTAATTTCTTGAGCTATTCTTGACTATATTTTCTTTTAATTCTTAATTTTTATTTACTGAAACAAGTTATATAGATAAAAATTGTAAATTTCCTGAAGGCTTGGTAAAATGTGCTTATAAAGTCTCTGAATATAATGCTTTATTTCAGGAAGAGTTTTTGTTTGTTTGTTTGTTTTGTTTTGTTTTGTTTTTAGTGGTATGCGGGCCTCTCACTGTTGTGCCTTCTCCCGTTGTGGAGCACAGGCTCCGGACATGCAGGCTCAGCGGCCATGGCTCACTGGCCCAGCCGCTCTGCGGCATGTGGGATCTTCCCGGACCGGAGCATAAACCCACATCCCCTGCATCGGCAGGCAGACTCTCAACCACTGCGCCACCATGGAAGCCCAAGAAGAGTGTGTTTATTAATTAAAACTAATTCAATTTTTCTTTAATGATTCTCCATCATTAAGGTTTTATCATTCTTAGTGAATTAATTTTGTTAAATTATATTTTATATAAATTGGTTTTATCTACATTTTCAAAATTATTGGCATATAGTGTTTGTAACATTATATATTTTTTAAATTGTTAGTATTACCTACTTCATGTATGGTCATGTTACCATACTCATTCTTAATATTGCTTTTTGGTTTTGGGTTTTTGGTTTTCTTTGGCTGCACTGTGTGGCTTCTGGGATTTTAGTTCCCCAACCAGGAGTTGAACCCAGGCCCTTGGCAGTGATAACACCGAGTCTTAACCCCTGGACTGCCAGAGAATTCCCTTAATATTGTTTTAATCCTCTGAGGCTTGTGTTTTCTGTTTGTTTAAAGTATCAGCTTTTATTTTTCTGGGTCACCTCTACTGTTTATTTGTTGTCTGTCACTTTGCTATTTTCCTTTTATCCTTATCATCTCCTCCTTTGTTTTAATTCTATAATTCTTTTTCTTACCTTCGTTAGTTAAGCAGTTTATTAACTTTCAGTGTTTTCTTTTTTGTTTGTTTTCTAGTATGTGCTTTTCGGGCTATAAATTCCCTATCCAAATACTATTTTAAATGCATCCCACATGTTCTGGTAAGTAATGCTTTCATTGTCACTTAGCTTCCAAATATTTTTTAATTCACTATGATTTCCTACTCTTAATGTATGAATTATTTAGAAGTGTGATTCTTTTAAGTTCCCCTTGTGATTTTTTAAACACACCATTTTTGGGTATCTTTTTATTATTTATTTCTAATTTTATTGCATACTCATCAAAGAATATGTGAAACTGCAAGAAACTTCCTTTCTGGATCAGTTCGTAAAAAAGTTTTATAAATGATTAATGTAACTTTGAAAGAAATGTGTAATCACTATTCATTTGATATGGAAGTTACATATATTCAGCTTGTAAGTTGTGTTGTTAAAAGTTGATTAATCAGGGCTTCCCTGGTGGTACAGTGGTTGAGAGTCCGCCTGCCGATGCAGGGGACATGGGTTCATGCCCCGGTCCGGGAAGATCCCACATGCTGCGGAGTGGCTGGGCCCGTGAGGCATGGCCGCTGAGTCTGCGCGTCCGGAGCCTGTGCTCCGCAACGGGAGAGGCCACAACAGTGAGAGGCCTGTGTACCGCAAAAAAAGAAAAAAGAAACAAAAAAAGTTGATTAATCAGAAGCATATGATAATTTCCCTCTATTAATTTTACAATTTCTGTAATTTAATCAGTTCTCACTTTATGTATGTTTATGATTTTTTAGATGCACATGTGCTCATAATAATTAATTTTAGTTGGTGGATGTTTCATTTTATCATTGTGTAATATTCCCCTTTATCCCTGTTAGTGATTTTTGTCTCAAGTTTCTTTTCTTCTCAATTTAATATAACTACTAATGATCAGCCTTATTTTGGAAGAGAATAAATATGGAATGATTTTATCTTTTCCAGTTCCCTCATTATTTGTCTTTTAGTGACATATAGGGCAGAACTCATAGCTTTCTAGTCAAATTCAGCCATTAAAAATTCATTCCAGGGCTTCCCTGGTGGCGCAGTGGTTGAGAATCTGCCTGCCAGTGCAGGGGACACGGGTTCGAGCCCTGGTCTGGGAAGATCCCACATGTCGTGGAGCAACTAGGCCCGTGAGCCACAACTACTGAGCCTGTGCATCTGGAGCCTGTGCTCTGCAACAAAAGAGACCGCGCCAGTGAGAGGCCCATGCACTGCAATGAAGAGTGGCCTCCGCTCACTGCAACTAGAGAAAGCCCTCACACAGAAATGAAGACCCAACACACCCCAAAATAAATAAATACATAAATAAATTAAAAGCCATGCTCATAAAATCTTTCTTAAAAAAAAATTAAAAATTCAGTCCAGCCTAGTCCAAAACTCCAGTCTCATATATAACTTAAATCTCATCTCATCCTTATCCCTTAGTTGCATACCACCTTCCCATTCTAGGTTCCTCATCCACAAGTCTAACAGTTTCTTCATTTAACCAACTTCTCATCCAAATCAGTGCTGAAATTTGTTTTAAATAAAAAAATTGAAATAAATTTTAAAATACCATATCTTTACACAGAAAGATATAACAGAATGGAATAGAGCGAAAATAAGAAAAGTTTATTAAAATTACTATCAATTCTGACTCTCAAACAACTCTGCCTTAGAATTTCTAGAGCTAGGAATCCCAGAGGGAGAAGAAAGAAAGAAACGGAAAAAGAAATATTCAAAGAAATAATGGCTGAGATTTTTTTGTTTTTAATTTATGACAAGCACTGAATCATAGATAAAGGAAGCTCAGAGAATACCAAGCAGGATAAATACCAAGAAATCTATAACTTGGCATGTCACATTCAAGTAGCAGAAAATCAAAGACAAAAAAAATCTTAAAAGAAGCTAGAGAAAGAAAACACCTTACTTATAGAGGAATAAAAATAACAATTATATAAACATCACTTCTGAAAACATGCAAGCAAGAAAAGAGTAGAGTGAAATAGGTAAAGTGTTGAAAGAAAAAAAGAGCTGTCAAACTAGAATTTGGTATCTAGCGAAGTTCTCCTTCAGTAGTGAAAGAGAAATAAAGACTTTCTCAGGCAAACAAAAATTGAAGGAATTTATCACCAGCAGAATATTGTAAGAAATGTTCAAAGAAGTTCTTCAGAGAGAAAGAACTATATGACATTCTAAAAAAGGCAAAACTATGGAAATGCTAGAAGACCAGGTGTTTTTTGTTGTTTGTTTGGTTTTGGGTTTTTTTGCCAAGTGTGCAGGTGGAGGGAGTAGGAGTGGATAGGTGGAGCACAGAGGAATTTTAGGGCAGTGAAACTATTCTGTATGATACCATAATGGTGGTTACATGACATTGTACATTTGTCAAAATGCATAGAACTATACAACACAAAGAGTGTACCCTAATGTAAACTACGGACTTTAGTCAATAATAATGTATCAATATTGGTTCATCAATTGTAGCAAATGTACCAAACTAACACATGATGTTAATAATAGGTGAAACTGTGTGCAGGAACAAGAGAGGATATAGGAACTCTGTACTTCCTGCTTAATTTTTCTATAAACGGAAAGCTCCTCTTTAAAAAAAATTATTAATTAAAAAAATTAACTTAAAAATGTTAAACTAAATATATACAATTATATTGTGTATTTCTCTATCTCTAGATAGATAGAGAAATATATTCTTAAGGCATGTTAGGGATAGGAGTAGAGTATTAATTATGTGGATAATATACTTAGTGTCCCACTTCAGCTTCTACCAGAAACCAATAAATTGATAAGAAGATTTTTGAAGATGGTAGTTATTTTTCTTACTACATCTTAGCTTCATCACCTGGGTGAAGTCAGGATGTGCTGGGAACTTTACTGTGGGTCACTGGGTTCCCATACAGATGATGCAATGGAAAAACAGCACACAAGCAAGGGAAATGGTTTGAGTTTGTTATTGAAAAGAGAATTTTTGGTTGACCATATAATATGCTGGAAATTAGATCTTTGCACCTCAGGATCTCATAGCTTTCCTTCTGCTATCTGATTTTCCTCTGTCAGCATGTTAGAATACCTTTGTATATAGAATACCTATAAGACTTTTTTTTTTTTTTTTTAAACAGCATTCACATACGAATCCCTGTGTTTGGGAGTCCCTTGCTGTGCTGATGTGATTTAGGAGAGCAAATGCAGAACACATGATTGAACTGAAGGGCTCAGACTCAGCAAAACCATTATGTGCTTTTACTTTACTGTTTCCTCACTTTGCCTCATCCTTCCACATTCTTCATGGTATTTACATGTGTGGTTTTTGTTTTCAGAGCAATAAGAAGGTGATAAAGTGTTTTAATTGGAATGGATATTAGAGAGATCATATTTACGTTTCAATAAATCATTGTGGTGAAAAACAGGTCAGAAGGAGGCAAAACTGGACGTGGATTTACCTGTTAGATGGCACTTCTAACCTAGATGAGAGATGGTTCTTCCCTTCTAAGGATATCTGCATGTTAACAGTTGATAATCCTTTCACTCAAAGGAAGAAAGTAAAATTTCAGATATTCTTAAATTATGTAGAAAGAAAGACACTTAGAGTAGTCTCAGGGCCCCTCAAATTACTCTAATTATATCTAAATACGAATATGTTTTTTGAATTTTTAAAAAAAATAATGCAGTCAAGCTTAATGTTTCTTGCTCAATTCCCCAGTGGTATTTGGGCTATAAGGCCACGTTTCATACCCTGATTGCTGTAACAAATACCGACCTAATGGAGTCATTGGAAGGTTTGATTTCAGCCTCAGTAAAGTTACAGGATTTCTCTATTTTCAAATAATCTTTAGATTTTGTTGGCAAATGGATGACTAAATACTGCTGGATATTACACAAAATGTATGGTTTAGTCAATGAGTGCAATAAGGCTAAGTTACTCATGCACTAAAGTATATATTTAACTAGCTATTGAGCCTCTAAAACCATGCTTGGCACTGTGGGAAATATAAAAATTCATAAGACATGTTATGTACCCTTGAAGGAACATATAGAAGCAGTAAGCCATGTATACAAATAAACATAAAACCAAGGAGAATAGACTTGTTATTAAAAGTTATCTATGAAGCTACGACAATTCAGAGGAGGAAGAGATCTAAGAGAAACTTTTAAGAAGGGGATTGCACTTGAATAACACCTTACAGAGTAGGTGAATGGAAGCAGAGGGCATTCTACTTGGGGGCACAGCATGAACAAACCCGTATTCATAGAATGGTGAGCTCTCCAATTAGGATGGAGCGTAGGGTACCTAAAAAAGTGTAGGGTTTGAGACTGAAATGGAGTGTAGAGCCAGACTGTGAACAGTCATGAGCATCAGGTTAAGGATCCCAAGCTCACATTTTATTAGTTATGGAAAAGCTAAAGGAGGTTTTAAAATGAGAAACAGAGAGGACAGAGGTATATGGAATTATAGAAATTTTTCTATCTAAGACAGTGTTTCTCAAAAATGTCCATGGTTGTACCTCACCTCCAGAGACCCTGAATTTTTTGGTCTGATCATCTGTATTTTTTAGAAATTCCCTGGTGATTCTAATGTGCTAGCCAGTGTTGGGAAAAAAAAAACACTACGTTAGAATGTATCTGCTAAGTTCATAATGACCCCCTCCAGGATCTCCTACATAATTTGCAGGTCCCGGTGCAAAATGCAAATGCAGGGCCGGTCCTTGTTCAAAAACTATTAAGGCTTTCAAGACTGTAACAGCATTAAACCAAGGGTGGGGTCCCAATGAGCCTGAGACCCTGTGTGACTGCACAAGTCACACTGCCCTGAAGCTAGCCCTGCCTCCCTCCTTGTTTTTCTGTGAAATAGCATCGCCCTAACCTGGGTGAGGGCTTTCAAGAGCTGTGTTTGAATTTTTTTACTCCATTCCCCCAGCCATAGCTGACTGGTGCAGCCCAAGCTATGTAGTATAATCTATTCCACAATACAATGCACTAATTGAGACTGAGGGAGTGTAGGTAACTTGCCAAAGATCATACAGTTACACAGCAGCAGGTCTGAGATATAAACCTGGACAGCTTGACTCTGAACCAGAAGTCTGCCGCCCAATATGCTTTGGGTCAGATAACTGTGTGTTCTCAAAGTTTATGACAAAACTGATCTAAGACTCAGTTCCTTCCAACCAATGTAATAAATGAGATTCTATTTTATTTGTAATTTTTTTAATGTGTGGTAGCTATAAAACACTTTCTTAAATGACTAAGTAACAGTTTGGTTGGTATTTAGCAACTCCCTTTCAAGAATTTTTTTAAAAGAAGAAAAAAAAGAAAAAAAACCAGCTTCACGATAGTGCACGTGTAACTTAGTTGTATTTTGTTTCAAACAGCAGTTCTTTTCTTCCATTCCCACTACCATCTTTTTAACCTAGGAATTTATTACTCATACCAAGACTATCTTAATAGCCTACCTCTAAATTCTCACTGTTCCACATTGCCCTAGCTCCTTCTCCTTAAAGTACTGCTATAATTATCATGTATAACCCCCTCCCCGACACCACTTAAAATCCCACATACTGGTCTTCACTAGCAGGACCCCTGGATTCACCCCATCTATTGCTTCAACGAAGCTACAATTTCTCCATCAGTTTAGTTCCTAACTGAGGCAGGAAATTTACCTGCATCCTCCATGCCCACATCTCAGTCTAGTGAGCTTTAATATTTAGTCACCGCCTCTGATCCAAAGACCTGTCACAACTTGCAGCCTCTTCACTGAAACTGTGCTCGCAATGATGACCCAGGGGCGGGTGTGTCACATGAGTATTTTCCCTCACCCTGTGCTCTCCCCTACCCCACATTCCTGCCCCCTTTGCTCAGGGTATAAGATAAGGACCCTGCCTTGGACATTCTTAGCTCCATCTATTTCTCTCTCTCTAAGTGACCTATAGAGTTGAAATTCTTTCCTCTGTTAAATGCAAGCAAGATACTGTATTTGAGGGGATAACTGAGACAAAAAAGATATGGTCCCTGCCTTCAAGACTTAAATTAATGGACAAGTTAGATTATGAATAAATAACTATAATCTAAGGCATAGTTAAATTCATACTATAGTAAAGGGATAAGCAAAGTTTATGGAATTCAAAGGAGAAAAGCTCTTAATTCTGGCTTTGAGGGCTGGAAAAAACTAAGCAAAGGAGTGGTATTTGAGCTTACTGTTGGAGGATAAGCAAGAGTTTGATGGATATAAGCCATATTATTCTCATGTTACAAAGATGAATAACCATGGCAGTAAAAATTACACTACAATTATAAATTAATAGTCAAAATTAATACCAGTCGGATTTAACAAATCTTACATTGGAAAATTTATAAATAATTTAACAGTTAGTTTAATAAAATTAAAGAACTTTAGAGTCATGATCCATGCCAATTTAGCCACATTTGTGTTTAAAATCTTATGTTTTAATTTGGATCACTAGAGTGAATTTAGTATATTAATTAACATACTTATTGAATTATACATTTCTAGTGAAATGGCATCAGTGTTGTAATTCTCTATTTATTTGTGTGTCTCCCACTTGACTGGGAATCCCTTGAAGGCATGGACTTTGTTTAATTATCATGTATCCCTAGCACTTGACACATGGTAAGCATGCCTTAAATATTTATGAAGGGAATGAATGAATAAATGAATGGATTGTTACCTATGTGCCTTACCACCAGAAAACTTTAATTCCAACAATCAGTAATTTCACAGATCAATCTAAAGAATAAAATACCACTCTGGTATCACCCCTTTCTTAATCAGAATTCAAATACAGGTTTCCCAATATCCAAAAGTAGAGTATTCCTAGGAAACTCTTTGTAAGCCAAAATGGCATAAAGCAAAGAAGCAATTACCTTAGGACACATCTTGCTAACAGATGCACAAAATAAATCAAGATAAAGCACAGATGCTCACAGATACAGTTCAAAGCTATAGCAGCTTGATGCTTGAGATGTTGAGTGTAGTTCTCTGGGAAGGAGCTTGGCAGTGCCACTCTCACTGCAAAATTCCTCTTTGGATTTCTTTCAGTTAGCCAAGACAGTTACTAATATAGGTCTTTCGTAAAAGCAAAGTGACATAAAGCGAACTTTGGAAAAGTGCAGGATAACTGTCATTATATCTTTCAATTAATGGAGATTTAAAAATAAATTTATTTTGTTTATTTTTGGCTGCATTGGGTCTTTGTTGCTGTACGTGGGCTTTCTCTAGTTGCAGCGAGTAGAGGCTACTCTTTGCTGTGGTGCACGGGCTTCTCATTGCAGTGCCTTCTCTTGTTGTGGAGCATGGGCTCTAGGAGCGTGGGCTCCAGTAGTTGCACCACACAGGCTCAGTAGTTGTGGTTCGTGGGCTCTAGAGCGCAGGCTCAGTAGTTGTGGCACATGGGCTTAGTTGCTCTGCGGCATGTGGGATCTTCCTGAACTAGGGATCGAACCTGTGTTCCCTGCACTGGCAGGCAGATTCCTAACCACTGAACCAGCAGGGAAGTCCCAATAGTGATTCTTAATACAGTCCTCCCTCAGTACCTGTGGGGAACTGGTTTCAAGAACCCCTGTGGATAACAAAATCCATGGATGTTCAAGTTCTTTACATAAAATTGCATAGTATTTGCAAGTAACCTACACACATCCTCCCATATACCTTAAATCATCTCTAGATGGCTTATAATACCTAACACAATGTAAATGCTATGTAAATTTTTGCCATTGCAACAAATTCAAGTTTTAGAACTTTCTGGAATTTTTTTTAATACTTTGACCCCTGGTTGGTTGACTCTGCAGATGCAGAACTTGTGGATACCAAGTGCCAACTCTGTTTTTAGAAGAAAGAGACAAATTTCCAGGACAATCACCTATAACTTCTATATTAACAGCTACAGTGTGTGAGGTTAAAAATAATGAACCTAAGCAACAACAAAAAAGTCACAATGTGGGCTTCCCTGGTGGCGCAGTGGTTGAGAGTCCGCCTGCTGATGTAGGGGACACGGGTTTGTGCCCTGGTCCGGGAAGATCCCTCATGCTGCGGAGTGGCTGGGCCCGTGAGCCATGGCCACTGAGCCTGCATGTCCGGAGCCTGTGCTCCGCAACGGGAGAGGCCACAACAGTGAGAGGCTCACGTACTGCAAAAAAAAAAAAAAAAAAAAGTCACAATACTTAATAATTATTTAGTGTTTTCAGTATACATATTGCTTAGCATATATCAATTTATTTGAGCCACAACCCTGAGAGTTAAGAGTTACTAAAATGATCATTTACAAATGAAGAAAGTTAAATGAGGTCATAAACTGCTCAAGATCACGTGGTAATGAACTGTAGAGGTAAGTTTTGAACATTAAATTATCTTAATATACTTACTGGAGTAGAACATACACTAATATTTCTGAAACATGAAACATATCAACTTACAAATTTACCAGAAATACCCTGCTCATCAGAAACCATATTCTCAAGCAATAAAACAGTACACATTTTTTCTGCCTGATATGTGAACCCCCTTTCTGTTTGAGGAATTTTCTATCATACAAGTTTTGGTGGCAGTCAGAACTGCCTCCCACTTATGGAGGCTGAAAAGGCCAAATACTTGATTTCCCAGCCTCTCCTTTAGCATGGATATAGGCACTTGACCTATATTTGGTGACCAGAAGCCTCTGTCCCAGACTTTGGATCTGGGTGCTGGTGCCACAGAGAAGCAGAGACAATGGACACCTTACAAGCAGTTCTTTGCGGTACCACTGGCTGCCTAACATCCCTCATTGCTGTCTATTCGCTGACTCTAGTTCTCTAGCTTTCTGGGGATTTCAATAGGTTTGCAATATAGTATTTTTCTACTTATTCAGCTGGAATGTGTTTGTTTGCTTGCATTGATGCACCTTAAATGACAGATACGATGATGTCCCTCATTAATAGCTAGATGATTCAGGCCCAGTTTTATCTGTCAGGAAATGTTGGGCTTTTTTTCACACCAGATAGGGCTACAGTCAATTTAGAACACTGGAATTGTGGAATGAAAAAGTTTAGGCAACAATGTAGTAGATTATTCATTTGTTTTTTTCATGTTCACAATATTTTGTATATCCTTGACACTACCCAGTAAAAACTTGCCAGTGCTCTATGCTCTGACCTGAAAATTATGTTCTCTGCTTCTCACATTTTTGTCAGTTGTTAGTCTTCCATGCCAGCCCAGAGTACAGGATATTCAACATAGCTTAGTGGTTCCCAAGTGTGGGTGCACATTGCAATCCCCTGTGGGATTTTTTTTTAAAACGTGGAGTTCCAGGTCCTACCCCATATCTGTTAAATTACAGTGTCCAGAAGTGGGACCAGCGCAGGCACACACACTCCTCTGATGACTCCACAGAATACCTGTGGTTAAGAACCCCTGGCTTTTTCACTAATTCTACTTGTATGTTTAACATGCTTCATTTAGAGGAATCCCACTATGGTGGTCTCAATACAAATAATAAAATCTAAGGAGAAATTACTGAGTTTAATTTTACCTATCAACACCACCTTTTTCTTCTTAATTTCTTTAGGAAACTGTCTCAAATATTAATGCATTGAATCATGTAGTCTTCCTAATATTCATAGACTCTACCAAGGTTTCTCATCTATAGGATTCTAAAAAACTAGATTTTCTGCAGAGATTTTGAGTAATCACGGCAATTAGAGAAATTAGAGGGTTTTTTTTAAGTCAAAGTGATTAAAAGTCCTATTACATTATCATCGCCGAAGAGTGAAAATGAAAGCAGGAGGATGATATCATCAGCACTGTGTGAGGTCAGGAAATTAATCATGACTTTCACAGCTCTGTACATCATCAAGTAAACAGATTGTCCAAGACTTCAACACCTTCTACTTTCTAAATTTAAAAAATCTAGTGGGTTCTCAATGTTTTCTCATACATGCATTTAAAGAATCTTCACATTCCTTTTTGGACTTCATCCCAGGATTCGATCAGCTTGAAGTGTATTCACTCATCCAAGACAAGGCAACTTTGTCTGTCCTGTGAGTGAACTTCATAAAGTCAAGTCTGATAGATGCCACTGCATTTCACACTAGGATTCAAACTATCTCTCCTCAGTTTTACTTTTATTTTCAGGTTTCATACCATTCTAAGTCTGTATTAAATCTCTCAGGGAAAGAAAGTTTCATATAAAAGTTGGAGCTGATGGTCTGGTGTTCGTTTTTATGGCTTCCTCCTGAGTGTGAAGTACTCTAATCCCATGTGTCAAGTGCAGTAAAAGATAATGTGATAAATATCTTCATCTTTCTGACCCTGGTTGGACTGTGGCATATTAAACAATTGATAAGATTTATTTTGAATGGCACATATTTTGGGTAGAATAAAAATCTATCACTTTATTTTGTAAGGTTGAGTGTAATACAAACAGAGGAAGGATTAAGGGGGCTTCCGCACATAGATTTCCAAGAAGATAAGAATACTTTAATTATACTCAATACATGGTATTCTACTCAAACCTTATTTAGAGCAACAGATAAAACTGAGAGACCTACATTCAAAGAGGCTGACTGCAGCAGCAAATAAGGAGAAAGAGGGTAGAATCTGGAAAACAATATTTGAGAAAAACTCAAAATGAAAACAGTAGAATGTGATATCCTGTAGGAGAGGATTTCGAGAAATAAAGAATGAGAGGATGGGAGTCAAGGGAAATTTTGGAGGGAGGCATGAACGAGTCTTGAGCTTGTTTACAGGCTAAATGGAAGAATTTGGTAGGAAGAAAGGCACTGAAGATTCAAGAGGAACAAAGGCAGGGTTCCAGAGGTAGGGGCTATTGAGGATCAAAGCACAGCAAATGGGGTGGCCACCACCTCTCCAGCGCTCAACAGTGATCTCATCTCCTGCTGCACAGAGGACACCGGGGGGCCCCTCCCAAACACACTGAGAAATATAGCTTTGTCTGCACCTCTCCCTTCCTCCTTCCTTTCCATCTGTGTAGAAGATGTGTCTTTTCTCATCAAGAAGCTCAATCTCTATATATGGTAAATAAAACTGTGATTAACGTTTGTCATATATACAATTATACAACTTAAAGAACACAAAAAGTCCATTGTAAAGCAATTATACTCCAATAAAAATGTTAAAAAAATTTAGGAAAGTACTCCCCCCCAAAAAAAGAACACAAAAAGTATGAAGTGATCTACAATGTGTTTAAATCTATGCAATAAGCATAGATATTATTACTGTACTAATTGAACAATTATAACATTGTAGATTTAAAATGGATCACTCTTTCATTCAAATGAAATTGGAACAGTCACTAATATAAACATTGATATTGATAAGATCCTTTATTTAGGACATCATGACCAAATGCTAAACAACTGGTCTGGATTAACCATATAATCCATCTGTTCAGCTAATTATTCAAATAATCTAAGACACATTCCTTTTGCTATTACATCATATGGATACAGTCTTTAGCTTTATCAAACAAACAAAAAAAAAGATATAGCCAAAATTCAACTGAAAGCATGAAAACAATGAGAAGAAAGAACTGTCTCATCTGTAATATTAAACACACTTTCACCGATGCCCTGAATACTTAGTAGTTAAACATTAGCTTTACACTACTTTTGGCCAAAAAAAAAAGTGTTACACTAAGATTTAGAGATAGAATTTTCCATTACCAATGCCAAAATGATGAGAATGACTACAATATAGCTATCACTTAACAATCCATAATCACTTCTTCATGTATTCTGCAAATTCTTCTTTCATGCCCACTATCTGACATACACTGTGCTAAGGAGTAGGAGATACAAAATAGATAAAATACCAATTCTGCCTCTGAGGAACTTGCAGTCTCATAGGAGTGAGAGACATGTTCATAATTAGTTATTTTGTAAACACAGTATGTAATGCCATGAGAGAATTATGGTATAACAAGGCTACAAATAAGTATTAAAGTTTATATCCTTTGATCAAAAATTTTACCTCTGGAAATCCATCTAAAGAGAATAATCTGAAAAATAAAAATAAAATTCAGTGCAACAGACAATCATCATATTGTAATTTACAGTGACAAGAAATATTTAGAACAATTACCAAAAATATTCATATGTATACTTGTCAGGACAGGCTAAGGTATGCCATAGTAACAAATAACCCTAAAATTTCAGTGGCTTAACAAAACAAATGGCACAATACAATGTGAGTTAAAGGCCTCTCCTTGTCAGCTTTTCCCCAAGCAGTGACACAGGAATCCAGACCCTTTCTATCATGAATTAACAGATGTGATTTTTGGAATGTGTGGCTTTCCAGGAAAGAGAAGAGAAGGCTGAAGGATCGTGCAGGGTATCCTTAAGGATAAGGCCTAGCAGAAGCTTGCATCACTTTGCCCACACTCCATTGGCTGTGACTCAGTCACATAAGCCCTCACCTAACTGTAATCTTTTGCTTGCCAGGAAAACAAAATGCAATCTTATCATATGCCAGGAAGACAAAACGGTATAGGAACACGCAGTCTCATCTCTAACGAAGAGTTAATAAATTGGGCAATATATGCATACTTTTATCAAGAGCTTATAAAAATACAAAATATGTTTTTGTTACAAAGTTTAATAAAAATTTAGTATGCAAAGATTTATCATGATTGAAAAAATGGGAATATAGAAAGGACTGGCAGGAAATATACTAAAAAATTAATATTAACAGTAATGTGGATGAAAGAATGACAATGAAAAAAAATTTCTATTTGAATTTCTTCATTTTCTATAAAATATGTATTATGATAGAAAAAGTTAGAGTGACTTTTTGAATTTCTTTAAGGTTATATGATAGCAATTACCAAACTATTAGGGATAACTGGAAGTCAGGTACTCTGAGGGGGTGGCAAGGAAGGGAAAAGGGAACGAGATGGGTAGTAAACTAGGAGTCAGTAGCTTTTGGAGGTAAAAGCAACATAACATGGGCATTTCAGCCTAGGAAATGCATGTGAACATTGTGCATCATTCATGTAAGGGGCCTGGGGCCCTTAGAGACACTAAAACCTGGCATTTGTGCAAGAGCGGAGGGCAGGTTGCAATGTGGCCCTGGTGTGAGGTCCTCATAGATGAAGCTAGAAGTACATAACACACTGTGTGAGGAAAATGTAGAGATCATTTTATTCTGTGAAGGTTGTATTGAGTAGAAGAATGAAATGTTTCTGGAAAGATGTCCAAGTCATACTATACCTCAGGAGCCACAGCAAACAACAATGTGTACATCTGGACATTGGATTTCAGGTTTACTACACTGTAAGTTATTTGTGTCCTGTGTACCCATTAGATGAAGCATGTGTAATTTAAGTCCTGCACAGAGAACTATGGTGTCGGATGTATTCACAGGCTAAAATTATCATAAACCATCAATGATATTGATGCAGACTTTGGGCAAATGGATGTAGAAAATTCCTTCACTGACATTTAAATACATTGAAGGTCACTGTGAATTTTTCATCCACCTATTATTCTTCTACTTTATTCCTCAGGAGTTAAACAATCTACTATTTGTTTTATTAGTTATAATTTTTCAGTACCAGTTGGTAGGTAGAGTGAGGCTTACACTCTTAGCTTCTCTGCTAAACTTCAACCAGGCCCAGGTCTCAGCATCTTGCTGTCTTCCTCAGGGCCTGCCACAGTGTCTAGCACCTAGTTTCTTTTTAAAATAATTATCTGTTGAATAAATGATTCCTTACAGCTCACATTCGTCATATGTTTAACTATGTATTCTAAATCTAATTTTTACTTTGAAACAAACTTACTGAATATCCCCTCAGATGTCATTTTCCCAAAGCAAACTGCTCTGAATCTTTGCAGTACTTCTTCAAATGATGGATCAGCTTGTGTAACTGCCCCACAGAAGCTTGTGGTGTGCCATCTAGTGACCAATGCCACCAATATATGAACTGTACTTAGGCTATTTGTTATGGCATAAATATATGCATTAAAGTTTTATTAATATTTGAGTGGAAAAGAACTTTTCCAAGTAATTATGTGCATGTTAATATTACTGATGTATGACACTCAAATAGAGGAAGGATGAAAAGAAATGCTGGCCGATGTTGACCTTCTACTATTAAGCATTCCTACACAGTGTACAAAATGACTAACCACTATCGTGGTCGTTGTTATCATCATTGGTTACCCACGATGCACCTACAGTGTGCAAGGTACCATGAAGAATACAAAAAAATCATTGATATGGTACCTTCTCTCCAGGCATGATATGCACACATAGGTAGTTCATGGCAAGTGACAAATATTTGATGTACACTACTACAAACAAGTGATAAATGGGTTACAAGAGTGGAAAAGGCAAAAAAGTGAAATGAATGTCTTAAAAAACGGGAAAATAGAAGCAATACTCATAAAGAAGTAAGATAAGGAGCCTTGGAGCCATGCTAAGACATTCAGACTTTATCATGTATCCTGTTAAGTTATAAGGACCCCTGAAGAGCTTTAAGGAAGAGAGTAACATGTTTTAAATGGCTTTTGAGCAGGCATGTAATATAGTTAGACGATAAGCACAAGTCCTCTCTTCTAAGAGGAAATAAGATACAGATTAGAATTATTTAATGCTATCAACACAACAACTTGCAAAGTATAGTCTATCCAGAGGATAACCGTTATTTATTATTATATAGATGATCATGAAATAATATTAGAAATGTCATATTCTTAATTTTAAAAAATATTATAAAGACCTATTGCCCTTGCTAGATGAGCAGAGTAAAGTATGGGCTTGGTTTTCATACAGTTGTGTGTGTGTGTGTCTGGGATGGGTCTTCTCTGTTTTCTTTCTGGGATGGGAACTCTCAGAGATCCAGGGGAGAGATTAAAATCTTTACTGGATCTCAATCCTAATGGTGAGGCCAAAAGGTCCTGCCCGATGACTTATGGGTTCAGATGGGGCAACCTTCACACTAGCAACAGCAACAGAACTTTGGTTGCTAGATAAACATAGTCAGAGGGATCCTGCTTGGGTGATTTGCAACAGTGAAGGATGGCAAAGGCATTTATGATTCTCCTTTCACCAAACAGGACACGTCAAAATGACTTGGCAAGATGGAGAAAAAGTATGATTCAAATGACAATTACCTGACACCAGCTGAGTTTCCTCTGGAAGGGTTACTATGAGACTACAAATAGCCAGCATGTCTATAACCTCATGTTTGATAATTTATTAAGAAAAGTGGGAACAAGATGTCATCTCCTGGGTGAGCATTCAAAAGTGAAGGTTTCACCTCCTTCTAACTTATGCTACCATTCCTTTCTTTTAGCTTGTCTATAACATTGATTACACTAGGAAACACACATAAAATTTATTTCTAATAGTTATCTTACAACACTTTATTTAATATGGGAATATTTGTTTTTAAAAAATTGTATCTGCCTAAATTCAATTATATCCACACAAAAGATAGTCAAGAGGTTTGATTGTTCTGAATCCTTAATAAGAAATTTTTCCTTTATATTTTGTCAGGGTTCATAAAAACATTGTTTCAGATTTTTAAGTCTAAATTTAAATGAATATTTACGTTCCATTCAATGTGATCCAAAACAACTAGGAAATATTAACTGTGATAGAAAAAAACGAGGAAGCAAAAGGAATGAAGGCAGCAAAGGAGACATTTCAACAAATCTTCTGAAAGTGACAAAAGAGTTGTATGTGTGTATCAAGTAGACCAAACTTCTTGCCAATTAGCATCAAGGTGTTTTCTTCTCTCTAGCTGCCTTTCAGTTCCTATAATGTGCCCTCTTCTCTAGCCCTAGGGCCTCTGCACTTGGTGTGTCCCTGGCCCGGAAACCTTCCTCTCTAGCCCCTACTGTTCTCTGGATATTCTGAACACTCCCTTCAGAGCTCAGCTCCAGCATCATCTCCTTAGGACCGCCTCCCTAATTACCAACCTACTCTGTCCTCATCAGATTAAATGCCCCCTGCTATGCATGCTTCCAACACCCCAAGATTCTTCTTGATTATACTAAAGAAATAACTGTAAGTAGTTAATCTCTCACTCCTCCTGCACAATGTGAGCCCCAAAGAAGTGGGCTTTTGTCTTTCTCAGCTATGTCTTCAGGGAGGAAAAGTCAACTGAAATCTAGCACATTTCCAACCTTCCTGTGGAAGGACAATCCCAGACGCTGCTCAGAAGAGCGCCCCTCCCGCCACCCCTGCAAGACGGTGCAGCCTGCCCAGCCACCTGGCCCCAACCTCTCTAGCTCCACACACCTGGGCTCCGCCTTTCCCTACCCAGGGGTGGGTCACTTCGCAAGTCAGCAGCATGCTGAGGCTGCTACTGCCAAAGTTTTGTGACAGGTATTTTGAAGTCCTTGGATGCTTTCTGCACCTGCTTCAAGGATTTCGAGGGCAGTCTCCCGCATCACCTAAGAAGCAGCCCAACTTATAATGATCCTGGTGGCTTACTTAATAAGGATGTAGACAGCTAGACTGTTTTGAAAAAACAGTTTTTGAATGAAGAGATTAAGGACACAACTCTATTTTAAGAACACCCTCATTCTAAAAAGTATTTGGAGCTGGGGGTAGTGATGGACAGTTAAGTACAAATACAGATTGCAATGAGTGTTGAGAGAAAGATAGATTATTACTAACTTTTTAGATACTTTATATGAGCCACTAAATGCTGTTATTTACATTGGCTGCTATGGAAATGTAGACAGAATCAAATACAATAAATGCTGACACAAAAGAATTAAGGACTTTTCACAGCATTCCGTGACTGCAAGTAAAACACTCATTACCTAAGGCTCATTATGACTGTGCACATTTTTTTGCATATCATGCTTATGATGATTCTTTGGAAATAGCCAATAGGGACTCTGCCTGTAGGAGGAGAAATCATTTTTTAAGCAACTGCATTTGCTCATGGAGGCTGTTTTTGTTACTCCTGAAATAGGTCTGAGGTATAGGTATGAGGTTTGATAAGCAATACTGTACATGTAATCCAGAGGTGTTGTGATGACTATTTTAATTGGACATTCAGTGGTTCTATTTCAGTAATATACCCATGGCCAACACTGTACAAGAACAAGAAGGTAACAAGTTGGTGGGAAAAGCGGAGGAGTGTGACTGTGGCTCAGCAAAAGCAAGTGAAAAAGATGCTTGCTGTCAGATTGTAAGAAAGCCAGAAGTACTGGACTTCAGGACTTTTCTGTGAGAAGTGCAGTTTTTTCCCTGCTAAATACATTTTCAGAAAAGAGAAGAATGAATATGATCTGGAGCTTTGTACAGGAATCTCAGAAGAGTACCCAATAGATGTCTATGTACAAGATGGAACCCTTGTATAATGATTCCCTTTGCTAACATGGTATTTGTGATTCTTACCTTCAGTAGTACAGAAACATTTTTGATCAAGAAGCAAAGAGTGGTCCAATTAAGGGTTACTATGATAAAGAAGACAGGTTTTTCACCTGGGGTATTTCAGGCATTGATTACAAAAGGTGTTCATTGAGTGACATGTTATGGCAGTGAATACAATGTGTCAGTGTTAAAGGCTTTTCTATTATGACAGAGAACATTTCCCTAATTCAGACTGGAATGAAAAGCAAGGATACCACATGCTGGGGAACAGGCTACCATTTAGCAATGATGCCATCAGGCTTGCATGATATTGGAGGAGTAAAAGACCACACCTCATGTGGCAAGAATGCAATATGTATTAATAGGACCTGTCAGAGTATATCAATATTTGATGTGACTGTCTTCAGGAAAAGCACAACCAACAGGGATGTGCAAAAAAAAAAAAAGAAATATCGGCACTGTGATGGCCCTTTCTGTGAATATCATAGAAATGGAGGAAGCTTTAACATCAATGGCCTGGGAACCCCACGATCTCTTTTCTCATGAGGGCGGCCACTGTGGTCACCTTTCACAAAATAACTTCTAAAAGACATAGATAAAAAGACACATGTCACATGTGTGGGATACAACTACAAAGCAAAATTTTCTGGTTTTGTTTTTTCGATTTAGCTATAGAATCTCAATATCTAACGATCACACGTAACTGACAAACATAAAAAATAGATAATATATATATACACACATGCATATATACCTTAAACAGAAATTGAGACTTGCTTACAAGCTTCTTTAATATATTTTTGCAAATATCAGGGAAAATTAGAACCATTAATTGACTAGGAGTTAATATCATTTTTCATAGACTCGGCTTCTTTAGATCAAACAATAAAATGCCGTATTAGAGCCAAGTGGAATTTGTTTTCTTTCAACACCTAATGTTGACAATGAGGAGGTTCTTTCCTGTAACCCACCTAGTCATAAAAGCATGACACAATGGATGCTAGATGATTTGTGATAGCCATCTGACCAACTGCATCAAAATTACTTGTGGAGCTTCTCTAAAATATATAAATAAACACTGACAACGCTCTCAGGAAGAAACGTACCCATTCCATATTTTAATTTTGAGATAATCCTAACAAACACTGTCTGTGGTATGCAGCAGTCATAAAATTTCTAAATTCTACCTTTTTAATACTAGTTTGGCATATAGACAGTGAATCTCCCAATCAAATTATTAGTTTTAAAGGAAAATAATAGGTGAACTTGAGTTAACATCTAACCGTGGCCATGCTAACACTGCCATCTGATCAGTTTTCACTATTTACGAGCTTTGTGCTCATATAAACCTCCAATTATTTCATCATCCTCAGCCAATCAGCCTCTTACAAAGTTTTCAGTTATCCGTTAGAAACTGACTCAGAAAGTATATCAACAACATCTTGATAGAGAGACTTTGTCAAATGCATTTATCTCCTCAAATTTTGGCCAGTTAATTTTAGAAAAAGAAGCTCTGAAGGAAAGACAGCACATTACTTACCCTCCCTGAGCCTCCCTTTCTTTATCTGCAGGGTTACAGAAAGGATAAGCAATGCCATATTGTTGATACTGGCACTAAGCATCCACTCAACAGTTGATAATTAAAATAATAGCTATTGGATGTTTCTCCAAAGAAGTCATACAGATGGCCAACAAGTACATGAAAAAGTGCTCAACATCATTAATCATCAGGGAAATGTAGATCAAAGCCACAGTGAGATATCACCTCAGACACATTCTCAAACACATAAGAGATAACAGATGCTGGCAAGGATGTGGAGAAAAGAGAATCCCAGGACACTGTTGGTGAGATTGTAAACTGGTACAGCCACCATGAAAAACAGTGTGGAGGTTCCTCAAAAAATTAGAAATATAACTACCACGTGATCCAGTAATCCTACTTTTGGGTGTATCCAAAGGAAACGAAAACAGGATCTCAAAGATATATGTGCACTCTTATGTTCATGCACCATTATGCACAATAACCAAGACATGGTAACATGAATAAAGAAGATATGGTATATGTATATATAATGGAATATTATTCAACCATTAAAAAGTAGGAAATGGTGCCATGTGACAACATGGATGGACCCTGAGGGCCATCTCTCATTTATTTACTTGAAATAAGACAGAGAAAGACAAATACTGTATGATGTCACTTTTTTGTGGAAACTGAAAGCACTGAACTCATAAAAACAAAGAGTGTTGATTGCCAAAGGCTAAGAGTTGGGAGGAAAGAGGAGATGTTTGTCAAACGGTACAAACTTTCCGTTATAACGTGAATTAAGTTCTGGGGATCTAAAGTACAGCATGGTAACTATAGTTAACAATACAGTATTGTATACTCAAAAGTTGCTATGACAGTGGAGCTTTAATTTTCCCACCATAACAACAACAAAATAGTAATTACGTAAGGTAAAGGATGTGTTAATTAACCTTATTGGGGTAAACATTTCACAATATATATGTATTTCAAATCATCACATTGTACACCTTAAACTTACACAATATATGTCAATTAAATCTCAATAAAGCTGGAAACAATTTTAAAAAATAAACTGAAAATCTATGATAATGAAAGAAATTGGATCGGTAATATGGTAGATTGTGTTATTTGTTCAAAATACTTGCTGCACATGAATGGACCTAGAGATCATCATACTAAGTGAAGTAAGTCAGACAGAGAAAGACAAATATCATATGATATCACTTATATGTGGAATCTAAAAAATGATACAAATGAACTTATTTACAAAACAGAAACAGACTCACAGACACAGAAAACAACTTTTGGTTACCAAAGGGTAAGTGGGGGAGGGATAAATTAGGAATTTGGGATTGACATATACATATTACTATATATAAAATAGATAAACAATAAGGATCTAGTGTATGGTACATGGAACTATATTCAATATTTTGTAATAACCTATATGGGAAAAGAATCTGAAAAAGAATCTATATATATATGTACATGTATATGTATATATATATATATATATATATATATATATATATATACACATATATAACTGAATCACTTTGTTGTACATCTGAAACTAACACAACATTGTAAATCAACTATACTTCAATTAAAAACAAAAAAAAGAAAACAACTTGCTGCGTCTCTTTACCAACCTGCCTTGGGAGGAGGAGCATTTTCCCACACCACTGATGGCATGCTTTGAGAAATGCCTTGTCTAGCCAATGGATACGAGCAGAAGAAACATACGCTATGTGTGAGAACCAGCTTTCTTTCAGCTTTCCTTGTTTTCACTTTTTTTCACCCTTGACTTGTCTCATTTAAGTGGGTCCAGTGTTCATAACTGAATAAAACTCTGATTTCCTGTCCAAATATCTCTAATGAGATCCTCTTAGAGCACTTTAACATGTCTCAAATATAAATTTCTTTTCCTTAGAACACTCTAGTTTTCCTATCTCACCAGCAGCCATTGTCATAACCACTGTAATCATCATTAGATGGGTATTACCATGGTGAAAAATATCTATGTATCAAAGAGAGTCACTGACTTTCAGGCAAATGCTGAAATATTTCTCTCCTTCCCTTCCATCCTCCCCACTGATGTTACCAGCTCAAATCACTATTACTCTGCTTCTCCTCTTACAATAGTTAATTCCCCAGCAATTCACAATGTAGCTTTCTTCTCTCAGTTGGGCAGCTGTGTGCCACACCCTGCCATTAATTTTTATGAGTCGTGGATGTTGGTTTTCCATTTGCTCTTACACATGGTTTTCTAATGCTGACGCTAGTTTTCTCATGCTGGTTAGTTTATATTCCCTCTTTGTTAGAAGCAGGTTAAAAATCATTTAAGGGGAAAATAATTGAAGACTATAATTTCAGTTTGAGTCAAGTACAAGTAAAAAGAAAAGAAATCAAAGGAACACACTCCATTTTTCCTTGAAAATTTACTTCCCATATCAAAGTCAGAACTCAAAACACTAGGATTCTGCCCATCTCTAATGAAGGAGGAAAAGTCTCCCAATGAAGCCGGAACAGAGCCAGAATGCATCTATGGTCTTGAGCAGAGAGAAACTTATGCTAGCAAGCATCTGTTGGTGCCAGGCATCTGTTATTACTGTAAAAAGGCAAGTGAAGGCTGCTGCCAAGGCCTCCGCAAGCCAGAGACCAGGCCTTCCTGGAGTCCATGAAGAACACTGTTATAAGGTCTCTGGAAATGTCCTTAATGGCAGCTGTTACACCACAAATGCATGGACTGATTAAACAGCTTCTGCCGTAATTAACTTTCTGGTCAACATTTTACCTGGTCAGAGATGCAAAAACTGTATTTTTAACAATCTTACACTTTTGGTCTGGAACAGAATGGAAAATGGAATCCATAGAACAGTTTAAAGCTGATTTCCTGGAATATCCTCCTGCTGCAGGGAAGCTATGAAACTTGTTTCTTTCTATCACCTTCATGAAGATTTCCTTCATAGCTTTATTCTTAAACACTTGCCTTTCCACTGCTATGAGCCAATTGGAAATACCCAGCATGCAAACACTGGTTCTATTCAGACCCCATCAGCAAAACATCTAAAACTGAAACTGTCTTACTGACTAAGGAAAGACTTGATAATTGGTATCCATAGACTTGTAAAAGTATACAAGCGTACTTAGCCATATTTAACTCACAAACTCAAACTCCAAAGTTTAGAGGAAGAAGAAGGCTTAAAATCTCCTAGTCCCCTCAATTTACAAATTAGCCAGACAAAGCTATAGTGGATATCTCTTGTGTTCGCCTGCCCTGTATCCTTTTCCGGTTCTTCTGGAGACAGACTCCACTTTCCTAGGGATTGAACCACGGCATTCTCACCTTCACTCTGCCCTCATTGACGGATAGCTACGTTAAACAAACTAAACCAATCAAGTGCTTTCCCAGTGGAATCTCAATCGGAAGCCAAGTCCCGTCCAGGACAGTGTCCCAGAGCGGCAGGTTATCAGTTCCTGCCTCATAGATTCCTGGAGCCACTTCCCCAGGCTGCCTGCTCACTTTTTCCTTCGATTCTATGAGATCTCAACGATCTTTCCAAGAAATTCACCCTGCCTCTCCCCTAACTTCTTAATTTGTGCTTAAGTTAGCCAGAGTTGCTTTGGTTCTTGCAACCAAAGAAATTGATACAGAGACCCTGTCAAAGGTGGGGAAGAAAACTCTCAGTTGTTCACCTCTGACCACGCTGTATGCTGCACAAAGCTGGTTTCATAAGCAGGCAGAGCAGATGGCCAACTATGAAGTGTAAATGACACCTTACACAGGCAAAAGTTATGCTTTAACTAAGTAAACTTACCTGAAACAACACCGATTTCAAATTAAGGTTCTCTTAAAATGAGCCTTTTGCCTTATTCATCATTCAATGACAAACCGATTGCTGACTCCAATATTTGACAAAAATAGGCTTTGCTAGGTAGAAACATGAGTGGGAAATGGGAAGAGAAGGACAGAATGGAGGGCGGACTTTATAGTGGACAGTCTGGGACAACCAGAGGTATCGTGAGAAGACTTGGTGGAAGGAGGAGCCTCACCCCGTGTCCCCATGGCCTGGCAGTTACCGCCACCTTGCGTTGAGGATCCCATCGTATCTTGCTGAAATGCTTGCAGCCCCTCCTCATGGGGCCTCCTGTCCCACCACCTCTCCTCCTCAAACCCACCTTCCTCACAGAGGGCCATGATCTAGTGTGAATACAAGTTTGGTCACCACTCACCTGCTTTATCAATGAGTCACTGCCTCAGATGCAGGGTAAAACCTAAATTCCTCAGCATGGCTTGGATGGCCTTTCATGATCCTACTCTTCAACCTGTTTCTTGTAGCTACCCTGTGTTCACTCACATTCCACTTATCTTTTCTCACACCTGTTCCACTTGTCCTGCCTTCAAGGCTTTGTACATGCTTTTCCTCCATCAGGAATACCCTTCCCTTATATTCCACTGGACTCACACTCTTCCCAATATAAACTCGGGTGTCACCTTTACCAGAAAGACTTCCAGGACCCCTTAGCTAGAATTAGGTATCTTTTTTCTGCTCTTCTAAACTATCCTGGAATTCACATTTCAACTAAAATATATGTGAGAGGCTTTAACTGTCTATTTATAGCTCTAGATTTAGAGTATCTACAGGGTTTAGGACTGTATCATTTATCTCCACATCCTTGGCACCCAGAACACAGTGGACTCTCAATAAATGTTATTAAATGAAATTCAGTGTTCAAAACTGAATTTAATTTCCCTTTTTTGTAAAAAAAAAAAGCACTCTTCACCATTATTCTTTGTAAATAATATTATCCATTCCATCAACCATGCTGAAAATTTTGTCATATTTAACTTTCCCTTTCCCTCTCTACCTTTAAGCATTCTGCACGCTCAGTGGGCCAAACACCTTAACCAAAGAATCACAAATATTTATACCCCATAAGGAGAGACTATTCTCTTCTTCAGCATTTCACACAAGGTTACCAGAGACCGTGAATCTGCATTACCCCAGCAATGCCCTTGTCATTAGAGCTTTCTGACTTGAACTTCGGTTTATTAAAAATAGTAGTAAGTTATTATGGTGTCCATTTGCCAAGGGAACGATATCCTCTGGGTTTAGTGATAAAAGCTTTAAATGGCACCACATATCTCAAAGACAGGAACATCCACTGCAATAAAATTATCACCTCAGCCCAGGAGGAAGGGACGAGGCCTAAACTCGAGCTGGTGGGGATTCATGTGGAGGAAGACAGGAGCAGCTGGTAGACATTCTACCTTGAGCACATAGTATTCAGAGTTTAAGATTAGCATGTCAGAGACCTTCCTTAAAACCACAAGCTCCTTTCACTCTTTTCAACAGCTGAGGCTTCCAGCTGAGAGACAGAATACTTGCCTATCTTAGAATATTTCCCTGCTCAGTGATTGATATGCTCTCCACTTCTGTTGGGGTGTGGGGAAAAAGCACTCTTATACATCAACAGAAGAAACGTGAATTGCTACAGTCTTTCTTGGACAGCAAACTGGCAATTTCTTTTAAAATTAGAAATACACATACCCTTTGACCCATCAATCCAATGCCTAGGAATCTCTCCCACAGAAATAAAGGCACGAGTATGTAGAAAAATAAAAGGGCCCATATTCAGTGAGCGCATACCCGCACAATGTAGCAGCCAGCATCTGTTCTGATTGGTCTGTACCTGTGCCATACCGGTTGTTAAATATTTTTAATGCCACCTCTGGATATATAAATAAAATTTTACGGAACTGAGATTTTTAAAATTATGAGCACTTTTTTCCTTACAATCTCTGTGTGCGCGCACCAACCTTGCTTCCTTTCACCCCCCTCTGCCTCCTCATCTCTCCAGGTAATCAAGGTTCTTTAGGGGGTTTTTTTGGGTTTTTTTGCTCATAACACTTATATATAAACATACATCCTTATGCACATAACATTTGGGGAGGCTCATCGTATATAAAAAGAGGGGACCATATTATAGACACTCCGCTACATCTTGCTCTGCTCTGTACATTTAGAAATCTCTCCAGTTAAACTAGAAACTCATTGTTTTTAATTTTCACATAGTATTTATGGTCTAGATGTGTCACAGTATATTCAACCATTTTCAGATTGATAAGCGTCTTTTCTGTTTCTGTTTTGCCCTCTAGCACAAAGATTGCTGCAATGTACATCCTTGTTACCAACCTAATAGAGGAGAATTTTCTACTACTGAGGCAGAACATATGTTCATATTTTGATGAGCCTTTTGAATTTGCATTTCTCTGAATTGCTTTTTCCCATTTTTATTGTGCCTTCGTCATTTTAGTGTCCATGTGAAAGAACACTGCGTATTTAAATATTGTTTCTCACTTTCTTATTTTCCTTTTTTCTTGCTTATGGTATCTTACTATAAAGACATTCTTAATTATTATGTAATATAAAATCAATTTTTCCTTTTATGGTTTTTAGGTTTTCCATCTTGGATTAAATGTTCTCACGTCAAACTTACATATTACATACACTCTCCACGATTTTCTTCTAAGAGTTTTGAATTAACTTTGATAATTACATTTGTATGAGTAAACAAGATTTGACCTTATTTTTCTTCTAAATGAGTAAGGAGAGAGATGGAAGGAGGAGGGGAGGGAGAAAGAGAAAAACTATTTCTAGGCTTCCTCTTTAGTTGCACTAATCTGTTTATTAGCTATACTTATGCAATTATCTTTCCAGAATATCCCTTTTGTTCATTATTTTGGAGAACTTGACATTTGTATGTGTTAAATTTTTTCACCCAAGAATATGGTATGTCATTTCGTTTTGTTTTTTTTTTAAATCAGGGGTCAGCAAACTATAGCCCATTGGCCAAATCTAACCATGCCCATTCATTTACATATTGTCTACAGCCGCTTTCATGCTACAACTGCAGTTGAGCAGTCAGTCACAGAGTTGAATAGTTACTGTGGAGACCATATGTGCCACAAAGCTCAAAATATTATTTGGAATTTTACAGAAAAATTTTACAAATACCTGTTTTAAATCATAATTTATGTTCCTGAGTGAAAACTTATTGTTTTACTCATCAGTAACTTTCTTGTTAAATTTATTTCTAGGTACTTTCTAGTCTTGGTTATAATGGAGTTGTTACAATAGCATATTTCCCCCAACTCTATTTCTGACTGATTATTGTTATTATGTATAAAATTAGAATAACATATATTATGTTTTTATGGCCAGGTTCTGTCCTAAGCACTTTTTACATATCACAACTCATTTCATCCTCACAACAGGGCTCACTTTCAGATACAACCAACAGCCTTTCATAGACTGCACCAGTTCCTCTCCATGGTCCTTGGTTAGACTTCCCTCCGATTCTCCATTTTCCCTCTCTTAGACCTTAACCCTGAACTTCTCCCACAATTTTATAAGATCTTATTTCATGTCACTCAGTTGCAATGTTTTCCCAATCAAATCCTACCTGCTATACATTTGCTCTTCTGTGTTCTTATTTCTTTGCCATCTTCATCCTTTTTCAATTTTTTAAGTTAAATGCTTAGCACACTAGTTTCCAACCGTTTTTACTCTTGGCTGCAGCACACAGCATGTGGTATCTTAGTTCCTGAATAGGGACTGAACCCATGCCCCCTGCAGTGGAAGCACGGAGTCCTAACCACTGGACTGCCAGGGAATTCCCTCCAACCCTTTTTGTTTCCTAATAAATATTTTAAAGCTACACATTTCCCTATAAGCATTACTTTAGCTATGTCTCACAAATTTTGACATACAGTCTTTTAATTTTTCTTTAGTTCTAAATATTTTTCAGTTTCCCTTATGACTATTTTTAACCCAAGGGTTATATATTAATAGTGGAAGAACATAATCTGTATGATACTGATTACCATTTATATCTCTTTAGTATCTACTGGTTTGTTCCTGTTCTCATTTCTTCTTGTACCAATTTTGGCATTTTAATTTTTTCCAGAAATATCTTCATTTTATCCAGTTTATCAAATTTATTAGCATAATATATTAGTATGACATAATGGTTAAGAACAGTTGAACAGCTGAGTGAACTAGACAAGTTACTTAGCTTTTGTGCACCTTAGTTTCTTCAGTTGCAAAATAATAAGGGAAATAATAAGGGATCTATTTCATAGGTTATTCTGAGGATTCAAATTACTTAGAACTGCACTTCGCACATTCTAAGCACTTAACTGTTAGTTATTATGCTCATTTTATCATCATTACTAGTTCTTTGGTATGTATTGAGGCTTCCTTTGTACATGGTCAAATTTTTTAAATATCCTATGAGTGCACAAAAATGTATAGTTGGTGTTGCTGAGAGTTCTACATATAACTAACAGCTTGAGCATGTTAATTACATTGTTCAGGTCTTCTATTTCTTGGCTACTTTTTCCTAACTCATTCCAGGAGGATTGTGTTAAAAGTCTAAAACTGGACCCTGCACCTAAAGCAATTAGAGAAAGAAGAACAAAAAACCCCCAAAGCTAGCAGAAGGAAAGAAATCATAAAGATCAGATCAGAAATAAATGAAAAAGAAATGAAGGAAACGATAGCAAAGATCAACCAAACTAAAAGCTGGTTCTTTGAGAAGATAAACAAAATTGACAAACCATTAGCCAGACTCATCAAGAAAAGAAGGGAGAAGACTCAAATCAATAGAATTAGAAATGAAAAAGGAGAAGTAACAACTGACACTGCAGAAATACAAAAGATCATGAGAGATTACTATAAGCAACTCTATGCCAATAAAATGGACAACCTGGAAGAAATGGACAAATTCTTAGAAATGCACAACCTGCCAAGACTGACTCAGGAAGAAATAGGAAATATGAATAGACCAATCACAAGCACTGAAATTGAAACTGTGATTAAAAATCTTCCATCAAACAAAAGCCCAGGACCAGATGGCTTCACAGGTGAATTCTATCAAACATTTAGAGAAGAGCTAACACCTATCCTTCTCAAACTTTTCCAAAATATAGCAGAGGGAGGAACACTCCCAAACTCATTCTACGAGGCCGACATCACCTTGATACCAAAACCAGGCAAGGATGTCACAAAGAAAGAAAACTACAGGCCAATATCACTGATGAACATAGATGCAAAAATCCTCAACAAAATACTAGCAAACAGAATCCAACAGCACATTAAAAGGATCATACACCATGATCAAGTGGGGTTTATTCCAGGAATGCAAGGATTCTTCAATATACACAAATCAATCAACGTGATACACCATATTAACAAGTTGAAGGAGAAAAACCATATGATCATCTCAATAGATGCAGAGAAAGCTTTCGACAAAATTCAACACCCATTTATGATAAAAACCCTGCAGAAAGTAGGCATAGAGGGATCTTTCCTCAACATAATAAAGGCCATATATGACAAACCCACAGCCAACATTGTCCTCAATGGTGAAAAACTGAAACCATTTCCACTAAGATCAGGAACAAGACAAGGCTGCCCACTCTCACCACTCTTATTCAACATAGTTTTGGAAGTTTTAGCCACAGCAATCAGAGAAGAAAAGGAAATAAAAGGAATCCAAATTGGAAAAGAAGAAGTAAAGCTGTCACTGTTTGCAGATGACATGATACTATACATAGAGAATCCTAAAGATGCTACCGAAAAACTACTAGAGCTAATCAATGAATTTGGTAAAGTAGCAGGATACAAAATTAATGCACAGAAATCTCTGGCATTCCTGTACACTAATGATGAAAAATCTGAAAATGAAATCAAGAAAACACTCCCATTTACCATTGCAACAAAAAGAATAAAATATCTAGGAATAAACCTACCTAAGGAGACAAAAGACCTGTATGCAGAAAATTATAAGACACTGATGAAAGAAATTAAAGATGATACAAATAGATGGAGAGATATACCATGCTCCTGGATTGGAAGAATCAATATTGTCAAAATGACTCTACTACCCAAAGCAATCTACAGATTCAATGCAATCCCTATCAAACTACCACTGGCATTTTTCACAGAACTAGAACAAAAAATTTCAAAATTTGTTTGGAAAAACAAAAGGCCCCGAATAGCCAAAGCAATCTTGAGAACGAAAAACGGAGCTGGAGGAATCAGGCTCCCTGACTTCAGACTATACTACAAAGCTACAGTAATTAAGACAGTCTGGTACTGGCATAAAAACAGAAAGATAGATCAGTGGATCAGGATAGAAAGCCCAGAGATAAACCCACGCACATATGGCCAACTTATCTTTGATAAAGGAGGCAGGAATGTACAGTGGAGAAAGGACAGCCTCTTCAATAAGTGGTGCTGGGAAAACTGGACAGGGACATGTAAAAGTTTGAGATTAGATCATTCCCTAACACCATACACAAAAATAAGCTCAAAATGGATTAAAGACTTAAATGTAAGGCCAGAAACTGTCAAACTCTTAGAGGAAAACATAGGTAGAACACTCTATGACATAAATCACAGCAAGATCCTTTTGGACCCACCTCCTAGAGAAATGGAAATAAAAACAAAGATAAACAAATGGGACCTAATGAAACTTCAAAGCTTTTGCACAGCAAAGGAAACCATAAACAAGACCAAAAGACAACCCTCAGAATGGGAGAAAATATTTGCAAATGAAGCAACTGACAAAGGATTAATCTCCAAAATTTATAAACAGCTCATGCAGCTCAATAGCAAAAAAACAAACAACCCAATCCAAAAATGGGCAGAAGACTTAAATAGGCATTTCTCCAAAGAAGATATACAGACTGCCAACAAACACATGAAAGAATGCTCAACATCATTAATCATTAGAGAAATGCAAATCAAAACTACAATGAGATATCATCTCACACCAGTCAGAATGGCCATCATTAAGAAATCTAGAAACAATAAATGCTGGAGAGGGTGTGGAGAAAAGGGAACACTCTTGCACTGCTGGTGGGAATGTGAATTGGTACAGCCACTATGGAGAACAGTATGGAGGTTCCTTAAAAAACTAAAAATAGAACTACCATATGATATGGCCCAGCAATCCCACTACTAGGCATATACCCTGAGAAAACCATAATTCAAAAAGAGACATGTACCAAAATGTTCATTGCAGCTCTATTCACAATAGCCCGGAGCTGGAAACAACCTAAGTGTCCATCATCGGATGAATGGATAAAGAAGATGTGGCACATATATACAATGGAATATTACTCAGCCATAAAAAGAAACGAAACTGAGCTATCTGTAATGAGGTGGATAGACCTAGAGTCTGTCATACAGAGTGAAGTTAGTCAGAAAGAGAAAGACAAATACCGTATGCTAACACATATATATGGAATTTAAAAAAAAATGTCATGAAGAACCTATGGGCAAAACGGGAATAAAGACACAGACCTACTTGAGAATGGACTTGAGGATATGGGGAGGGGGAAGGGTAATCTGTGACAAAGCGAAAGAGAGGCATGGACATATATACACTACCAAACTTAAGGTAGATAGATAGTGGGAAACAGCCGCAGAGCACAGGGAGATGAGCTTGGTGCTTTGTGTCCGCCTGGAGGGGTGGGATGGGGAGGGTGGGAGGGAGGGAGATGCATGAGGGAAGGGATGTGGGAACAGATGTATATGTATGACTGATTCACTTTGTTATAAAGCAGAAACTAATAAAAAAATAAAAAATTAAAAAAAAAAGTCTAAAACTGCAACAGTTGATTCATCTATTTCTTCCCACAATTGTTGCATTGTATTTTGAGGTTATATTGTAAGATAGGAATATTCCTAACTATTATATCTTCTTGTTTCATTATTCCTTTTATTGAAACCTGATTCTTCCTTCATCTTTGTAATTTTTTTTTTGCTGACTTCTATTTCATCACATATTAGGATGGCTAACACCCCATCTTCTTTTGTTAACACTTCTGTTTTTTCTTATTCTATCTTTTTTGCTTTTCAATTTCTATATCATTTTGTCATAATTTCTATCTTTTAGAAACTGAATGATGTTTTTAGAAATTTTCAATCCAAATTAAGAGTCTCTGTCTTTTAATTTTTGCATTTAGCCCAATAAATACATTACATTCATTGTAATTAGTACTATATTAATACCATCTCCTTTTATATTCTATTTCCCAGACTTTTGTTTTCTTTATTCCCTTCATTGCTTTCTAATGAAGAGAACAAAAATTTTTCCAATGGTCTAAACTTGATTATATTCCATTTTTATTTTTACAGAGATTGTCCTAAACCCCAGCCTCAAACATAATGTTTTTCAAGTTTTCACACTCTCTACCTTCCTCTCAATGAGACAATAATTCTAGCATGCTCTCATGTTTCCCAGGCTTTTCCCACCCCTCTCCCATACGGTCAATGTTATTTAGAATTTCAATTCTGAGTCACATTACAAACATCCAGGCTTGGGCCTAAAGATAATGGGCATGCCTCTTCCATGCTTCATTTCCCCTTGATACCAGCAGGAAACAATGGTATCCCAGCTGAGACTAAGTAATGATAGTGCCCTAGAAGATAACAGAGCAACATGATGAAAGGAAATAAGGTCCCTGGTATAAATAGTATGTATAACATATATGTGTGTATGTGTAATATGTGTATCATATCTATATACATATTATGTAGGATGTATATAATAAATAGAATCAGCAGTTCCCAAAGTATGATCTTCTAAACCCTGAGGGTTCCTAAGAGTTTTTCAAGGAGGCCACAGGTAAAAACTATTTTCCTAATAATACATTATTTGCATTTTTCATTGTGTTGGCATTTGTACTAATGTGCAAAAGAAAAGGTGGGTAAAATTGTTTAGCACGAGCCAAGGCAGAACACTTAACTGTACTGGTAGTCATATTCTTCACTGACACACACTTGCAATAAAGCAAAATGCTTGTTTCCTTTAAGAATATACTGATAAATGATGAAAGAAATCAAAGATAACACAAAGAAATGGAAAGATATACCATGTTCTTGTATTAGAATAATCAATATTGTCAAAATGGTGCTGAGTAAACTGGGCAGCCACATATAAAAAAATTAAATTAGAACATTCTCTAACACCATACAAAAAAATAAACTCTAAATGGATTAAAGACCTAAATGTAAGATTGGATACTATAAAACTCTTAGAGGAAAATATAGGCAGAACACTCTTTGACATAAATCACTGCAAGATCTTTTTGGATCCACCTCCTAGAGTAATAAAAAAAAAACAAAATTAAACAAATGGGGCCTATTTAAACTTAAAAGCTTTTGCATAGCAAAGGACACCGTAAACAAAATTAAAAGACACCCACAGAATGGGAGAAAATATTTGCAAAAATATAAAGCAACTGACAAGAGATTAATCTCCAAAATATACAAACAACTCACGCAGCTCAATATCCAAAACAAAACAAAACAAAACAAAAAACACCCAATCAAATAATGGGCAGAAGATCTAAATAGAGATTTCTCCAAAGTAGAGATAAAGATGGCCAAAAAGCATATGAAATATGCTCAACATCACTAATTATTAGAGAAATGTGGATCAAAACTACAATGAGGCATCACCTCACACCGGTCAGAATGGCCATCATCAAAAAGTCTACAAACAATAAATGCGAGAGAGGGTGCGGAGAAAAAGGAACCCTCCTACACTGTTGGTGGGAATGTAAATTGGTACAGCCACTATGAAGAACAGTATGGAGGTTCCTTAAAACACTAAATATAGAGCTACCATATGATCCAGCAATCCCACTTCTAGGTACATATCCAGAGAAAACCGTACTTCAAAAAGATACATGCACCACAATGTTCATTGCAGCACTATTTACAATAGCCAAGACATGGAAGCAACCTAAATGTCCATCAACAGAGGAATGGATAAAGAAGATGTGGTACATATAAACAATGGAATATTACTCAGCCATAAAAAAGAGTGAAATAATGTCATATATAGCAACATGGATGGACCTAGAGTTTATCATGCTAAGTGCAGTAAATCAGATAGAGAAAGAAAAATATCATATGATATCACTTTTCTGTGGAATCTAAAAAAATGATACAAATGAACTTATTTACAAAACAGAAATAGACTCACAGACTTTGAAAAAAAATTTATGGTTACCAAAGAGGAAATGTGTGTGTCGGGGGGGAGGGATAAATTAGGAGTTTGGAATTAGCATATACACACTACTATATATAAAATAGATAATCAACAAGGAACTTCTGTATAGCACTGGGAACTCTACTCAATATTCTGTAATAACCTATATGGGAAAAGAATCTGAAAAAGAATGGGTTTATGTATATGTAAAACTGCATCGGTTTGCTGTACACCTGAAACTAATACAACATTGTAAATCAACTATACTCTAATATAAAATAAAAATGAAAAAATATCCTCATAAAATTATTTGTTTGCTGCTTTATCAAAAATTAACCCTTGAGTACATCATTTTTAATATTCTGTGTGATGAAACACAAAATGTACAAAAAACACTTCTGCTGTGTATTAAGGTGAGATGATTGTCTCAAGGAAAACCACTTGTGTGGTTGGGTTTAGAATGAAACTAGTATATATGGAGAATATAGATAGATAGATAGATTCCACTGGAGATATATACAGTAAGTCCCCTACATAACAAATGAGATCCATTCCTAGAGTGCATTTGTAAGTCCAATTTGTTTGTAAGTCCAACAAAGTTAGCCTAGGTGCTAACACAATCAACTATATAGTACAGTACTGTAATAGGTTTATAATACTTTTCACATGCCTCTCTCCACTCTCTCAATTATTTTCACTTTTGTTTCCATCGTTATCTCTTGGTACTTCTTAGCAGTACCAGCTACCTAACCACTGCTTTTATGTTTGCTTCCAGACATCCTGGGTTTGAAAAAGTGATACTGTACTACTGTACTCTATACAGAACTGTACAGTAAAGTACACAAAAGCACAACCACCTGTAGAGGATACAAGCACATGACAATGTACACCAGACACATGAACTAACTTACGTGATTGGACATGCAACCACACGTTCACATCTTTGAAAGTTTGCAACTTTAAGGTTCATATGTAGGGGACTTACTGTATGTATGATATATATATATACAGGAAAATAATTGACAGTATTTCTTTCATTTTAAAGATAAAAAGTAGAATTTTGGAAAAACCTTGAGATTGATCCCTTCCTAATACTTAAAGAATTTTCTGATGAAATTGGTGATAAATCAATCTAGTTTTCTGATAATGTGAAATGATCTTGACATTTGGAAGATATGCAAACTCAATGAAACAATATTTTCCACATTACCAGTGCATGATGTTATAAAACCATACATGGGTAAAAGATCTCTTCAAAGTGCACAAGATATAATGGATTTTAGTGTAACTGAGTATAAAAGTTTCACTGATGTAGTTTCAGATTTCACACCACAACTAACATTTAAGAGCACACCACTTGTCAATTTTTGGTGTAGTATTAAAGAATATCCACAATTATCTGAAAAGGCCATTAAAACATTCTTCCCTTCCCAACTACGTATGAATGCTGTATGTATGAGGCTGGCTTTTTCTCACATACTTCAACTAAAAATAACATATTATGGATTGAATGCAGAAGCAGAATATAAGAATACATTTTTCCTCTACCAAGACAGACACTGAAAAATTTGGAAAATGTAAGACACTGTCACTCTTTACTATAATTTTGTTTTTGAAAATATAGTTGCCATAAAAATATAATTTTGTTACATGTAATAAATTTACTATTATTTTAAATAAATTAATGAATATTTTAATTATTAGTTTTAATTAATGTGGTACATATAGATATGTTATAACACACATGTTCTAATATATACCTATATGTACACACATATGACGAGTATATTATAACCCATGTACACAGAAGTTATTTGGGAACCACAATAATATTTTAAAGTGTAAAGGAATCCTGAGACCAAAAAGATTAAGAATCATTATATATGCAGATATATATTCTTAAATCATTGGATGCAACACTATATACATATTAAATTGGTATTTGTGTGTGTGTATATATAATGATGTGATTTGTGTCTTCTATGTCCTTAGTAATTTTTGACAACTGTTTCATCAGTTCTGAAATAAGATAACAGTATCTCCCACTACAAGTTTACTTTTTCAACTTTTTAAATAATAATTTTGCTTTGCATATTTAGCTTCTGTATGTTTTGGTGCACATAGATTTTTTTTTTTTGCTAGACATGTTCCTAAACTGCACCTCTTATCATCATGTCTCTTCTTATCCTGTTTATGCCTTTTAACCTATCTCATCTGATATTAATAGTGTGACTTGTGCTTTCTTTTTATTTGCATGTACTTGTTATCTTTTATTTTCAAATTTGCTTTATCACTTTGTTTCTCACTTGTAAATAACTTGTAATTGGGTTTTGTTTCTTAACCTAAAGAGATCATCTCTATCTTTTAATAAAGGGATTCAGTCTGTTTCTATTTAGTATAACAGCTAATATGCTGACTTTATGTAAGCTATTTTACTTTGTGATATTATCTTGATCAGTTGTTTTAAAGAGAATAAACACACAAGATATTCATTAAGAATAAGCTTGAGAGAAACATCTTACAGCAGTTAGGTCAAGTAAAATAATTTACCAA
Source organism: Mesoplodon bidens (assembly GCF_964165515.1). Lineage (NCBI taxonomy): Eukaryota > Metazoa > Chordata > Mammalia > Artiodactyla > Ziphiidae > Mesoplodon > Mesoplodon bidens. The sequence goes on along the minus strand of NC_138177.1, from coordinate 81,023,381 downwards.
TTTTCAATTAAAAATGTGTTCTTTTGTTTTTGTGCTTATTTTTGCAGATATCATCTGTGGGAGATAATGTCTCCCAGTATGCCTTGATCTCAGAACCCCACCTGAGATGACAATATTGACAAATCATTGATCTGTGTGGTGTTATAGACAATATTTCAATTAATCCTTACAACAAGCTTATGGGATAGATACTACATTATCCTCTTTAAAACATAAGAAGGGGCTTCCTTGGTGGCGCAGTGATTGGGAGTCCGCCTGCCAATGCGGGGGACGCAGTTCGTGCCCCGGGCTGGAAGGATCCCGCATGCCGCGGAGTGGCTGGGCCCGTGAGCCATGGCCGCTGAGCCTGCGCGTTTGGAGCCTGTGCTCCGCAGCGGGAGAGGCTGCAGCGGTGATAGGCCCGCGTACCGCAAAAAAAAAAAAAAAAAAGAATAAAACATAAGAAAACTGAAGCTTAATGAAGTGACTTGTCCATAGTCATATAATCTATAGTTTGATTAGGAATTAAATTTCTAGTTCTAATGTTGGAGATAGATGATTAAAAAAAAAAAAAAAGCATTTTCCTAGAGACCCAGACTGAGAGAATGGGGAGGATTAAATGCAAATAAGCCTTTTCACCAGCCTCCTTGGTTGCATGGAAGAAGGATGGGGAGGATGCCCAGTGGAAGATGGGTGTCAAGGGCTACAGGGACTCACACCTCCAGGCAGTTTTGGTGTGTGCTAATAGAGGAGAAAGGTGGGTGAATTCTTCCAACAGCCCACTAATTCTTAAAGAAACTGTGTCTGCACTTTTCCAGGCAAGAGAGAAAAACCACCACCGTCAGCTGGTCTGAACAGGTGCCACAGCAGCGAGAAAGGCTGAGTAATTTTCATTACTCAATATTCCATAATTGTCTTTCAACCCAGTTTACAAAGTGCCATCTTCTAACAACTGTTCATGTCCTGGCTCTTTCCCAGCCTGTCCCTTTCCACATGTATCACTCATTCCCTCTTTGGGTCCACCACGAGAGACAGAGCCTGTGGGGTGCTGTTAACAAACAGCAATCTGGCTGGTTCATGGTATCTCCTTTGCTTTTCTACCCAACTGTAGTTCTTTTTCAGTTTAAGCTACACAGCCATGCTGTAATTGAAACAGTATTCACAAAAGAATTAAAAAGTAACCCTAGATCCACAGAACTTATAATCACATACTGAGGCTACCTAAGAGATCATCAAATCCTACCACTTCATATTCTAGGTGAATCCTGAGGCCCAGAGAAGAGAAGCTGGGGCAGATCCTGCTGATGCCCCACGGAGGGATTTCATTTTGCTCACAGTTAACAGTCTGCCCTTGAGACTTTAGGGAATCACTCTTGGGCCCTAGACCCCTCATCTTTACAGAGGGTCTGAGGAGACTGACTGTTTAGCTTCCCCACCACCCAGCCTCCTGTCGCAGCCCAGGACACCCAAGAACTACCCAGTGTAAGAGTTCAAAATCAGGGGCTCTGCCTCCAGGCAAATTCGTAGGGGAGATTTAACTCCCTAAATTCCTGGGGTTCAGGCTGAGGCAGAGGCTTCCCCTGAAATTGCATCCTCACTTGGCTTCTGCCCTTTTCCTATTCTGCTCCTCCAACTTCTTCCTGGACTTATCCAAGGAGTACTCTAGGAGTAGGTCCCTTGTGTCTGAATACATGTCTAGGAGTCTGCTTCTGGGGAACAACATCTTGGACAAGAGGAGATTTACCCTGGTTATACCTCCACTCAGAGGCAGAAGCAGGATAAAAGTGGATGCTTCTTCCTCCTAGTTTGGTACATTTTACATCTCTCCACAGGGATTCCCCATAATTCAGCTGCAAGAAGTAATGCTCAGGTTACCCAGTCACAGAATCCTATCTACCCAGACCTCCTTACTTTGATCTCTTGCAGAGCTTCCTCGACTGAAGTGAGTTAGTGTTCTGCCATTGGCCTCTCTGAGGGACACAGTAAAGAATCTTGTAACGCCGTTGTGTTTATGGTAGCCAGGTGACCACAAACAACGTCCACCACACAGCCAGTATCCCCTTTGTGAAAACTTACAGGAGAAATTTTTATTAGACCTCAGTACCAGGAAACGCTTTGCTTCTCTTAAAAACTCCATGGTCTATTTATTATATTGTCAAAAAAAATCTTGTACTTCATATTTTCTCCTTTTATTTTGGTCATTAGGAAGTTCAGAGACAAATTTGCAGTTCATATTCACTAACCGTGCTGGGCTTTATGACCTGTCTGTTCCTGACTTTTTCTCTGCCCTCACTTAACATTCTGCACTGTTTGTCTCTGCCTTAAAATATTCATTTTTTTCATATGTTGATATATAGTTTTTCAGCTCTCCCAAAACCAAAGTGAAACAGTGTTAAAGAAATGAATAAGATGACAACAGTCCATTCTGTAACTAGAACACAAAGTACTTTTACTGAAGGAAAATTGTTCTGCAAATACTAGTTTAAAAGTATCACATACTGTTTTTTCCTCATATTAAAGTTTTTCACTGATTATTTTAAAATAATTTACAGTAATAACTACGTTTTTCCAAAAAGTGTCTCCACAAGATTACTGTGTGTGATATGACAACACAAATATTGAGACTTTCTGTGTTTAAATCATTGCAATATACTTTTCCCGTGGTTTATTTTTTAAGATTGTTTCCTGCATCATTAATAAACATTTTCAACTTCTATTACATTTACTGCAATTTGTACTCATTAAGTAGAAATTTCTAGTAATATTGGCCATAACAAGTAAAAAGGACTTTCTGTAATATTGACCATAACAAGAAAAAAGGACTTTCACTGTGAACCGCCAAGGGATTGGCACTTTCTTTAGAGAAGCATAACTAATCACAAGTCACTGGCCAGGGGCCTCTTTTCAAAGGTGAAAAGCATTTATGACCATTAAAGATATTTCCTTGACTAATACTTACCTCATACTAAGAGGTACTCCAGATAATAATCCACACTTATTTGGCACCTACTATACACAACATACTGTTCTAAGCACTTTACATATATTAACTCATCTAATTTTCACAATGACCCTTTGAGATAATATACTACTATTACATCCATTTTACACATGAGGAAGCTGAGTCCCAAATAGATTTAATAACTTGCCTCATACTTTTCCTTTTTATATGGGAAGAGGGGGAAGTGGCAAGAAGTAATGACACAGAAAGCTTAAAATGGTTTTGGTTGTGATCGTAAAAAAAAAAGAAAAAAAGATTGGAATCGCCAACATGGAATTCATGATTTCTGGTTCACAAATCCAAATTTAGTACCTCTGTTTATACCCTTATGAGGTTAGCAGTACCTTTATATGTCTTCTGTGTATTTCCTGATAGACTTCACAGGAAGAAGACAGAGGCCAAAGGCAGCTTTCAGAGTTTCTAAGTCCCTTGGCCAAATGTTTGCTGAATAAATTAAATTTATGAAGAGTTTACAGAAATCAGGAACCAAAGATGGTGGCCCATGATCACTGAGAGTAAGCACCATAATAATAAGAGTGGATCATTCAGTTAAACAGTATCATTAGCAAAACACTTTACTTATCTACCTATCCATCCATTTACCTATGATCCTGTGTTGGGAAATGTACAAAGTAAGTAAACAAACAGTCATAGTTCTTATCTTTTGGGGAGTTTACAAAATGAAAAATGCATGAACTTTGGTATTACGCATGAAAATTAACCAAAAAATGAATGCAAAGAGGAAATAATTAATATGTATTATGTTTCTGTTATGCCTGTACTTTGCTTCCAGTAGAATGAGGGAGTCATTTCCCTACTACACATTCAGATGGAAACCAGGTGGGTCATTGACACACTCTGTCAGCTCTAACACTTTGCTGCATCTCTTTAAAGTGCCCTCACTCAGGAACAGTGTCCAGCAACAGTAGCTTGTTGCCCTTTTGAATCTCACAGGTCACAAGAATGAAAACATCTGGGTCTCCTCACTCTTTACACTCTTGGAGGCTGACACCATGAGGTCATATAAGCTGCTTGTCTATGGCTGACAGAGTCTCCTAGTGGAGTGTAAAGCAGGAATTCTTTGGAAGAAAAAAAATGAAAAAAAAAAGGGATCCGTCCAGGCAATGAACAAAGTTAAAAGACGAAAGAGTTAAAGACAAGGTTAAGATGATGAAGGGGTATTGAATAGATTTACCTAAAATTAGCTAAGAGAAAGGATGGGAGAATAGGAGATTCCAAAAAAATCAGAGGCACTCTAACATGACACCTTGAAAGAGAGCATAAAGTATTAAAGTTTGATTCACAGCATAATGGCAAGTCACCAGGGCTGGGACAATGCCTCACAAATAGTAGTCATGCAATAAATAATCTGCTGTTGTGAAGACAAGGTTGGCAACGATGATGATGATTTTAAAGAAAAGAAAGGGTGGTGCTGTGCTCTAGAGTCAGATTAGCAGCTTCGGCAGTGTGTTTGTTGCTTTTCAATATGTTTGGGATCCATTAAGGAAATTAACATTGAGCACAGAGCTTTTTTTAAGAACCACACATTGGGGCTTCCCTGGTGGCACAGTGGTTGAGGGTCCGCCTGCAGATGCAGGGGACGCGGGTTCGTGCCCCGGTCCGGGAGGATCCCACATGCCGCGGAGCGGCTGGGCCAGTGAGCCATGGCCGCTGAGCCTGCGTGTCCGGCCTGTGCTCCGCAACGGGGGAGGCCACAACAGTGAGAGGCCCACGTACCGGAAAAAAAAAAAAAAAAAAAAAAAAAGATAGGCAGAATAAAAAAAAATTCTAGGGGAAATTTGATGGGTTTGGGCATTTGGAAAAATTAAAAAAAAAAAAAAAGAACCACACATTGTTCTTTAAAAATGCAAAGAGGAAATGGCTCAGGAATGGTTAGAATTTAAGTTGGACAAATAGGAGAGCTGTAAAGGTGACAATTGTGCACATATCACAGCTCAGCTTGGACATCAGATCTCTGAAGACAGCTCCTCCTGCTTTCACATTCAAGTAACTCCTGCCACACCCTCTAGCTCCCGGCATCTACTATGAAGCCTAATTCTCCTCTTCGTGTTCATATGTACAGTCAGCGGCATCTAACCTCCTTCACCACGCTGTCACTATCTTCCAGCTCATCGGGATTTCACCAGTGTAAAATGACTGATCATTTCCTAGTGAATAAACCTCTGGATGTTTTCAGGGGATGAAGACAATGTAAATACATTTAGAAGGCTTTTTGCATACAGCACTGTTAAAAATGGAGGGACAGGATTTGTGCAGGGAAGATAAAAATCAAGGCACTGGGTCTTTATCTGGCTGCTATGACGTACAAGAAAACTTGGATCTTAAAATAATAAATAACAAAAATAATAATAATCTTATCACACCTGTGTAGTTATAACTTCAGCATCTGCAGATACTTGGGGAAATGGAAATAAGACAGATAGCACATTCAATATCAGAAAGAAGGTGCCCTCCTACCTCGGAGTTGTAGATTACAAAAAAAAAAAAAGAGGGCTGTTTAAATGTTAACTAGACCACTGACACAGAAGCTTCATGTATTAAAGAGGTTTATGTGGGTGCCAGGAATGGGGCTAGTTAAAGAAGAGGAGGAAAATTCAGGCTAAGGAGAAGGCCATTAGCTTGTAACACATTCAAAGAATACGGAGAGCTGTGAACCATCAGGAGAAATAACTAGCAAATGATAGGATAATTGCAAACAGATGTATCCGAAACTACTGGCAGGATTTGGACTTGTGGATTTTATCAGATGGTAATTTATCCTGGAGCAAATGTCAATCAATGAACTATCCCACTCCAAAACCAGGATTTATTTCCGTGGTTTGCCAAAATATCATAGGAGAACAATTATTATTGAGACAGTAACCATTCTCTCAAATAAATGGAATATTCAGGGAATGAGTCATTATCTTTAAAAGATACCAACTGGTAAACTGAAAATTGTTCAGAAAACCCTTGTAACTCTCATCTATATTTTGGGAAATGATTTCCTGCGATTTTCCATAGAGCATGGCAAAAATAATGGAGTTTTCCTGCTGTTGGGAAACGTGATGTCTCACTGTTTCTCACTGCCCAGGACTCCAGGTGGAAGGTATAAACAGCTGAGCTGTATGTGTTCTGGTCTCCAGTCATCCTTTGAGGGCCCCAGCATTACCCAAGACCAGGGGACACCATTCATGCTGAAAACTGGGCTCTAAAGTGCCAGTCGCATCATGAATGGGATCCCCTGGAAAGACAGTACTGTCTGGGGATGTTACTCTTACTATTTTAAACAAATGCCTGATGTTTATTTCTTTCGTTTGTCATTTGCTTTAATCTCCAAAAGCAGAGAGCTGAGGAGAGGCAAAAAAAGGGATGGGTATGATGAATCCAGTTGTTCTGAAGCAGTGGCTCTTAACTAAGGGATACTTTCCTCCCCCAGGGGACATTTGGAAATGTCTGGAGATATTTTTGCATGTCATAACTGAGGGAGGTGGGGTGCTACTGGAATCTAGTAGGTAGAGGCCAGGGATGCTGCTAAACATACTACAATGCCCAAGACAAACCCCTACACAAAGAATCATGCAACCCAAAATGTCAACAGTAATGAAATTGAGAAATGCCAGTCTATAATTTTAGTATTCATTTCTGGTTTACTGTTTACTTTAAGAGGTTATCAAATGGTATGTTTATTTCACATATGAAGAGCTAACTAAAAGAAAAGGATTATTCTGGGAATTGGGTGAAAGGTAAGAGTTGAAGGGTAGGAAAGAACTATTTTTCTCCAACGTTTGAGCACATACTATATTCTGAGATCTGTGCCTGGTACATCGCTTGTTATCACATTCTCTAATTCAAATAACTTTATGAGACAAATGTTTTTCCTGCACTTTATGAGCAGACTCTTCTCAAATAATTAAGATACAATTGAGGAATGGAAGCAACCTAAGTGTCCATCGACAGATGAATGGATAAAGAAGATGTGGCACATATATACAATGAATATTATTCAGCCACAAAAAGAAACGAAATTGAGTTATTTGTAGTAAGGTGGATGGACCTAGAGTCTGTCATACAGAGTGAAGTAAGTCAGAAAGAAAAAAAAAAATACCGTATGCTAACACATATATATGGAATCTAAAAAAAAGGTTCTGAAGAAGCTAGGGGCAGGACAGGAATAAAGACGCAGACATAGAGAATGGACTTGAGGACACGGGGAGGGGGAAGGGTTAGCTGGGACGAAGTGAGAGAGTGTCATGGACATATATACACTATCAAATGTAAAACAGATAGCTAGTGGGAAGCAGCCGCATAGCACAGGGAGATCAGCTCGGTGCTTTGTGACCACCTAGAAGGGTGCGATAGGGAGGGTGGGAGGGAGACGCAGGAGGGAGGAGATATGGGGATATATGTATATGTATAGCTGATTCACTTTGTTATACAGCAGAAACTAACAGAACAATGTAAAGCAATTATACTCCAATTAAGGTGTTAAAAAAAAATAGACACACTTGAGGAACTTGTAAGCAGCTCCATAGAGAAAATGAATTCAAGAGGTGAGACTACATATAAGTAATAACATAGAGTCTGTTTTTCTCTGACTTACTTCACTTACTTCACTCTCTTTTATGTGGAATCTAAAAAATAAAACAAACGAATGTATACAACAAAACAGAAGCCGAGGGCTTCCCTGGTGGCGCAGTGGTTGAGAGTCTGCCTGCCGATGCAGGGAACACGGGTTCGTGCCCCGGTCCGGGAAGATCCCACATGCCACGGAGCAGCTGGGCCCGTGAGCCATGGCCGCTGAGCCTGCGTGTCCGGAGCCTGTACTCCGCAACGGGAGAGGCCACAACGGTGAGAGGCCCGCGTACCGCAGGAAAAAAAAAAAAAAAAAAACAGAAGCCGACTCACAGATATAGAAAACAATCTAGTGGTTACCAGTAGGGAGAGAGAATGGGGCGTGGCAAGATAAGGGTATGGGATTAAGCGAGACAAACTATTATGTTGTTGGGCTGTACCCTGCAGTCCTACAAGCCCCTGTACTTGCCCATCCTCCAGACGGAAGAAAGACCCAGAGTCAGCGACAGAGACGTCAAGGGTTTAACAGATTGCGGGGGAGCTTATATGTCTGAAGCAAGGTCCTGGAGCGACACCCCAGCATGTGTGGCAGACAGTGGGCAGGTCATGGCAGCAGCCTTTGCTCCCAGGGGGAGGGGGAGGGTACCATTTATAGGAAGAATTGATGTCAGGTGGGCTCACCGGTTACCAGGGAAACCAGCAGAGGAGCACACCCCTCACTGCCCCTTCGATAAACTAGCCTGGTGGAGATGCTCTGATCTAAATATAAGAACAATCACTAGCTGGTTCCTGGGCCAGTATGTAGGAAGGTCAGTCATGTAGGTAGGGTGTAAGTGAAGCAGGCACTGGTCGAGCTGGGGAAGTACAGAGAGCAAGAGAACATCCATCTTTGGTGGCCTGATCATACATACATATAAAATAAATAAGCCACAAGGAAATATAACCATTATTTTGTAATAACTTGAAACGGAGTATAATCTATAAAAATGTTGAATCACTATGTTGTACACCTGAAACTAATATAATATTGTAAATACTTCAATAAAAAAAAAGAGGTGAGGCTAGAGGACTTATTTAGGTCACTGACAAAATAGTAAAAAATATCCGCTCAGTTAGAATCAAAAAGGACCTAAGACATAAGCTATCACCTGTAGCCTTCAGTCTGGTGGAGTTGGCTCTTTTGCCAAATGGGGGAAAGTACTTTTAATTGCTCAATCACAGGAACACCTGGCTCCTCAGAGTGCAGGATGCCTCTAAGCCAGTTGCACACACATTCTGAGTCCTGTCTTGATTTCTGACCTGTGGTCTGAACCTGTGGTCTCAAGAAGACTGTTAGAGGGGAATGAAAAACATATTTGTTAATCTTCATGACATTAGCTCTGACCACCCTGCAATGGGACAAACACTGTCAGTGCCAGGCATCTGCAAACCCACAAACACCAGGATGCCGGGATGTTTTTCTGGCTAACTAAGGTGCTCTAAAGTTTTCAAATTTATATCTGTAATGTGCCTATCCTTACTGCTCATACAACTCCAACTGATCACACAAGAGATCTAGATGAAGATGGACCTGCATACACATTTCAACAAGGCTTCCTCACTGAAGATCTGCTGCAAACCAGGAATTCTCTGGCTGCTGTCTTTCTATGTGGCTCTTCACCCTCATACATCATGTAGCTAGCCTACATTTCCTTTGTCTTTTTTCTTTTTCTCAAATTGTAATCAATTTTTGGATGGAGCACAATAGTCCTAAAGCTTATCTTCGAGACCCAACAATATTTCATCATGTGAGAACAGTTTTGATTTGGGAGGTGCAGATGAAATTTATTGAAAAACTGAAGAAGCGATCACCCACACATCAATGAATGCATTGCCAACAGGTGGGGGAAAAAAACTCCAGGGTTCTTGGACTTTAAAATGAAAGCTTTTTTTTTTCTTTTCAATAACCTGCTAAATAAAAATGTGAAAGGGAAATTAGGTGGTTTAAGCAGTTGCAAGTTTCTTTTAAATTGCATCCATGGGAAAAAAAAAGTAAATGAGTAGTGAATACAGTTAATTATACCTCTGAACAAAACAGGTATGCCGACAGAAGTGTAATTTGAAGGATTCCAGAAATACACACACACACACCTAAAATACAAATCTCCCCCCTCTAATCTGTTAGAGGGTTTTTAATGTCATAATTAGAGGGATTTTTAAAGTAAATATTGTCATGTATAGAATACCTATTAAAATGTAGATGCCCCTGGTAAATGAATGAATTAAATGATTTCTATAATTAATATATTAATAAGACTGGGGACAGGTTGTAATGCAAAGGGATGACATTGAGGAAATGAGATGTTTGGATAAGTATGAGTGGGACTGGAAGGCTGAAGTACAGCTGAAGGAAATAATGCTGGTAGTGGGTAGTGTGCTTGCAAGAGGGGAGAGTATAAAGGGCCTGGGTAAATAGAAAAAGGTGTGAAGGAGGAGGAATCAAGAAAGAGAAATGAGTAAAAACAGCAAGGTGAAAACACCTAATTCACAATTTTCCACAGTCTGGAAAAGTATTATTCTGCACAGCATTCCCCCTCTAGCATTGAGCCTCTGAGAGTTTCTTAAAAAAAGAGCACTTTTCCTCAAGCTCCTCTTAATACTCTGCTTAAACCCAGCTTAGCACAGTGCCTTTCACGTAGTAAGCACTCAATAAATATTTGACTGATTGATACTCACTCTCCTGTCAGCTTATGTGTCCTGCAACTAGCACCACATCTCAAGAAGCTCTAAAAGCTAAGGAGGAAAATGCTCATGTTGAATGTGGAAGGAGACGGACATATTCCCCCAGTTAATGGCATGCCACCACACAACTGGGTGCATACAGTGGGACAGCACACCAGAACTGGCATTTATATAGCTTATTAAGATAGATGAAAAGCAAATGCAATCTTCCTTCTCCTAGGAATAAATATCAAAAGAACTTCTCAGCATAGGTTACTCCAGTTAGAATAACACGTTTAGTAATCCTATGTCACAGGTGTAAGATACCAGCTGTTACAAAATTACAGTATTCAAATGCATTCTGAGTGAACACAGTCAATGAACAACAAAGCTTGGACTCTTGAAATTATCCACCCAATCCATATCCTAGTCTCAGTGAAATGCATCAAGAGTCACTAAATCCTAGCTGGTCACATATGGAATGCTCTGAAAGGAATACTGCCTTTCGTATGTTATAGCATTATGCTATTTGATAAGTTCCATACATTTTTCTCTAATGGTACAAATGAAACTGTAAGCTGCTGTTAGTGAATAAAACCAGATTTCTCTGGGCACAGAGCCACACCAATCCAGACCTAATGTGTCAACCGGAACTAAGCTTTGTAGGTAGCCTCCGAAGAGCAAGAAAGTTATGCTAAAGAGAGGAGATGCCTACGGCTATTCTACTTAGCCAAATCAGTCTAGCTACTGAGTTGAAAGGACAGTAAGGGGTCTAGGCCAGAAGAATAGAGATCAGTTAGGGACAATATTGCAATAAACTAGGCAAGATATGAAAATGGCTTAAACTAAAATGGTAGCAGTGGAAGTCATAGTAAATGGTAAGAATTCTGAATAGAGTCTACAGGTAGAGCTGAGAGAATCTGCTAGTGAACTGAAAGTGTGGTGAAAGAGAGAGAACAACTATGACAGTGTTTTCATCCTGACCAATTGGATGAATAGAGGTTTTATTTATTGCATGGAAATGCAAGGTTCAAGAAGAAAACAAGCTGAACTTGTTTTAGTTGAAAAGGCTGTTAGACATCTAAGTGGAGATGCCAAGCAGACAAATGGATTTACAGCTCTGGATTTAAGACAGGGTTAGACTGGAGATATAAATTTGGGAGTCATCAGCATATAGATTGTGTTTACAACTATGAGGAGAGATGAGATTATTAGGTGGTGAATATTGGTAGAAAAGAGAAAAGGTCCAAGGCCTGACTCTGGGACACTTCAGATGCAAATCCTAGACATACTGATGGAGTTTGCCAGAGGATGGTTATAGGAGGCATTCTGGGATGATTGACCCATAAAGAACCAAGTGATAATTATTATCAGACATGACTATTTTAATATATAGAAAATCAGGTATATTAAAAACTCTTATACCCTCTAAATAAACATTATATTTTTTATAGTGTATGCAGGCGGAAATTGAATAAAGAATCAAATAATCTGTAAATAGTTACTAGATATTATTAATTCGTCTAAATTTAGTCAATCCACAATCCTCACAACTCCAAGTATTTTTTTTATTTTGTTTTTTCTTTTAAAAGAGAATTTGAGGACTGAATTGCCTTAATTCTCCACTTCATTGTGCTTGATATAAATCTAGAGCCTCCATAGCCAAAATCAAAGGGTTGATCTGTTCATTATTTGGTTAATCTGAGTTGCTCAAGTCAAGAAAACTTAACTGGGGCACCCAATTTTGCCTTCAAGCTTAAGCATATACTATTTACCTATGTTTATAAATTCCTAGGAATCATATATCCACCTTATATGATTTAAGAATTTAGGTAATCAGAATGTACAGCTTTGGACACATAGAAGAGCATTAATCTCTTTGAGATAACGTTGACTGCATGGATGGATGGATGGATAGATGGATGAAGAAAGAAAGGGAGAAGTAAACATACATTGCACAATTTACCCCTAAAGATAAATATACATAAAGATCAATGACAGGGCTTCCCTGGTGGCGCAGTGGTTGAGAGTCTGCCTGCCGATGCAGGGGACATGGGTTCGTGTCCCAGTCCGGGAAGATCCCACATGCCGCAGAGTGGCTGGGCCCGTGAGCCATGGCTGCTGAGCCTGCGCGTCCAGAGCCTGTGCTCTGCAACGGGAGAGGCCACAACAGTGAGAGGCCCGCGTACAGAAAAAAAAAAAAAAAGATCAATGACAGTGAGGTAGTTTCTAAGACCTTATCTTAACGAAAAGAACTGAACTTTCTGGTGTACACACCTAGCTGTGGCTCACCTACACCAATATGCTTGTTAGTAAGTCCATAAAACTCACGTCAGATAAATATTCAGAAACCAACCCTTTGATTATACCAATACTTTGATCAAAAACCCCACTGGGGCCTCCCGTGGGGACGCGGCCTGAGGAGCAGGGGCAGGAACTTGAGACTAGGGAGGTTCAAAAGCCACGTGGCTGACAGGGTCTTGGTTCTCCAGTCTGGTGTCAGGTCTGTACCTCTGAGGAGGGAGAGCCGAGTTCAGGACATTGGTCTACCACAGACATGCCGGCTCCACATAATATCAAATGGCAAAAGCACTCCCAGAGATCTCCATCTCAATGCTAAGACCCAGCTCGACTAAACGACCAGCAAGCTATAGTGCTGGACACCCTAAGCCAAACAACTAACAAGACAGGAACATAACCCCACCAAGTAGCAGAGAGGCTGCTTAAAATCATAATAAGGTCACAGACACCCCAAAACACACCACTGGATGTGGTCCTGCCAAACAAAAAGAAAAGATCCAGCCTCATCCACCAGAACAAAGGTGGCAGTCCCCTCCACCAGGAAGCCTACACAACCCACTGAACCAACCTTAGCAACTTGGGGCAGACACCAAAAACCATGGGATTACGAACCTGAAGCCTGCAAAAAGGAGACCCCAAACACAGTAAGTTAAACAAAATGAGAAGACAGAGAAACACACAGCAGATGAAGGAGCAAGGTAAAAACCCACCAGAACAAACAAATGAAGAGGAAATAGGCAGTCTACGTGAAAAAGAATTCAGAGTAATGATAGTAAAGATGATTCAAAATCTTGGATATAGAATGCAGAAAACACAAGAAAAGTTTAACAAGGACCTAGAAGAACTAAAGAGCAAACAAACAATGAGGAAAAAACAATAAATGAAATTAAAAATTCTCTAGAAGGAATCAATAGCAGAATAACTGAGGCAGAAGAACAGATAAGTGATCTGGAAGATAAAATAGTGGAAATAACTACCACAGAGCAGAATAAAGAGAAAAGAATGAAAAGAATTGAGGACAGACTCACAGACCCTTGGGACGACATTAAATGCACCAACATTTGAATAATAGAGATCCCAGAAGAAGAAGAGAAAAAGGAAGGGACTGAGAAAATATCTGAAGAGATTATAGTTGAAAACTTCCCTAACATGGGAAAGGAAATAGTTAATCAACTCCAGGAAGCGCAGAGAGTCCCATACAGAATAAATCCAAGGAGAAACACACTAAGACCCATATTAATCAAACTATCAAAAATTAAATACAAAGAAAAAATATTAAAAGCAGCAAGGGGAAAACAACAAATAACATACAAGGGAATCTCTATAAGGTTAACAGGTGATCTTTCAGCAGAAACTCTGCAAGCCACAAGGGAGTGGCAGGACATATTTAAAGTGATGAAAGGGAAAAACCTACAACCACGTTTACTCTACCCAGCAAGGATCTCATGCAGATTAGATGGAGAAATTAAAACCTTTACAGACAAGCAAGAGCTAAGAGAATTCAGCACCACCAAACCAGCTTTACAACAAATGCTTAACAAACTTCTCTAGGCAGAAAACACAAGAGAAGAAAATGACTTACAATAACAAACCCAAAACAATTAAGAAAATGGTTAGAAACATACATATCGAGAACTACCTTAAATGTAAATGGATTAAATGCTCCAAGCAAATTACATAGACTGGCTGAATGGATACAAAAACAAGACTCGTACATATGCTATCTACAAGAGACCGACTTCAGACCTAAGGACACATACAGACTGAAAGTGAGGGGATAGAAAAAGATATTCCATGCAAATGGAAATCAAAAGCAAGCTGGAGTAGCAATTCTCGTATCAGACAAAATAGACTTTAAAATAAAGACTATTACAAGAGACAAGAAGGACACTACATAATGATAAAGGGATCAATCCAAGAAGAACACATAACAATTGTAAATATTTGTGCACCCAACATAGGAGCACCTCAATACATAAGGCAAATACTAACAGCCATAAAAGGGGAAATCGACAGTAACACAATCATAATATGGGACCTTAACACCCCACTTTCACCAATGGACAGGTCATCCAAAATGAAAATAAATAAGGAAACACAAGCTTTAAATGATACATTAAACAAGATGGACTTAATTGATATTTATAGGACATTCCATCCAAAAACAACAGAATACACTGTCTTCTCAAGTGCTCAGGGAACATTCTCCAGGATAGATCATATCTTGGGTCACAAATCAAGCCTTCGTAAATTTAAGAAAATTGAAATCATATCAAGTATCTTTTCCAACCACAATGCTATGAGACTAGATAACAATTACAGGAAAAAATCTGTAAAAAAAAAAAAAAAAAACACATGGAGACTAAACAGTACACTACTTAATAACCAAGATATCACTGAAGAAATAAAAGAGGAAATAAAAAAATACTTAGAAACAAATGACAACAAAAACACGACAACCCAAAACCTTTGGGATGCAGGAAAACAGTTCTAAGAGGGAAGTTTATAAGAATACAACCTTACCTCAAGAAATAAGAAACATCTCGACTTCTGGGGAAGGTGGCGGAAGAGTAAGACACGGAGATCACCTTCCTCCCCATAGATACACCAGAAATACAGCTACACGTGGAACAACTCCTACAGAATACCTACTGAACGCTGGCAGAAGACCCCAGACCTCCCAAAAGGCAAGAAACTCCCCACGTACCTGGGTAGGGCAAAGCGGAGAGATTCCCGCACAGAGGATTGGTGCCGACCGGCACTCACCAGCCCGAGAGGCTTGTCTGCTCGCCTGCCGGGGCAGGCGGCACTGGAAGCTGAGGCTCGGGCTTCGGTCAGAGCGCAGGGAGAGGACTGGGGCTGGCGGCGAGAACTCAGCCTGAAGGAGGCTAATGCGCCACAGCTAGCCGGGAGGGAGTCCGGGAAAACTCTGGAGCTGCCGAAGAGGCAAGAGACTTTTTCTTGCCTCTTGGTTTCCTGGTGTGCGAGGAGAGGGGATTAAGAGCACTGCTTAAAGGAGCTCCACAGACGGGCGCGGGACGCTGGGGCTGCTGCTGCCGCCGCCGCCAAGAGGCCTGTGTGCGAGCGCAGGTCACTGTCCACGCCGCCCTTCCGGGAGCCTGTGAAGCCGTCAGTGCCGGGGTCCCGGGATCCAGAGATGGCTTCCCTGGGAGAACGCACGCCATGCCTCAGGCTGGTGCAATGTCACGCCGGCCTCTGCCGCTGCAGTCTCGCCCCACACTCCGTGCCCCTCCCTCCCCACCGGCCTGAGTGAGCCAGAGTCCCCGAAGCGGCTGCTCCTTTAACCCTGTCCTGTCTGAGCGAAAAGCAGACGCCCTCCGGCGACCTACACGCAGAGGTGGGGCCAAATCCAAAGCTGAGACCGTGGAGCTGTGAGAACAAAGAAGAGAAAGGGAAATCTATCCCAGCAGCCTCAGAAGCAGTGGATTAAAGCTCCACAATCAACTAGATGTACCCTGCATCTCTGGAATACATGAATAGAGAACAAATCATCCCAAATTGAGGAGCCAGGAGTCAGTGCTGTGCCTCTGAGGTGGGAGAGCCAACTTCAGGACACTGGTCCACAAGAGACCTCCCAGCTCCACATAATATCAAACGGGGAAAATCTTCCAGAGATCTCCATCTCAACACCAGCACCCAGCTTCACTCAACGACCAGCAAGCTACAGTGCTGGACACCCTATGCCAAACAACTAGCAAGAAAGGAACACAACGCCACCCATTAGCAGAGAGGCTGCCTAAAATCATAAAAAGTCCGCAGACACCCCAAATACACCACCAGACGTGGACCTGCACACCAGAAAGACAAGATCCAGCCTCATCCACCAGAACACAGGCACTAGTCACCTCCACCAGGAAGCCTACACAACCCACTAAACCAACCTTAGCCACTGGGGACAGACACCAAAAACAATGGGGACTACGAACCTGCAGCCCGCAAAAGGGAGACCCCAAACACAGTAACATAAGCAAAATGAGAAGACAGAAAAACACACAGCAGGAGAAGGAGCAAGATAAAAACCCACCAGACCTATCAAATGAAGAGGTAACAGGCAGTCTACCTGAAAAAGAATTCAGAATAATGATAGTAAAGATGATCCAAGATTCTATTTCCAATATCCAAAATCTTGGAAATAGAATAGACAAAATGCAAGAAACAGTTAACAAGGACCTAGAAGAACTAAAGATGAATCAAGCATCGATTAAAAACACAATAAATAAAATGAAAAATACTCTAGATGGGATCAATAGCAGAATAACTGAGGCAGAAGAACGGATAAGTGAGGTGGAAGATAAAATAGTGGAAATAACTGCTGCAGAGCAAAATAAAGAAAAAAGAATGAAAAGAACAGAGGACAGTCTCAGAGACCTCTGGGACAACATTAAACACACCAACATTCGAATTATAGGGGTTCCAGAAGAAGAAGAGAAAAAGAAAGGGAATGAGAAAATATTTGAAGAGATTATAGTTGAAAACTTCCCTAATATGGGAAAGGAAATAGTTAATCAAGTCCAGGAGGCACAGAGAGTCCCATACAGAATAAATCCAAGGAGAAATACTCCAAAACACATACTAATCAAACTGTCAAAAATTAAACACAAAGAAATAATATTAAAAGCAGCAAGGCAAAAACAACAAATAACACACAAGGGAATCCCCATGAGGATAACAGCTGATCTCTCAGCAGAACCTCTACAAGCAAGAAGGGAGTGGCAGGACATAATTAAAGTGATGAAGGAGAGAAACCTGCAACCAAGATTACTCTACCCAGAAAGGATCTCATTCAGATTTGATGGAGAAATTAAAAGCTTTACAGACAAGCAAAAGCTGAGAGAGTTCAGCACCACCAAACCAGCTTTACAACAAATGCTAAAGGAACTTCTCTAGGCAAGAAACACAACGAAGGAAAAGACCTACAATAACAAACCCAAAACAATTAAGGAAATGGGAATAGGAACATACATATCGATAATTACCTTAAATGTAAATGGACTAAATGCTCCACCAAGACACAGATTGGCTGAATGGATACAAAAACAAGACCCATATATATGCTGTCTACAAGAGACCCACTTCAGACCTAGAGACACATACAGACTGAAAGTAAGGGGATGGAAAAAGATATTCCATGCAAATGGAAACCAAAAGAAAGCTGGAGTAGCAAGTCTCATATCAGACAAAAAAGACTTTAAAATAAAGACTATTAGAAGAGACAAAGAAGGACACTACATAATGATCAAGGGATCGATCCAAGAAGAAGATATAACAATTGTAAATATTTATGCACCCAACATAGGAGCACCTCAATACATAAGGCAAATACTAACAGCCATAAAAGGAGAAATCGACAGTAACACAATCATAGTAGGGGACTTTAACACCCCACTTTCACCAATGGACAGATCATCCAAAATGAAAATAAATAAGGAAACACAAGCTTTAAATGATACATTAAACAAGATGGACTTAATTGATATTTATAGGACATTCCATCCAAAAACAACAGAATACACATTTTTCTCAAGTGCTCATGGAACATTCTCCAGGATAGATCATATCTTGGGTCACAAATCAAGCCTTGGTAAATTTAAGAAAATTGAAATCATATCAAGTATCTTTTCCAACCACAATGCTATGAGACTAGATATCAATTACAGGAAAAGAGCTGTAAAAAATACAAACACATGGAGGCTAAACAAAACAGTACTTAATAACGAAGTGATCACTGAAGAAATCAAAAAGGAAATTAAAAAATACCTAGAAACAAATGACAATGGAGACACGATGACCCAAACCTATGGGATGCAGCAAAAGCAGTTCTAAGAGGGAAGTTTATAGCAATACAATCCTACCTTAAGAAACAGGAAACATCTCGAATAAACAACCTAACCTGGCACCTAAAGAAATTAGAGAAAGAACAAAAACATCCCAAAGTTAGCAGAAGGAAAGAAATCATAAAAATCAGATCAGAAATACATGAAAAAGAAATGAAGGAAACGATAGCAAAGATCAATAAAACTAAAAGCTGATTCTTGGAGAAGATAAACAAAATTGATAAACCATTAGCCAGACTCATCAAGAAAAAAAGGGAGAAGAATCAAATCAATAGAATTAGAAATGAAAAAGGAGAAGTAACAACTGACACTGCAGAAATACAAACGATCATGAGAAATTATTACAAGCAACTCTATGCCAATAAAATGGACAACGTGGAAGAAATGGACAAATTCTTAGAAATGCACAACCTGCCAAGACTGAATCAGGAAGAAATAGAAAATATGAACAGACCAATCACAAGCACTGAAATTGAAACTGTGATAAAAAATCTTCCAACAAACAAAAGCCCAGGACCAGATGGCTTCACAGGCGAATTCTATCAAACATTTAGAGAAGAGATAACACCTATCCTTCTCAAACTCTTCCAAAATATAGCAGAGGGAGGAGCACTCCCAAACTCATTCTATGAGGCCACCATCACCTTGATACCAAAACCAGGCAAGGATGTCACAAAGAAAGAAAACTACAGGCCAATATCACTGATGAACATAGATGCAAAAATCCTCAGCAAAATACTAGCAAACAGAATCCAACAGCACATTAAAAGGATCATACACCATGATCAAGTGGGGTTTATTCCAGGAATGCAAGGATTCTTCAATATACGCAAATCAATCAACGTGATACACCATATTAACAAATTGAAGGAGAAAAACCATATGATCATCTCAATAGATGCAGAGAAAGCTTTCGACAAAATTCAACACCCATTTATGATAAAAACCCTGCAGAAAGTAGGCATAGAGGGAACTTTCCGCAACATAATAAAGGCCATATATGACAAACCCACAGCCAACATTGTCCTCAATGGTGAAAAACTGAAACCATTTCCACTAATATCAGGAACAAGACAAGGTTGCCCCCTCTCACCACTCTTATTCAACATAGTTTTGGAAGTTTTAGCCACAGCAATCAGAGAAGAAAAGGAAATAAAAGGAATCCAAATCGGAAAAGAAGAAGTAAAGCTGTCACTGTTTGCAGATGACATGATACTATACCTAGAGAATCCCAAAGATGCTACCAGAAAACTACTAGAGCTAATCAATGAATTTGGTTAAGTAGCAGGATACAAAATTAATGCACAGAAATCTCTGGCATTCCTATATACTAATGATGAAAAATCTGAAAGTGAAATCAAGGAAACACTCCCATTTACCATTGCAACAAAAAGAATAAAATATCTAGAAATAAACCTACCTAAGGAGACAAAAGACCTGTATGGAGAAAATTATAAGACACTGATGAAAGAAATCAAAGATGATACAAATAGATGGAGAGATGTACCATGTTCTTGGATTGGAAGAATCAACATTGTGAAAATGACTCTACTACCCAAAGCAATCTACAGATTCAATGCAATCCCTATCAAACTACCACTGGCATTTTTCACTGAACTAGAACAAAAAATTTCACAATTTGTATGGAAACACAAAAGACCCCGAATAGCCAAAGCAATCTTAAGAACGAAAAATGGAGCTGGAGGAATCAGGCTCCCTGACTTCAGACTATACTACAAAGCTACAGTAATTAAGACAGTCTGGTACTGGCATAAAAACAGAAAGATAGATCAGTGGATCAGGATAGAAAGCCCAGAGATAAACCCACGCACATATGGCCAACTTATCTTTGATAAAGGAGGCAGGAATGTACAGTGGAGAAAGGACAGCCTCTTCAATAAGTGGTGCTGGGAAAACTGGACAGGGACATGTAAAAGTTTGAGATTAGGTCATTCCCTAGCACCATACACAAAAATAAGCTCAAAATGGATTAAAGACTTAAATGTAAGGCCAGAAACTATCAAACTCTTAGAGGAAAACATAGGTAGAACACTCTATGACATAAATCACAGCAAGATCCTTTTGGACCCACCTCCTAGAGAAATGGAAATAAAAACAAAGATAAACAAATGGGACCTAATGAAACTTCAAAGCTTTTGCACAGCAAAGGAAACCATAAACAAGACCAAAAGACAACCCTCAGAATGGGAGAAAATATTTGCAAATGAAGCAACTGACAAAGGATTAATCTCCAAAATTTATAAACAGCTCATGCAGCTCAATAGCAAAAAAACAAACAACCCAATCCAAAAATGGGCAGAAGACTTAAATAGGCATTTCTCCAAAGAAGATATACAGACTGCCAACAAACACATGAAAGAATGCTCAACATCATTAATCATTAGAGAAATGCAAATCAAAACTACAATGAGATATCATCTCACACCAGTCAGAATGGCCATCATCAAGAAATCTAGAAACAATAAATGCTGGAGAGGGTGTGGAGAAAAGGGAACACTCTTGCACTGCTGGTGGGAATGTGAATTGGTACAGCCACTATGGAGAACAGTATGGAGGTTCCTTAAAAAACTAAAAATAGAACTACCATATGATATGGCCCAGCAATCCCACTACTAGGCATATACCCTGAGAAAACCATAATTCAAAAAGAGACATGTACCAAAATGTTCATTGCAGCTCTATTCACAATAGCCCGGAGCTGGAAACAACCTAAGTGTCCATCATCGGATGAATGGGTAAAGAAGATGTGGCACATATATACAATGGAATATTATTCAGCCATAAAAAGAAACGAAACTGAGCTATTTGTAATGAGGTGGATAGACCTAGAGTCTGTCATACAGAGTGAAGTTAGTCAGAAAGAGAAAGACAAATACCGTATGCTAACACATATATACGGAATTAAAAAAAAAAATGTCATGAAGAACCTATGGGCAAAACGGGAATAAAGACACAGACCTACTTGAGAATGGACTTGAGGATATGGGGAGGGGGAAGGGTAATCTGTGACAAAGCGAAAGAGAGGCATGGACATATATACACTACCAAACTTAAGGTAGATAGATAGTGGGAAACAGCCGCAGAGCACAGGGAGATGAGCTTGGTGCTTTGTGTCTGCCTGGAGGGGTGGGATGGGGAGGGTGGGAGGGAGGGAGATGCATGAGGGAAGGGATGTGGGAACAGATGTATATGTATGACTGATTCACTTTGTTATAAAGCAGAAACTAATAAAAAAATAAAAAATTAAAAAAAAAAACAAAAAACCTACCTAAGGAGACAAAAGACCTGTATGGAGAAAATTATAAGACACTGATGAAAGAAATCAAAGATGATACAAATAGATGGAGAGATGTACCATGTTCTTGGATTGGAAGAATCAACATTGTGAAAATGACTCTACTACCCAAAGCAATCTACAGATTCAATGCAATCCCTATCAAACTACCACTGGCATTTTTCACTGAACTAGAACAAAAAATTTCACAATTTGTATGGAAACACAAAAGACCCCGAATAGCCAAAGCAATCTTGAGAACGAAAAATGGAGCTGGAGGAATCAGGCTCCCTGACTTCAGACTATACTACAAAGCTACAGTAATCAAGACAGTGTGGTACTGGCACAAAAACAGAAAGATAGATCAATGGAACAGGATAGAGAGCCCAGAGATAAACCCACACACATATGGTCACCTTATCTTTGATAAAGGAGGCAGGAATGTACAGTGGAGAATGGACAGTCTCTTCAATAAGTGGTGCTGGGAAAACTGGACAGGGACATGTAAAAGTATGAGATTAGATCATTCCCTAACACCATACACAAAAATAAGCTCAAAATGGATTAGAGACCTAAATGTAAGGCCAGACACTATCAAACTCTTAGAGGAAAACATAGGCAGAACACTCTATGACATAAATCACAGCAAGATCCTTTTTGACTCACCTCCTAGAGTAATTGAAATAAAGACAAAAATAAACACATGGGACCTAATGAAATTTAAAAGCTTTTGAACAGCAAAGGAAACCATAAACAAGACCAAAAGACAACCCTCAGAATGGGAGAAAATATTTGTAAATGAAGCAACTGACAAAGGATTAATCTCCAAAATTTATAAGCAGCTCATGCAGCTCAATAACAAAAAAACAAACAACCCAATCCAATAATGGGCAGAAGACCTAAATAGACATTTCTCCACAGAAGATATACAGACTGCCAACAAACACATGAAAGGATGCTCAACATCTTTACTCATTAGAGAAATGCAAATCAAAACTACAATGAGATATCATCTCACACCAGTCAGAATGGCCATCATCAAAAAATCTAGAAACAATAAATGCTGGAGAGGGTGTGGAAAAAGGGGAACACTCTAGCACTGCTGGTGGGAATGTGAATTGGTACAGCCACTATGGAGAACGGTATGGAGGTTCCTTAAAAACTACAAATAGAACTGCCATATGACCCAGCAATCCCACTACTGGGCATATACCCTGAGAAAACCATAATTCAAAAAGAGTCATGTACCAAAATGTTCATAGCAGCCCTATTTACAATAGCCCAGAGATGGAAACAACCTAAGTGTCCATCATTGGATGAATGGGTAAAGAAGATGTGGCACATATATACAATGGAATATTACTCAGCCATAAAAAGAAACAAAATTGAGCTATTTGTAATGAGGTGGATGGACCTAGAGTCTGTCATACAGAGTGAAGTAAGTCAGAAAGAGAAATACAAATACTGTATGCTGACACATATATATGGAATTTAAGAAAAAAATGTCATGAAAACATAGGGGTATGATAGGAATAAAGACACAGATCTACTAGTGAATGGACTTGAGGATATGGGGAGGGGGAAGGGTAAGCTGTGAAAAAAAATGGCAATAAGTACATACCTATTAATAATTACTTTAAATGTAACTAAATAAATGCTCCAATCAAAGACGTAGAGTGACTGAATGGATTAAATAAAACAAAAAACTTAGCTATTCTCAAGTTTTTAAAATCCTTTTTTTTACTTTTTGCTGTTTTTTTCTTTTAGTGTTTTTGTAAAAAAATCTTTATTGGAGTATAATTGCTTTACAATTGTATTAGTTTCTGCTGTATAACAAAGTGAATCAGCTATATGTATACATATATCCCCATATCTCCTTACTCTTGCCTCTCCCTCCCACCTTCCCTATCCCACTCCTAAAAAAAAAAAATAATAAATAAGAATCATCTCAAATAAACAACCTAAACTTACACCTAAAGCAATTAGAGAAAGAAGAACAAAAAACCCCACAAAGTTAGCAGAAGGAAAGACATCATAAATATCAGATCAGAAATATATGAAAAAGAAGTGAAGGAAATGATAGCAAAGATCAATAAAATTAAAAGCTGGCTCTTTGAGAAGGTAAAAAAACTTGATAAACCATTAGCGAGACTCATCAAGAAACGGAAGGAGAAGATTCAAATCAATAGAATTAGAAATGAAAAAGGAGAAGTAACAAATGACACTGCAGAAATACAAAGGATCATGAGAGTTACAAGCAACTCCATGCCAATAAAATGCACAACCTGGAAGAAATGGACAAATTCTTAGAAAAGCACGCCCTTCTGAGACTGAACCAGGAAGAGACAGAAAATATAAACAAACCAATCACAAGCACTGAATTTGAGACTGTGATTAAAAATCTTCCAACAAAAAAAAAAGCCCAGGACTAGATGACTTCACAGGCGAACTCTGTCAAATATTTAGAGAAGAACTAACACCTATCTTTCTCAAACTCTTCCAAAATATAGCAGAGGGAGGAACATTCCCAAACTCATTCTACGAGGCCACCATCACCTTGATACCAAAACCAGACAAGGATGTCACAAAGAAAGAGAACTTCAGGCCAATATCACTGATGCACATAGATGTAAAAATCCTCAACAAAATACTAGCAAAGAGAATCCAACAGCACATTAAAAGGATCATACACCATGATCAACTGTGGTTTATCCCAGGAATGCAAGGATTCTTCAGTATACCAAATCAATCAATGTGATACACCATATTAACAAATTGAAGGATAAAAATCATATGATCATCTCAATAGATGCAGAAAAACTTTCCACAAAATTCAACACCGATTTATGATAAAAACCCTCCAGAAAGTAGGCATGGAGGGAACTTACCTCAACATAATAAAGGCCATATATGACAAACCCAAGCCAACATTGTTCTCAATGGTGAAAAACTGAAACCATTTCCAGTAAGATCGGGAACAAGACAAGGTTGCCCACTCTCACCACTCTTATTCAACATAGTTTTGGAAGTTTTAGCTAGAGCAATCAAAGAAGAAAAAGAAACAAAAGGAATTTAAATCAGAAAAGAAGATGTAAAGCTGTCACTGTTTGCAGATGGCATGATACTATACATAGAGAATCCTAAAGACTCTACCAGAAAACTTCTAAAGCTAATCAATGAATTTGGTAAAGTAGCAGGATACAAAATTAATGCACAGAAATCTCTTGCAATCCTATACACTAATGATGAAAAATCTGAAAGAGAAATTAAGGAAACACTCCCATTTGCCACTGCAACAAAAGGAAAAGAATACCTAGGAATAAACCTACCTAAGGAGACAAAAGACCTGTACACAGTAAACTATAAGACACTGATGAAATAAATTAAAGACGATACAAATAGATGTAGAGATATACAATGTTCTTGGATTGGAAGAATCAACATTGTGAAAATGACTATACTACCCAAAGCAATCTACAGATTCAATGCAATCCCTATCAAACTATCACTGGCATTTTTCTCAGTACTAGGACAAAATATTTCACAAATTGTATGGAAACACAAAAGACCCTGAATAGCCAAAGCAATCTTGAGAATGAAAAACGGAGCTGGAGGAATCACGCTCTGGACTTCAGACTCTACTACAAAGCTACATTAACCAAGACAGTATGGTACTGACACAAAAATAGAAATATAGATCAATGGAACAGGATAGAAAGCCCAGAGATAAATCCATGCACATATGGTCACCTTATTTTTAATAAAGGAGGCAAGAATATACAATGGAGAAAAGACAGCCTCTTCAGTAAGTGGTGCTGTGAAATCTAGACAACTACATGTAAAAGGTTGAAATTAGAACACTCCCTAACACCACACACAAAAATAAACTCAAAATGGATTAAAGACCTAAATATAAGGCCAGACACTCTAAAACTCTTAGAGGAAAACATAGGCAGAACACTCTATGACATAAATCACAGCAAGATCCTTTTTGACCCACCTCCTAGAGAAATGGAAATAAAATAAAAAACAAATGGGTCCTAAGGAACCTTAAAAGCTTTTGCACAGCAAAGGGAACCACAAACAAGATGAAAAGACAACTTTCAGAATGGGAGAAAATATTTGCAAATGAAGCAATTGACAAAGAAGTAATCTCAAAAATTTACAAGCAGCCCATGCAGCTCAATATCAAAAAAACAAACAACCCAGTCCAAAAATGGGCAGAAGACCTAAACAGACATTTCTCCAAAGAAGATATACAGATTGCCAACAAGCACATGAAAGGATGCTCAACAGCACTAATCATTAGAGAAAGTCAAATCAAAACTACAGTGAGGTATCATCTCACAATAGTCTGAATGGCCATCATCAAAAAATCTAGAAACAATAAATGCTGGAGAGGGTGTGGAGAAAAGGGAACCCTCTTGCACTGTTGGTGGGAATGTAAATTGGTAGAGCCACTACAGAGAACAGTATGGAGGTTTCTTAAAAAACTAAAAATAGAACTACCATATGACCTAGTAATCCCACTACTGGGCATATACCCAGAGAAAACCATAATTCAAAAAGAATCATGTACCACAATGTTCATTACAGCTCTATTTAAAATAACCAGGACATGGAAGCAGCCTAAGTGTCCATCAAGAGATGAATGGATAAAGAAGATATGGCACATATATATGATGAATATTACTCAGCTATAAAAAGCAACGAAATTGAGTTATTTGTAGTGAGGTGGTTGGACCTAGAGTCTGTCATACAGAGTGAAGTAAGTCAGAAAGAGAAAAACAAATACTGTATGCTGACACATATATATGGAATCTAAAGACAAAAAAAAAATGGTTATGAGGACCTAGGGGCAGAACAGGAATAAAGATGCAGATGTAAAGAATGGACTTGAGGACACAAGGAGGGGGAAGGGTAATCTGGGATGAAGTGAGAGAGTGGCATGTACTTATATACACTACCAAATATCAAATAGATAGCTAGTGGTAAGCAGCCACATAGCACAGGGAGATCAGCTCAGTGCTTTGTGATCACCTAGACGGGTTGGGTAGGGAGGATGGGAGGGAGTCGCAAGAGGGAGGAGATATGGGGATACATGTATATGTAGCTGATTCACAATGTTGTAAAGAAGAAACTAATACACCATTGTAAAGCAATTATACTCCAATAACATGTTAAAAAAAATACCAAACCATTGGGAATAACATCAATAAGATGGTGAGATAGGAAGCCTTGGACTCTCCTTTTCCCCCATTTTTGTTGACACACAAATTCAACAACAAAACATGTATTAATTTTCCTTCTAAGAAAGCCAAAAACTAGTTAAGAGGTTCATGCATCCCAGACAAGTGTGAAACCAGCTGCATCAAAACTGGTAAGATCATGGGAGACACCCTCTTGTCATAATCCCCACGTCCACTACAGTACCATATGATCAGCATGAAAACCCCATATCCCAACTTTTCCAAAGATTTGGGCTGCACATCTAACTTCTCAACTTTTGCAGATGATGTCCAAGGGATTGGCTTCTAACTTGCCCATTTCAGAGAACTAATGGGACCCTCTATATGCTAAACCCTTGGGGGCTGCAGAGAACAAAGATGGCAGTTTGAACTAGTGAGCAGACACTTGTCACAGGAGGAGTCCTGTCTCAGTACAGAGCAAGCAGGTAGGGGAGAAAAACCCAGCTCCCAGCTTCTCCCTGGGAAAGGAATGAACTGTACGTCATATCAAACAACAAGGCTTCTGTCTTGGAGTGCTGATCGGATCTAACATATTCTAGATACCTGGGAGCCACTGAGAAAAAAGAAGTTGCTTTGAACCAGAACACAAGGACCCTCCAAAGCCCCTTGACCCCCTGACCCACTATGGGGTGTTTATCACATTCATGAGAGGATTAATCTGGGGGCCATTAAAAATAAAGATGGCAGTTTAGATGAGCATGAAGATTTGAGACATACACAGAAGCTGTGGCCAGGTTGGTTTGTGAAGGTCTTCTATACATAGCCAATGTGTAAAAACTGGGAGAGGTGGCAATTTTTCTAATGCATAAATAACAACACAGAATCAGGGAAACTGAAGTAAGTGGGAAACACAATGCCAGCAAAGGAACAAGATAAGTCTCCAGGAACTGACCCTAGTGAAACAGAAATATATGAATTACTTAAAAAGATTTTCAAAACAACCATCATAAACCTACTGAATGAACTCAGAAGAACAATGCATGAACAAAGTGAAATTTCAAGAGAAAGAAACATTAAAAAGTACCAAACAGAAATCATGGAGCTGAAGAATAAAATAAGTGAACTGAAAAATTCAATAGAGGAGTTCAACAGCAGACTAGAGCACAGAAAGAAAGATTCAATGAACTTAAAGACAAGTTATTTGAAGTTATCTTCCCAGACAGCCAAAATAATGAAAAAATCTTAAGGGGTTTATGGTTCACCATCAAGCAGACTAGTATACATATTAGCAAAGCCTCAGGAAAAGAAGAGAGAGCAAAAAGATAAGAAACCTTACTCAAAGAAATAATCGCTAAAATCTCACCAAATCTGGGGAAGGAAATGGACTTCCAGATCCAGGAAACCCAAAATATCCCAA
Organism: Mesoplodon bidens; assembly: GCF_964165515.1. Lineage (NCBI taxonomy): Eukaryota > Metazoa > Chordata > Mammalia > Artiodactyla > Ziphiidae > Mesoplodon > Mesoplodon bidens. Next base: position 80,995,069 of record NC_138177.1, on the reverse strand, counting down.
ATAAAATGAACTCAAAGAAATCACAGAGATACATTATAATCAAATTGCCAAGAGTTAAAGACAAAAGGTGAATTTTGAAAGGCAAGAGAAAAACAATTTGTCATGAAAAGGGAAGTCCCATAACACTATTAGTAGATATTTCAGCAGAAACCCTGCATGACAGAAAGGAATGAGATAATATATTCAAATTGATGAAAGAAAAAATCCCTGCCAACCTGGAATATTATACCTGGCAAAACTGTCCTTAAAAATGAAGGAGATATGAATACTTTCTCAAACAGAAGGAGTTTGAGAATGGAGGAGTTCATCACTATTAGAACTGCCTCACAAGAAATGCTAAAGGGAGTTCTTTAATTTGACAAGAAAGGACACTAAACGGAAACACAATAGCATTAGAAAGTACAGTTGACCCTTGAACAATGTGGGGGTTAGAGGCACTAACCCCCTGTGCAGTCAAAATCCACACATAACTTTATAGTCAATCCTCCATATCTATGGTTCAGCACCTGCAGATTCAACCAACTGTGGAGTGCAGTACTGTAGTATCTATTGAACAAAATCCACATATAAGTGGACCCACGCCCTTCAGACTGGTGTTGTACAAGGGTCTACTGTATAAAACTTGTTGGTAAAGGTAAATACATAGACAAATATGGAATATTGTATTAGTGTAATTGTGGTAGGCAAATCACTTTTAATTCTAGTGTAAAAGTTAAAAGAAAGTACAAATATAACTATAACAAAAATATGTTAATGGATACACAGAATAATACATACATATGAAATACAAAATAGATATAAATTGTAAAGTCAATAACAAAGTTTGGGAGACATTAGTAAAGTATATAATTTTTTTTGTTTTTTGCGGTACGCAGGCCTCTCACTGTTGTGGCCTCTCCCATTGCAGAGCACAGGCTCTGGACGTGCAGGCTCAGCAGCCATGGTTCATGGGCCTAGCCACTCTGCGGCATGTGGGATCTTCCCGGACTGGGGCACGAACCCGTGTCCCCTGCATAGGCAGGCACACTCTCAACCACTGCGGCACAAGGGAAGCCCAGTATATAATTTTTGTATGTGATTGACATTCAGTTGATATCAGCTTCAAATAGACTGTTATAACTATAAGATATCTTATGTAAGCTCTGTGGAAACCACAAAGAAAATACCTCTAAACACACACAAAAAAAGAAAGGAATCAAAGCATACAAATCCAAAAAAATCCAAAAAAATGTAAATAAAGACAGCAAGATAGGAAAAGAAGGACAAGAGGAATACAAGATGAATAGAAAACAATTAATAAAATGACAATTTTATACTCTTCCCTATCAATAATTACTTTAAATGGAAATAGATTAAACTCCTCACTCAAAAGACGTAAGGTGGCTGAATTGGTTTAATAAAACAAGATCCACCTACAGGATATTCATTTTAGTTATATCTGAAAGACATAGATAAGGACACACATAGGCTGAAAGTGAAAGGATGGGAAAAGATATTCCATGCAAATGGTAACCAAAAGAGAGTAGAGGTGGCTATATTTATATCAGACAAAATAGACAAAGTCAAAAATTGTCACTAGAGACCAAAAAGGACATTATATAATAATAATAGAAGGTTCAACTCCTTAAGATATAAAAATTGTAAGTATATATGTACCCAACATCAGGGCACCTAAGATATATAAAGCAAACATTGACAGGACTGAAGGGAGAAATAATCAACAATACAATAATGGTAGGAGACTTCAATACTCCACTTTCAATAATGGATAGAACACCTAGACAGAAAATCAACAAAGAAACAGCAGACTTAAACCACACTATAGACTAAATGAACCTAATAGACATATGCAGAACATTTCACCAAAAAGTAGCAGAAATCACATTTTTCTCAAGTGTACATAGAAGATTCTCCAGGATAGATGATAAGTACAAAATAAGTTTTAACAAATATAGGAAGATTGAAATTATACCAAGTATCTTCTGACAACATGGAATGAAACTAGAAATCAACAAGTGTTGATGAATATTTGGAGAAACGGAAACCCTTGTACACTGTTGGTGGGAATATATAATGGTGTGATCACTAATGAAAACAGTATGGATGTTTCTCAAAAAATTAAAAATAGAGCTACCATAAGATCTAGTAATCCCACTCTTGGTTTATATCCAAAGAATTTAAATAAGATTGCAAAATGATACCTGTACTTCCAGTTCACTGCAACACTATTCACAGTGGTCAAGATGTGGAGACAACCCAAATGTCTATTGATGGATGAAGGGATACATGAAAATGGATGAATGGATATGATGAAAGAAAACGTGATACATACATATGATGTAATATTATTCAGCCTTTAAAAAGAAGGAAATCCTGCAGTATGTGTCAAAATGGACAATGGTCAATCACAAAAGGACAAATACTGCAAGATTCCATACATACAGTGTATCTAAAAGTAATCAAACAGAAGCTGAGAGTAGAATGATGGTTTTCAGGGGCTGAGGAAAGGGAAAAATGGGAAGCTGCTAATTAATGAGTATGAAGTTTTAGATATTCAAAATGAATAAGTTCGAGAAATCTGTGCAACATCATGCCTATACAGTGAAGCATTGTACACCTAAAAATTTATTGAGAGTAAATCTCATGTTACATGTTGTTATCACAATAAAATAAAAATTAAAAATTTTAAAAATCCATTGACTTCTTCCTACTTCCTACTTTGACTTAAGTTCAAATGTTTTGACCTAGTGTTCAAGATTCTCTGAAGTCCACTGATATCCTTCTTCACCTTATCTGGCTCCCACTATTCCCCTGGATGACTGCTCTCCTGATGTCATTGCCTACTCATTGACTCTGTCTCACTTTGAGCTTTCCTGTGTCTTTGCCTTTATTCACACTATTCTATGGTCTACTGCAATGACCTTCCTATTCATCTCCATCTATACACATTCAGCATTCCTCAAGGCCAAATATAGCCCTTTTTATCCACAAAATCTATTCTGAGCATCACAAATGGAACAACATTTTCTTATCTGAATGCTGGAAGTGCAGTAACTATGCTCATTTCAAAACTTTTGTCACTTTCTACCTTGATCTATGTGTATTTCCCCTATTAGACACTAACCTCCTTGAAAATAAGATCCAAATCTGCTTCATATTTGTATCATCTTAAGTGATAAAAAATAGTGCTTGAACATAATGGGTACTGAAAAAGACATTTGTTTAGTGAATAAAGCCATCCTGGAGAACCAAACATAAGGAATACATTGAACAGAACAATTACTAACAGAAAATAATTTGTGCTTGCCTTTGGCAAACATAGATATGTAAGCCATGTTTGTGAGCAATAAATTTTTTCCCCAGAAAATTCTTAACTTCTTCAACCATCTTCAGTCCAAAAAAATCAGGTTATCTGTGCAGCCTATTTAGCAGTTGTGATAGCCCCACACAGTAAATAAACTATTTTAGATTCCATGTTTGCTTTCCTATAGACAAGAGTCTACATGTTATAAACAAAGCAGCTCAAATTCACACTGCTGCACCCTCCTTTCAGCACCCACAACCACCACTTCATTACTACTGAGGGCTGCCTCAAACATAGCTTTGGATCACAAAAATTATTAGCCAAGTAAACAGTCAATTTTGATGTAAGGAATTATTGACCATTGTGCATTTCAACAATGTATGCAACCATCACACAAAGCCTTGGTGTAAAATATTAATAGCTACTGGTTCCACTCTTTTTCCTTCTCTCCTCCTCCACCTTTTTCCTGCTCTGCCCTAGCACGTTTTCCTGCCAAGGGGGCTTGCAGAAGGATTTCCTCTCTTCTGTTGTATTTGTTATTTTCCATCTTCTCATTCAGAACAAAGGCTTGCTATGGTCTTGTTTTAAATTTCATGTTGGACCATGGTGGTCACTGGTTGAAGAGGAACAAAGTGAAATCCAGTCTGGAAAATGATAATGTTGCTTTCCAACTTATCATCACTACATATTCTGCCTGTCTTGGCTCCAGAAAATTCTCCAGTTATTTCCTTTTGGCAGCACCACTTTTGTGCACTTAATAAATCTAGACTTATGAGGGCGTAGAGTAGCCTTCCCAACATTTTTTTAATGTTATGGACATTGCTGTTTCCCTTAGAGAGAGCTAAGTAAAACACCTCCTGCTCTTTGTCATGCAAACTGGCTCTGCTGTCAGTTTCAGGTTTTGCTGCTCTTGGTGCTGCTTCAGGACAGGCAGAGTAAGGGTTCATCTACCCAAAACGATTCAACAGGGTTCAAGGGAGTCCTGAGGCCCAAAATTCTTTCCCCTCCTAGAAGCCAATCAGCTTCACCCTTTGGATGTATTGGGTGATTGAAATTCCCCCACTATTATTTATCACCATAGAACATTTAACTCAAATGTCACTTTCTCCATGAAGCCTCTCATAATTTCCTTCACTCATTTCAGCCTCCTGCTTCAGATGTAATAAATCAACCCCTCATCTTGATTCTATGATTAAAACTGACCATATTCTATTGTACAATTAGTTATGTTTCCGTCTCTCCTGTTGAACAGTGATAGTCTCAAAGGTTAGAGCCATATCTTATTTATCTTTGTTTCCCCAGCATCTGTCACATAGCAGAGTATCAATTAACGTTCCATGAATGAATATAGTGCCTGAGATTCTATCATACATCATTCCTTTGGATTCCTTTTCTACAAAGCTTCTTCTTAAATGCATATCCTCTTGGGTAGAATGTCATGGTGTAATACTAATTCACTAATTATTATTGGTAAACTATTAAAGCATTCCTCTTGACAGGGACCAGATCAAGTTGAAAATATTGGGGGCTGGGGAGTGTGCCAGAGGATGATTTAAAAGACAGAGAGAAAAGGCCCACAAAGGGAGGCATCAAAGATTATCTACTTGATGATTTCAGTTTTTAGACCAAACCTATCCCTCAGCTCAAGGCTAATTTACTACAGAGAATTATGCATTCAAAATGTTTGCCCATAGAGGATGTAGGAGTTGACTGTCACAATTAATCTAGAGATGCATTTGTATCTGCAATATAATAGGGTACATGAAACCTTGCCTAGAGCCAATACGCCTTTAGGCTGGAACTCAATAATGATGCGCCCATAAAAAATGTTCCAGCTATTACCAAACACTCTGACAAGCTGAGGGGCTCTTTTCATAGTCATCCCTCTGGGGTTCTCCAGTGACACAATGTGTCCCAGATACACCCCAGCTCATTAAGCTGCTGGGTTATACGGACAGACATTAATTACTCAGAATTAAGTGCCTGCGTGAAAATGCTTATTTTGGATAATTCAGAGGGTTATTCTAAAGAAGTACCATTAACTCCCTAGCAATTTTGACTTGTGTTCAAAAAGCTTTACTCAGGAAGGCCAGTCACTCCAGTTGGATGACAATTTAGTAAAAAGACATCACACTTGACTAAATTGGTTTGCTTTCCAGTCTTCTTCCTGGCTCTCCTCTCTGTAGTATCCTTGGCATCTAAGAAGATTGTGTCTCCAAAGATTCATTTACTTACATATATCAGCACCCCTGAAAAAATGTCTCAATAAATATCTGAATCACTCTCCCATTGGCTGCTGCGCTGCTGGCACAAATTTTCTGAGCAACCATGTTATGGTGCTTACAATAGAGGGATCGCTTAAAAAGCAAGATAAGGGTGAAACTCTGTCCATACACCCCCTCATCACCACAGCTACTGCTTTTGATACCAGCAGGCTTTTCAGGACCAAGGAGGTTCAGGTGTTTGAGCATAATGTTTCTAAATCACCAAATTCATTATTTTAATTTTTTGCCCAAAAGGTACAGTTTTTAAATTAATATCTGCATCAAATTTAAATTATCTGGTTAGGGGACTTCCCCCCTGGTGGTCCAGTGGGCAAGACACCAAGCTCCCAATGCAAGGGGTCCAGGTTAGAACCCTGGTCATACTCCACTTGTCACAACTAAAGATTCTGCATGCTGCAACCAAAGGAAAAAAAAAAAAAAAAAAAAGGTCCCACACACTGCAATGAAGATCCTGCATTCTGCAGCTAAGACACAAGGCAGGTAAATTAAATAAATAAATAGATAAATAAATAAATAATAATTAAATTAAAAAATAAGTTCTCCTGTTACATGGTTCCCCCCCCCAACCCCTTGCCAAGATACTGACATTAAGATTAGTATCTGAGAATTAAACTATGGAATCCACATATAATAAAGATCTAAAAAATCACCTTGATGTGATGATAGCTTCCAAGACTAGGAGACTCTACTGTAAACCTAATAGTGGCTATATGCACCACATCATTACAATATTAGAGTCCTTGTCTTGGGAGTTCCCTGGTGATCTAGTGGTTAGGATTCGGCACTTTCACTGCTGTGGCCCGGGTTCAATCGCTGATGGGGGAACTGACATCCTGCAAGCCGTACGGTGTGGCCAAAAAAAAAATAGTTCTTGTCTTCCTCCCTTACTTTACCTTTGACATTTTACTTTTTGTACCTCAGTTTCTGCCTTTTTATGATGATAATAATACTATCTATCTCATAGGATTGTTTGGAGCATCAGAGAAAAGATGCACTTAACATAATGTCTGGTTCATAATAAACACTCAATAAATGTTAGGAATTATTGCTATTAACATCCACAGATAAAATATGTATTCAGATTTAAACACCAACATGTGCCTTGTACTATGAATGAAAAAGGCATATAATCATGAACTTTCAGAATACCAGAGATAAAGAAAGGAGTCTAGTAGAGAGGGGAAATTCAGACAATGTACAAAGAATTGGAAACCAGAATGATGTCAGACTTTCTCAACAACAACCATCAAAGCTATAAAAGGATGGAATAATGCCTTAAAAATTCCGAAAGAAAAAAGTGATTTTCAACTTGGAATTCTGTGTAGAAACAATCTAATTATCTAAGGTGATGGGGGAATGATACATTACCATCAATATCCTCAGAGAGAAAAGATAATGCATTTGTAAAATAAAAACAGGATGCCATGAAAAGGGATGAACATGAAAAAGGAGAAAGAAAGAGAGAGAGAAAGAACTCTTGAAAAAAATTTAAGAATGTTAATATAATAATTCAAAAATAAGGTTTAGAAGATACAGTCAAGAAACTGTCTCAAAAAAATAGGGGAAATAACAAGTTAAAATAGAAGACAAGAAGATAAAAGAAAAATAACCAATTCAGAAAAAACTTTCAACTAATAGTAACTCCAAAGAAACAGAAGATAAAAAAGGAGGGGGATAAAATTATCAAGCAAAAATTATGCCTCCCAGAACTGAAAGACATGAGCTTCCAGATTAGAACATTCTATGCTGTGCTTTATTATGGGTGAAAAAAATTACTATGAATGAAGAAAGCATATAATCAGAAAAATTCAGAAGCATTGCAAGAGAAGAAACCCAAATGACATACAATTGGAAATCAGAATGACTTCAGATAACCTGATAGCAAATGCTGGAGACAGAGGAAAACAGAATAATGGAATAATACCTTAAACATTCAGATGCACAACAGATCTATCTAGTATAAGAATAGAATAAACACATTTTCAGAACTATGGGTCAAAATCTTTACTTCTTTCACACCTTTTTAGATACACCTACTAAGGATTCGATCCAGCAAATGAATGTATGCTCCAGTAAAACCAAAATGGAATGAGATTTGGGATCCAGGAGATAAGAATTCTATTATAATTTAACAACAAAGAAAAGTCCTATTTTGATAGTGGAGGAAATTCCAGGAAGATAGCAGTGAAGCAGGCCCGGTATTAAAGGTAAGTGGGATCAAAATGACAGATGACTTTGGGAGACTGGTATCTAAGGGGAAATGAAATTGACAGCTTATATGATTGTTTGAGCTTTTGTAACTAAAATTAAAAGGAAGCTGGCAGATCTATTGAAATATTTAGGAAAAATTAGTGATAGACACATAGAAAACCAAACAAATGAAAACTAAAACAACCTACATTTAGATCATGATTTCTAAATACCATTCCCCAATACAAGGAACAAAAACCTTTAGAGAAATGACTGATTCTAGGGCCAAGAAGATAAATACAAGATAAGACAAGAACATCTTGTAGTGCCAGAAAGTGGGGAAGTACTCAAAAAACATGAGGATGGAAACATGTCAAAGGGATGCAGGAGTCAACCTGGAAGAGCTCCCAACAGCCAAATCTAGAAAAATTTGAGCAACAAAATAAATAACCTAATATAGGATGATAATCCAAGGTATAAAATAGAAATTCATGAACTCATACTGATATAAATAAATGATTGAATAAATAAATGAGAGAGAAGAGACAAATCTCCTTTACAGAAGAAACCCAAATAACTTAAATAGATATATCCCTCCCTTCCAGGAGATGAAGCTTAGGAGATGAACCTCTCCATGAGTGGGAGCCAGACTTTGTGATTCACTTCCAAAAAGTAGAATATGGGGGTGGGGAGTGGTGGTGGTGGTGGTGGCGACAATAAGTTCACACTGGAAAATACTGGTGAACACTATCTTGGCCAGGTGGTTGAGGTTAGCATCACCAGTGATAATTCATGTAGATAGCACGTATCCACTGATATGATGATGAAAAGGGCACTTCATCACTGTGTCTGTTCTTCCCAAAACCTTGTAACCCCCATCTAATTATTAAAAACATCAAATAAACCCATGTTGAGGGGCATTTTACAAAACACTTGACCAGTATTCCTCAAAACTTTAACATGAAAAGCAAGGAAAAACTAAGAAACTGTAACAGACCAGATGAAACTAAGGAGATGTGGCACTAAATGCAATATGGCATCCTGGATGCAATTCTGGAACTGAAAAAAAGACACAAGTGAAAAAAATCAGTGAAATCCTAATAAAGTTTAAAGTTTACTTAATAGCAGTGTACCAACGTTGGTTTCTTTGTTCTGACAGTGTACCATGATAATGTAAGACAATATTACATTATGAAAGGTATATAGAAATGCTCTTTACCATATTTGCAATTTTTCCGGAAATCAAAAATTATTCCAAAATTAAAAGTTTATTTTTTAAAAAGTACCCATTAACTCTAGGAAAGCAAACAGTTATACAAAAAGAAAATATTTTCCAGTATACTACCTGGCTCTGCAATAAATAATACTTGTGTTGTCATGATAAAACCATTCCAAACACTGAATTAACCAAAAATTGTAAGACATCACTATTATGGAAGAATTGAAGGAAAGAAAGTAGAGGAGGTGTGTGAAAGAGACGTCAATCCCATTTACCATTTACCATAGGGAGTGGTAATGTATAATAATAAACTATGAAATAGTAGTGTAAGTATATTATTTTCAATTATGGAGGTAAATACCAGTAAAAACAGTTGAAAGAACTGAAAGTATTTAAAGACTGAAGAGTGGGAAAAGGATGGCCTTTTTTTTTCTTTTTTCTTTTTTTTAATTGAAGTATAGTTAATTTACAATGTTGTGTTAGTTTCAAGTGTACAGCAAAGGGATTCTCGTATATATTCTTTTCCATTATAGGTTATTACAAGATACTGAATATAGTTCCCTCTGTCTTATTTTGGACTTTGAAAAAATAGTAAAACTCTGCTCAAAAAGTTATATACATATAACTGAATCACTGTGCTGTATACCTGAATCTAAGACAATACTGTAAATCAACTGTACTTCAATTAAAAAGTTAGTAAAATAAAAAGTGATGTTTACACTATAAATAAAAAAACTACCTAGTTTTTCCCCCTCATGGAATCAGAGAGAAAGTAGATTCAAGAAAGAAAATTATTTTCAAGTTTATCCAAGCAGTACCTAGGGAGAAGGAGTCCCACCCTGTGAAAGATAGAGTGCTCCTGTGTCCAATAATATCCCTATTTTATGCCTAGTGTTATCCTCCCACAGAGGTCCACAGATTGTTTTTTAACCGATGTAGTGTGTGTATGAGTTATGAGGGGAGCTCCCACTGTGTGCTGGTCACTAAACATACGTCACATCATTTAAATTTACAAGAAAACTGCAAGGCAAATATTATTTCCACTTTACCAATTATGAAACTTATGTTTAGTGGTTAAATGTTTTGCTTACTGTCACACACATAGTAAATGGCAAACATGACCTGGACTCAGCTCTGTCTGGCACTAAAGCCAAGTTACTTTATTACCTGCCACACCCTAATTCCTGTAAGCTCCAAGGAAAGAGCAAGTAAAGGATCAGAATGGTGAGGAGCTAGTCTCAAGAGGCTTCTTGGAGAACTCAAACATGAAATAACCAGAAGGAAACAGCAGGGTACTCATAATCCATCAAAACAAAATGCTTGAAAGCCCAAAGGTGGAAAAGAGCAAGACACACAAGAAATCATATGGTGACTGGCTAAGCTGCAGAATAAGAGTTAAAAGGCCATGGTTAATGATTCAAAAGCTTCCTAGTAACAAGCTATGATAGCTTCATTCATGTTTAAACCATCACTCTTTTAGCATTGTGGTAAAGAATAAGACTGAAGTTCAACTACCTAGTTCAAATCCCAGCTCTGTGACCTTAGGAAAAATACTGAACCTATATGTGCCTTGGTTTCTTCATTTGTTAAAAGAGGAAAGTAACTGTACATTCCTCATAGCACTGTAATGAGAATAAAATGAGATAATTCATTAAAATGCATAAAACCATGCCTGCCACATAAAGGGCTCAATACATGCCAGCTCTAATTGGTTCTTAGTTGAATAGTCGTAAAATAAATTTGGTGCACTCCTCCAGCTTGGGCCAGTGTTCCAACCTTTGTAGCGTTGCTAACCGGTTGGAAACAAGAGATGTTGACACTGTATTTTCATGGAGTCAGGGTGTTATTACTTAGCTGTCCCACAGCAAACCCTAGTTGGTCCCACAGAGCCAATCTTCCTCTTTAGCAAACTGAATGAGAAAAATAGGCCATCATTGTACTACTCCACATCAAAACACCAACTCTGCTACATTGCTTTGATTAATTTTTCATTCTTTTGTTTGGTCAAAACATTTTATTGCCATTTACCATGAGTGAGGAACTCCGCTAAGTCCTGTGACAGATATAAAGATGTAAAGTTTTGTCTCCATTACCTCTTGCTAGGGCCCTTGCAACAGCGCCATGACTTATCTCCGTGCCTCCTGTGTCTTACCTGTCTAATTAAATTCATACAGAGCTCCAGATAACTCTTTTTAAAGTGTAAATTTTGGATCACATCGTTTTCAGCTCAAATATTTTTTGTAAAAGTCTTCTTTCCCAAATGAAATTCAAGCTTACAAACTTGTCATTTACAGTCTTCCAGCACCTAACCTGAATCCAAAGTTCTTATCTCTCCTTATAGTTTTACTACATAATTCATATCATCCCTGAATTGCACTGCCTCCAAGGTCCCCACACTCCATCTGAAATCCCTCCAGCCATTCCCACCTCATGAAATACTATGTATCCTTAAAAATCAGCTCAAAAAACACTTTTCCCTCTAACCTGCATTCATCTCATCTATCTATACTACCAACAGATATATATTGAGCATTTGCTGTGTTCCATGTACCACACAAAGCTGCAACCTCATGACCTCATGACCACATGTACCATGTACAAAGGTTCCTTTGTACCTTTCCTAAATGCAAAGGATACACAAATGTATGAGGTAAAGCTCCTGCCCTTAAGACGCTCACGGTCTAGTGAGGAGAGACAAAAGATAATCAAGTAAGAGTGATTTGAATAGAAATATTTACATAGTGAAATGAACCATAGAGAAATTGTCAATGTGACCTGGTGGGTTCAGGAGTAATTTCAGAGAAGAGTTGGCACTTGGACTAAGTGTTGAATAAGCAAGTATTTACTAGGCAAGCAAGGTGGTAAATGGTATGCAAGGTGGTGAGGACAGCAAGAGTCAGAGAAGAGGGCATGTACCCGTATGGCAGCCTCAGAGACTGAGTGGATAGGTTTGGCATGGAGAGTGAGGAATAAGCAGGAGAGAAGGCAGGCTGGTCTTATGTGCAAGGCTAAGGACACAAGACATTTTTCTGGGGGCCATGAGAGCCATTAAAAAGCTTTAAACAGGGAGGTGTTATAATGAGATTCTGATTTTAAAACATATGCCATTCTCTGGCAGCAGGATAAAGGATAGATTAGAGATGGGATGATGATGGAGGAAGGGAGACCTCATAGAATTCCATTCCAATTTTCCAGTGAGAGATAAGAAAGGTTGGACTAAGGCAGTGGCAGTAGGTACACAGTGCAGTGACTAAATTGAGAACTGGTGAAAGAAGGAGAATTGAGAGGGTTTGGTCAGAGCCTGGATATAAAAGAATAATGCAAGTGAGAAGTGGAGGATGACTCCCAAAACCACCCTCTCTCAGAGCTCTGTCTTCTAAGTGGAGAGGGTGGCATTTGCTACACAAGAAAAAATATAGAAAAAAAAAAGAGTAACAGGTGCGTATTAGTGATGAAGAAATTTTCACATATTGAGGTATGGGGAAGTCCTTCTAGCTTATACATAATTTAACTTGAACTTTATGCTAACTAAAACAGCCTGTTTTGTGGCCTATTAAACATGCTTTGTACATCCGCTTTAACCATTAAATAAAAGAATGCATTTAAAAATCAAAATGGAGTAACTGTGGTTCAGGCATCCAAAATGGAGCTGATTGGCCACTGAGGATGTGGTTTCAGACACATTCCTATATTACTGAGAACTTGAACTTTCTGAACTGTATCAGACTCAAGGACACTACCAGCCATTCTCAATACAATATCTGCTGGCAGCTGCCAGCTGCAACCTCATGACTTCAAGATCTCCCCTTGCAACTGTGGAACCATTTTAAAACCCCAACTAATTCCTGCTTAAGAACAACCCGTAATTCTTGACAAACAACTTATGTAATTTTGAGAGTTTTGCTTTTATAAGCCTACATCGTTTTGTAGTCTGGTGGAACAAAATTCAAGGGCTTTTTTTTTTTTTTTAACATCTTTACTGGAGTATAATTGCTTTACAATGTTGTGTTAGTTTCTGCTGTGTAACAAAGTGAATCAGCTATATGTATACATGTATCGCCATATACCCTCCTACTTGCATCTCCCTCCCAAACTCCCTATCCCACCCTCTAGGTGGTCACAAAGCACCAAGCTGATCTCCCTGTGCTATACACCTGCTTCCCACTAGGTATCTATTTTACATTTGGTAGTGTATATATGTCCATGCCACTCTCTCACTTCATCCCAGTTTACACTTCTCCCTCCCCATGTCCTCAAGTCCATTCACTACGTCTGCGTCTTTATTCCTGTCCTGTCGCTAGGTTCATCAGAACCTTTTTTTTTTTTTTAGATTCCATATATATATGTTAGCATACAGTATTTCTTTTCTGACTTACTTCACTCTGTATGACAGTCTCTAGGTTCATCCACCTCACTACAAATAACTCAATTTCGTTTCTTTTTATGGCTGAGTAATATTCCATTGCATATATGTGCCACATCTTCTTTATCCATTCATCTGTCGATGGACACTTAGGTTGCTTCCATGTCCTGGCTATTGTAAATAGTGCTGCAATGAACATTGTGGTACATGACTCTTTTTGAATTATGGTTTTCTCTGGGTATATGCCCAGTAGTGGGAGTGCTGGATCGTATGGTAGTTCTATTTTTAGGTTTTTAAGGAACCTCCATACTGTTCTCCATAGTGGCTCTATCAATTTACATTCCCACCAACAGTACAAGAGGGTTCCCTTTTCTTCACACCCTCTCCAGCATTTATTGTTTGTAGATTTTTTGATGATGGCCATTCTGATTGGTGTGAGGTGATACCTCATTGTAGTTTTGATTTGCATTTCTCTAATGATTAGTGATGCTGAGCATCCTTTCATGTGTTTGTTGGCAATCTGTATCTCTTCTTTAGGGAAACGTCTATTTAGATCTTCTGCTCATTTTTGGATTGAGTTGTTTGTTTTTTTGATATTGAGCTGCATAAGCTCTTTGTATATTTTGGAGATTAATCCTTTGTTAGTTGCTTCGTTTGCAAATATTTTCTCCTACTCTGATGTTGTCTCTTCATCTTGTTTATGGTTTCCATGCTGTGCAAAAGCTTTTAAGTTTCATTAGGTCCCATTGGTTTATTTTTGTTTTTATTTCCATGTCTCTAGGAGGTGGATCAAAAAGGATCTTGCTGTAATTTATGTCATGGACTGTTCTGCCTAGGTTTTCTCTGAGAGTTTTAGAGTGTCTGGCTTTATATTTAGGTCTGTAATCCATTTTGAGTTTATTTTTCTGTATAGCGTTAGGCAGTGTTCTAATTTCATTGTTTTACCTGTAGCTGTCCAGTTTTCCCAGCACCTCTTATTGAAGAGGCTGTCTTTTCTCCATTGTACATTCTTGCCTCCTTTATCAAAGATAAGGTGACCATATGTGTGTGAGTTTATCTCTGGGCTTTCTATCCTGTTCCATGGACCTGTATTTTTGTTTTTGTGCCAGTACCATACTGTCTTGATTACTACAGTTTTATAGTATAGTCTGAAGTCAGGGAGCCTGATACCTCCAGCTCTGTTTTTCTTTCTCAAGATTGCTTTGGCTATTTGGGGTCTTTTGTGTTTCTACACAAATTGTGAAATTTTTTGTGATAGTTTTTTGAAAAATGCCATTGGTAGTTTGATAGGGATTGCACTGAATCTGTAGAATGATTTGGGTAGTATAGTCATTTTCATAATGTTGATTCTTCCAATCCAAGAATATGGTATATCTTTCCATCTGTTTGTATCATCTTTAATTTCCTTTATCATTGTCTTATAGTTTTCTGCACACAGGTCTTTTGTCTCCTTAGGCAAGTTGATTCCTAGGTATTTTACTCTTTTTGTTGCAGTGGCAAATGGGAGTGTTTCCTTAATTTCTCTTTCAGATTTTTCATCATTAGTGTATAGGATTGCAAGAGATTTCTGTGTATCCTGCTACTTTACCAAATTCATTGATTAGCTCTAGTAGTTTTCTGGTAGCATCTTTAGGATTCTCTATGTATAGTATCATTTTATCTACAAACAGTGACAATTTTACTTCTTCTTTTCCGAATTGGATTCCATTTATTTCTTTTTCTGCTCTGATTGCTGTGGCTAAAACTTCTAAAACTATGTTGAATAATAGTGGTGAGAGTGGACAACCTTGCCTGGTTCCTCATCTTAGTGGAAATGGTTTCAGTTTTTCACCATTGAGAACAATGTTGGCTGTGGGTTTGATATATGGCCTTTATTTTGTTGAGGTAGGTTCCCTCTATGCCTACTTTCTGGAGGGTTTTTATCATAAATGGGTGTTGAATTTTGTCAAAAGCTTTTTCTGCATCTATTGAGATGATCATATGGTTTTTTTACCCTTCAGTTTGTTAATATGGTGTATCACATTGAATGATTTGCATATATTGAAGAACCCTTGCATTCCAGGGATAAGCCCCACTTGATCATGGTGTATGATCCTTTTCATGTGCTGCTGGATTCTGTTTGCTAGTATTTTGTTGAGGATTTTCGTATCTATGTTCATCAGTGATATTGGCCCGTAGTTTTCTTTTTTTCTGACATCTTTGTCTGGTTTTGGTATCAGGGTGATGGTGGTCTTGTAGAATGAGTTTGTGAGTGTTCCTCCTTCTGCTATACTTTGGAAGAGTTTGAGAAGGATAGGTGTTAGCTCTTCTCTAAATGTCTGATAGAATTTGCCTGTGAAGCCATCTGGTCCTGGGCTTTTGTTTGTTGGAAGATTTTTAACCACAGTCTCAAATTCAGTGCTTGTGATTGGTCTGTTTATATTTTCTCTTTCTTCCTGATTCAGTCTTAGAAGGTTGTGCTTTTCTAAGAATTTGCCCATTTCTTCCAGGTTGTCCATTTTATTGGCATAGAGCTGCTTGTAGTAATCTCTCATGATCCTCTGTATTCCTGCAGTGTCAGTTGTTACTTCTCGTTTTTCATTTCTAATTCTGTTGATTTGAGTCTTCTCCCTTTTTTTCTTGATGAGTCTGGCTAATGATTTGTCAATTTTGTTTACCTTCTCAAAGAACAAGCTTTTACTTTTATTGTTCTTTGCTATTGTTTCCTTCATTTCTTTTTCATTTTTTTCTGATCTGATCTTTATGATTGCTTTCTTTCTGCTAACTTGGGGTTATTTTTGTTCTTCTTCCTCTAATTGCTTTAGGTGTGAGGTTAGGTTGTTTATTTGAGATATTTCTTGTCTCTTGAGGCAGGATTGTATTGCTATAAACTTCCCTCTTAGAACTGCTTTTGCTTCATCTCATAGGTTTTGGGTCATCATGTTTTCATTGTCATTTGTTTCTAGGTATTTTTTAATTTCCTCTTTGATTTCCTCAGTGATCTCTTGGTTATTAACTAGTGTATTGTTTAGTCTCCATGTGTTTGTATTTTTTACAGATCTTTTCCTGTAATTGATATCTAGTCTCATAGCATTGTGGTCAGAAAAGATACTTGATACAATTTCAATTTTCTTAAATTTACCAAGGCTTGATTTGTGGCCCAAGATATGATCTATCCTGGAGAATGTTCTGTGAGCGCTTGAGAAGAAAGTGTATTCTGTTGTTTTTGGATGGAATGTCCTATAAATATCAATTAAGTCCATCTTGTTTAATGCATCATTTAAAGCTTGTGTTTCCTTATTTATTTTCATTTTGGATGATCTGTCCATGAGTGAAATTGGGGTGTTAAAGTCCCCTTCTATGATTGTGTTACTGTCGATTTCCCCTTTATGGCTATTAGCATTTGCCTTATGTATTGAGGTGCTCCTATATTGGGTGCATAAATATTTACAGTTGTTATATCTTCTTCTTGGATTGACCTTTGATCATTATAAGTGTCTTTGTCTCTTGTAATAGTCTTTATTTTAAGGTCTATTTTGTCTGATATGAGATTTGCTACTCCAGCTTTCTTTTGATTTCCATTTGCATGGGATATCTTTTTCCATCCTCTCATTTTCAGTCTGTATGTATCCCTAGGTCTGAACTGGGTCTCTGGTAGACAGCATGTATATATAGGTCTTGTTTTCATATCCATTCAGCCAGTCTATGTCTTTTGGTTGGAGCATTTAAGCCATTTACATTTAAGGTAATTATCAATATGCATATTCCTGTTACCATTTTCTTAATTGTTTTCAGTTTGTTTTTATAGGTCTTTTCCTTCTCTTGTTTTTCCTGCCTAGAGAAGTTCCTTTAGCACTTGCTGTTAAGCTGGTTTGGTGGTGCTGAATGCTCTTTAGCTTTTGCTTCTCTGTAAAGGTTTAGATTTCTCTGTTGAATCTGAATGAGATCCTTGCTGTATAGAGTAATCTTGGTTATAGGTTTTTCCCTTTCATCACTTTAAATATGTCCTGCCACTCCCTTCTGGCTTGCAGAGTTTCTGCTGAAAGATTAGAAGTTAACCTTATGGGGATTCCCTTGTATGTTATTTGTTGTTTTCCCTTGCTGCTTTTAATATTTTTTCTTTGTATTTAATTTTTGATAGTTTGATTAATATGTGTCTTGGCGTGTTTCTCCTTGATTTTATCGTGTATGGGACTGTCTGTGCTTCCTGGACTTGATTATTTCCTTTCCCATGTTAGGGAAGTTTTCAACTATAATTTCTTCAAATATTTTCTCAGATCCTTTCTTTTCCTCTTCTTATCCTGGGACCCCTATAATTCGAATGTTGGTGTGTTTAATGTTGTCCCAGAGGTCTCTGAGACTGTCCCCAATTCTTTTCATTCTTTTTTCTTTATTCTGCTCCACAGTAGTTATTTCCACTATTTTATCTTCCAGGTCACTTATCCATTATTCTGCCTTAGTTATTCTGCTATTGATTCCTTCTAGAGAATTTTTAATTTCATTTATTGTTTTTTTTCTCACTGTTTTTCTGCTCTTTAGTTCTTCTAGGTCCTTGTTTAACATTTCTTGTATTTTCTCCATTCTATTTCCAAGATTTTGGATCATGTTTACTATCATTACTCTGAATTCTTTTTCAGGAAGACTGCCTATTTCCTCTTCATTTGTTTGTTCTGGTGGGTTTTTACCTTGATCCTTCATCTGATGGATATTTCTCTGTCTTATTTTGTTTAACTTACTGTGTTTGGGGTCTCCTTTTCACAGGCTGCAGGTTCGTAGTTCCCATTGTTTTTAGTGTCTGCTCCCAGTTGGTGAGTTTGGTTCAGTGTCTTGTGTAGGCTTCCTGGTAGATGGGAATGGTGCTTGTGTTCTAGTGGGTGGTGGGTGCGGCTGGATGTTTTCTTTCTGCTGGGCAGGGCCATGTCTGGTGTTGCGTTTCGGGGTGTCTGTGAACTTAGTAGGATTTTAGGCAGCCTGTCTTTTAATGGGTGGGGTTGTATTCCTGTCTTGCTAGTTGTTTGGTATGGGGCATTCAGCATTGGATCTTGCTGACCATTGTGCGGAGCTCTGTCTTAGCATTGAGATGGAGATCTCTGGGAGACCTCTCACCAATTGATATTACATGGGGCCAGGAGGTCTCTTGTGGTCCAATGTCCTGAACTTGGCTCTCCCACCTTGGAGGCACAGACATGACACCAGACTGGAGCACCAAGACGCTGTCAGCCACATGGCTCAGAAGAAAAGGGAGAAAAAAAGAAAGAAAAAAAAGTAATAATAATAAAAAAGTGAAAAATAAATTATTAAAATAAAAAAATCAATAAAGTAAAGAAGAGAACAACCAAACCAATAAACAAATCCACCAATGCTAACAAGCGCCAAAAACTAAACTAAGATAAACATAGAAACCAGAAACAAATTAGTCACAGACAGCAAACCCCAAGTGTTCAGTTGCTCCCAAAGCCACTGCCTCAAATTTGGGAACATTCATTTTCTATTCAGATAGTCCACAGCTGCAAGGTACATTAGGTTGATTGTGGGGATTTAATCTGCTTCTCCTGAGGCTGCATCATGAAATTTCCCTTTCTCTTCTTTGTTCACACAGCTCCTGGGGTTCAGCTTTGGTATTGGCCACACCTCTGCATGTAGGTCACACTCAGGCAACAGTTCCCCATCCAGACAGGAGGGAGTTAAAGCAGAGGCTGATTAAGGTGCTCTTGCTCACTCATGCCAGGGAGAGGGAGGAGTACGGTAGTTATAATTGAAATGTGGGGCCAGCCTGTGGTTGCCAGAGGCAACAACCTGGGGCACACTCTGTGTTCTCCTGGGAAAGTTGTCCCTGGGTCACAGGACCCTGGCAGTGGTGGGCATCACAGGCTCCCAGGGAGGGTGTGTGGGTAGGGACCTGTGCTTGCACACAGGATTCTTGGTGGCTACAGCTGCAGTGTTAGCATTTCATGCCTGTCTCTGGGGTCTGAGATGATAGCCATGGCTCACGCCCTTCTCTGAAGCTTGCTTAGGCAGTGCTCTGCCTTCTGTGGGCACATGAAGCAGGCATCCCCTCTCCTCACATAGCCCGAAACAATGCTCTCTTGCCTCTTTGGGAACTCCAGACATTTTCCTGGACTCCCTCCTGGCTAGCTGTGGCACACTAGCTTCCTCAGGCTGTCTTCACGCAGCCAACCCCAGTCCTTTCCCTGGGGTCTGACCTCTGAAGCTCAAGACTCAGCTCCCAACCCCCACCCACCCTGGTGGGTGAGCAGACAAGCCTCTCGGGCTGGTGAGTGCTGGTCAGCACCGATCCTCTGTGCGGGAATCTCCCTGATTTGCCCTCTGCACCCCTGTTGCTGTGCCCTACTACGTGGCTCTGAAGCTTCCACACCACCCACCCCCTGTCTCCACCAGTGAAGTGTCTTCCTAGTGTGTGGAAACCTTTCCTCCTTCACAGCTCCCTCTCAAAAGTGCAGGTCCTGTCCCTATTCTTTTGTCTCTGTTTTTTCTGTTTTCTTTTGCCCTACCCAGGTACATGGGGATTTTCTTGCCTTTTGGGAAGTCTGGGGTCTTCTGCCAGTGTTCAGTAGGTGTTCTGTAGGAGTCGTTCCACATGTAGATGTATTTTTGATGTATTTGTAGGGAGGAAGGTGACCTCCACCTCTTACTCTTCTGTCATATTGAAGGTGCCCCCCAAGTGCCTCTTGAATCTGTGTTTCCTGGGCTAAGTCCTCAGTTTTTGGCTCAAATAAAACTCTTTTTTATTCCTATTATAGATTGTTTATTATTTCCATTGACATTAGTGATAAATTTTTGTAATTAAGAGGAACAATTTCAGTGACTTCTTTAATCCAGAGCATCTGTTTCAAGACAATTTCTGCACTCAGTTACACAGGAGAGGGTAAGGGGTTTAAACCTCTAAAAAGTTACTCTCCAAATATCCTGTTATTTTGATAACACATCCAAGAGAGAAATTTGGAACACATTCAAGAGAGAAATTCTTGTATATGTGTATACTAAGATACATGTGCAAAGCAACATTATTCATAATAACAAAAAGGGAAAAAATAGCTGTAAATAACAAAATGGATAAATAAATTGTGGCACCTTCATAAAAATGGAGCACTATATACTAGTGGAAATAAATTACCCACAACATTAACATGGATGAATGTCAAAAGCAAAATATGCCTACCTTAATGGAGGAGACTGTGCCTTATTCATTTTGGATTTCTTATGTTATCTCACTAATGATTTCAACTCCAAACAAAATGGGCCTGAAAATTCTGAATTAGAAAAACATCATAAAGTTTGCTATTTTCATTGTTCATTGTTCAAATGCACTGAGTAGTTAAGGACTCTTTTATTTGGTTGTAGATACCACAACTGCCTATGCAAATGAATTTGAGACAAAGCTAAACACCAACTATTGTTTGAGCATGTATTATGTGTCAAAAAATTTCACTAACTTCAAACATAGCATCGGAGCACAACATCCCTCTAAGATAGATGTAATGGCACATAATGTTTAAAATAAGAACTTGCCCAAGATCCAACAACAAGTAATTAATGATAGAATCTGAATCCAAACCTATTCAGGCACAAAGGCCTATGCTCTTTTGGTAGCCCACCCCATTTCTGAAGCATCAAAAGCAGTGCAACAAAGAAGAGAATTCAAAGGTCCCTGCTGAACAGCATGGCAATGTAAATCAGGTGTAGGTCAAAAAACACGAGTGTTTTGATCACAGTACATTTAGGCAGAAGCAGGGTAATCATTGGTTTAGGTGTTAGATAAATACAGCTGAAAAGTAGTATCTTTTGCTGGAAAACATTATTTGCAGCACATTAAGTAGAGGAAATATATTACCCACAGCATTAACATGGATGAATCTCAAAGGCAAAAGTTTTGGAGTAAGAGGAGTCACAAAGAATACATACAGTATGACACAGTTCATATACAGTTTGAAAACAGGTAAAACTATAGAATCTGTCTCTTAGAGATCCATATATAGGTGATAATATTATGTAAAAAGCAAGAAAATATTAACACAAAGTTCATAATAGTGGCTCTTTCTGGAGTGTGATCAGGGATGGCTAAAGGGGATTTTTGAATCACTGATAATGTTCTAGTGTTTAAATTGAGTGGTGAGTGAAAGATGTTTGCTTTGTCATTATTCTTTAAATGGTACATATATATCATAGACTTTTATATTATAACTTATTCACAGTGAAAACTTTTAGGTAATAATAAGTTTAAACAAAAGATGTGACAACTGCACATTTTCGCAAAGAAAATGTACTCTTTACTAGCATGTGGTCCAGCATAAGCAGGCTTTAGGAAGCAGGCTCTCCCACAGGTGCCAGCAGGAAAGGGAGAAAGCTTTCATGGCAATTGTCCATAGTGATTAGGATACAGTGAAGAGAGGGCTGCTTCCCAGGGCTGAAATCTCTCCACACCTGTCTGCTGGAGCCCCAAATCTAGACAGCAAGCAAGGAGCCAAAGTTTAGTACTTCAGTGACCAGTGATCAGAATCCGTGATGTGATCATGGGAGAAAATAAGCCAAAGTACTGTCCTAGAGCATCTAAGTGGAATGGCCAAAATCTGTGTACTCCTGTTTTTGCCCATAGTCTTTTCCCAACTTGTTTTTAAACCACTTAAGGGCCAAGTCTGTCATCTCCTTTCTTCTATTCTTTTTGACTTTCCTTTCACACCCCAGGTAGTTTTCGAGTAAAGATATACTGTGTCTGTCTATCAGTGGGCGAGATTACTTGAGAAATACATAAGGTCACTCCTCAAAAAGTATGGTCAACCTTGGTATATATTCACTCCCCAGCCAGCAGCCTTGATCAACCCCCAAATGCTGTTTTACAAGGCATTTTGTAAAGTTCTTTTTACAAGTCTTATACACATGCAAATGTACAAAACCAGCCTCTTGACTTAAGAGTCACACCTCCAATTTTACTGAAACAGGATTGTTCATTTTGATCAGCACTGGGTTCACTGGCATTACACAGTAACAGTGCTTCCCAGAGAAGAATGTTTTGTTCCATTAATGTTAATTGAAGATTGTGCTTCAGTCTTCAAAATCAATTCCAAGATAGGTGCATTTTCTAAAGCCCATGAACAACTGTAGGATAGTAAAAAGAGGCCCAGCATTGGAGTCAGAAGTTCTCAGGTTGAATTCAGGTCTGCCTCTTCCCAGCTGTGCTACTATCTTGAACAGGTCTCAGTTTCTCTAGATCTTACTTTCCCAAATGATTGATCTTAAAAAGTTGGCTAACTCTCTGAAATGGCTGCTGGGAGGACCAAGTAGGAATTATATGGAATTACTCTGTAAACTGTTAAATACTGTATAAATGTAAGAGTCTTAATTCTAAGCCTAGAAAGCATAAAGAAAGCATTAAAAAGTTTTTTAATAAGAGATCAGGCTTCGAGGTTAGAGATCTTTATATCCTCTTTCCAGACCTACTAGCTGACTTCAGACAAGTAACATAAACTCTCTAAACTTTGGTTTCCTTAGCTGTAAGGTTGGGTTAGTAATAGTACGCACCTCTTGGTGCCACAGTAAAGAATTAAACAAGATAATGTAGGTAAATACTTAGACCTTAGACCTATTCCTGGAAACAGTGAGTGCAAAATAAATGTTTGTTGCTGTTATGTGCAATGAAGGTCCTTTTTTTGGTTTCATCCACACAAATTAGGCATTCTCTTTTCCTAAGATCATGAGTTTACTCATGAAATCACTAAAAAATGCATTCTTCTTAAAATTGAAAAACCAATGGCCATGAACACATATACATAGCCATATCCAAACATCAGTTGTTCAACAAACAGCTACCATTTCTGAGCCTCTATATCAGCTGCCGGGCTCTGTGCTAGACATTTGACAAACATTAGCTAATTTAGTCTTCACAACAAACCTACCAGGGGGTTATTGTTGCCAAGTTTTAGAAAAGAAAGCTAGCCTCAGGGAGGTTACAGAATTTGCCTGCAATCACATAGCAAGTCAGAGATAAAGCTGAAATTTCAACTGAAGTATCTTGTTTGACTGCTAGTCCCATAATAGTCTTTTCTTTTTCTTTCTTGTCTTTTATCTTCCATCCTTTCTTTCTTTTCTTTCATTATTCAAAGTTTTAGTATAACAATTATCTAACTCAAATGCAAATCATTTATAGTTTCTACTGATTAATGCAAGCAAAATCAGCTTGTCCTGAATCTTTTGTGCTGTTAACTATATGTGAACCACTGAACAAAATACAGATTAAGGGTGGGGCAGTGGGAGGTACAAAATACTGGGTGTAAGATAGGCTACAAGGATGTATTGTACAACACAAGGAACATAGCCAATATTTTGTGATAACTGTAAATGGAGTGTAACCTTTAAAAAATATATAAAACTTTATGATTGTCAGAAGATTTTTAAAAAAAAAAGATTGAGTAGGTACAAACAAATGTTATGCTGCTCTGACTGCTCATCCCTTGGGGACTTTTTTCCTGTTGTGATAGATATTTATTAACGAGGTGTCTGTGTGGGGACAAAGAGTTGCCTTTACCGTGCTGTAAATTTTCATCAGATTAGTGTTAGCTAAGTCACTCCCGACTCCATGCATTGGGAAACAGAACTCTGAGAATGTACAATCATTCACCATTCAAGTATTAATCAAATATTGACTGAACACCACTCTTGAGCAAGGGGTTGTACTAAGTACTAAAGATAAAAGTATATCATACTAAGTGAAGTAAGCCAGACAGAGAATATGATATTGATAAATATCATATGATATATATCAATATATGATATTGATATGATATATGATATGATATATGATATATCATATGATATTGTTTATATGTGGAACCTAAAAATAATGATAAAAATGAACTTATATATAAAACAGAAATAGGCTCACAGACATAGAAAACAAACTTACAGTTACCAAAGGGGAAAAGGGAGGAGCAGGGATAAATTAGGAGTTTGGAATTAACATATACACACTACCATATTTAAAGTAGATAACAAACAATGACTTACTGTATAATACAGGGAACTATACTCCATATTTTGTAATAACCTATAAGGGAAAAGAATCTGAAAAAAAAATATATATATGTATGTATAACTGAATCACTTTGCTGTACACCTGAAATTAACACGACATTGTAAATCAACTGTAGTTCAACAAAATTAAATAAATAAACTGATGATTAAAAGTTGAAATAAAGGGCTTCCCTGGTGGCACAGTGGTTGGGAGTCCGCCTGCCGATGCAGGGGACACGGGTTCGTGCCCCGGTCTGGGGGGGATCACACGTGCCGCGGAGCGGCTGGGCCTGTGAGCCATGGCCACTGGGCCTGCATGTCCGGAGCCTGTGCTCTGCAGCAGGAG
This sequence comes from Mesoplodon bidens, assembly GCF_964165515.1. Classification (NCBI taxonomy): domain Eukaryota; kingdom Metazoa; phylum Chordata; class Mammalia; order Artiodactyla; family Ziphiidae; genus Mesoplodon; species Mesoplodon bidens. The sequence continues at coordinate 80,970,358 of NC_138177.1, read as the reverse complement.
AGGCCACGGCAGTGGGGGACCCACGTACCACAAAAAAAAAAAAATTGAGGAAAAGATAAAAGTAAAGCAGTCCCTTTTTCTGGCAAGATGGCAGAGTAGGACCTGACTTCTCACATTGCACATTATCTTGATTAGGATTTATACTTTCCGCTGAGTTGCTTTTAATGAGGAAGATATACAATAAAACATAAGTATTATGAGGGAAGTTGGATCCTTTTAGTGAAGCTTGCATGGTAAGCTCTTCTATGGACATTTACAAAAACTTTTATTCTGATGAAATCTTCACAATAGAAAAAAATACCACAGTTATTGCACAACTGAAATAGTGTCAAGAAGAAATGGAACCAATTATGAGATGTTTGATGGTCAAAAAAATACAAGATAAATGCAGTCAACTAGAGATGGCTGGATGCTGTTTGACCACATTGGTGATGAACAGCGTTTTAAGAAGAAACATTTAGACAGGATCTCAAGTATGTAAAATTACAACATGAATATGGCAATCAGTAGCAGCAGGATATCTTACTTTTTTAAGAGTTTGTTTCAGTAATGAATAGAAATACTTTGCATTCACTCTGAGGAAAATGGCCTCTGAAATCCTAATGCAGCCATGGAAGGACTTACATGATGAAAAGAGACCACTGGTAAAAATCTTCTCATCCATCCACTCTTCTCTCATTAGCAGTGAACATGTCTCATTCACTGGTCTCTTTGTTCTCTTCAGTCAGCCCAAAGGCAGTTAGCAACATTACTAATCTCTTCTTTTACCAGCAACAGTATCTTAAAACAATTCAGACCATGTGTGCACATATTCTTCACAGTCAAGATGTTGGAAAATGCAGGCAGGTGATAAAAGACCTAGTCAAAGTTATTGAATGAGATTGTCTCACATGTAAAGACTCTATTTCAGTTTGTTGAATGAGTTTAATGGGGCCAGAGAGATGTGAGTAGTTGCTTATGAAGGACTTCTTCTTGATGGCTGCTCTTGAGGATTTCTTTGAAAATGCTTCTCCCTTCACATTTGAGATCTTTAGTTGCATCCACCAGCATATCAGCATTAAATATGCTGGCAGAGAAACTGAACATGACCCCAGAAGAAGCTGAAAGGTGTATTCTGAATTTATTAGAAATGCAAGACTGATTCTAAAATAGACCCTGTAGTAATAGGCAGTCTCACTTCAGCCGCAAGTAATAGGCAGTCTCACTTCAGCTGCAACAAAGTCTCTCATTTACAAACCGCATACTGGACATAAATACAGAGAAAAGGCTTAATCAGAATGATAGGTAAGATGTTCTCATTTGGGCACCTCAGGACTCTGGCTCTGCAATGTACTGAATGTGTCCTGCAAAATTTACTTAGTGAAACACTAATTGCACTGTGATGGTATTTGGGGGTGGGGCCTTTGGGAGTATTTGGGTGGAGCCCTCATGAGCCGGATTAGTGTCCTTATAAAAAGAAGCCAGAGAGTTCACTCTTTCCATCATGTAAGGATACAAAATAAGTTGAATATCTGTAACCTCATCAGAACCCGACCATACAGGCACCATGATCTTGGACTTCCAGCCTCCAGAATGGTGACAAATAAATTTCTGTTGTTTATAAGCCCCTCAGTGTATGATGCTTTGTTATAACAGCCCAAGCTAACCAAAACAGGACCCTACTGAAGAATTATGAAAGAAATATTTAGAAATTCAACATCATAAGCCCATTATAAAAAGTGTGATATACATTTTAGAAGTAATTAAAATAGTGTGTAGAAATTTAGGGACAGGGGAAAATCAGATATGGATCCTATCCTCAAATAATCTATGACCTAATAGGTAAGATAAAACACATAAATAAATAACTATAATGCAAAACAGAAATTTTAAAATGACACAAAAGATGAGATAGTTAGGTTCTATAGGATTTCAGAAAATGAGAAACTTCTTAAAACTAGAGAAATCAATGTGAGATTTATGAAAGAACATTTGGATGGTAGGATTTGATATATGGAGAAGGAAAGAAAGAGAAAAAAGAAAGCAAAGGTACAGAGAAGATGGCTTTTCTAGAGAAAACTAGCTCTTTGACTAGATTGGAAGGCACATAAAGAACATTAGCAGAGCATCAGTGCAAGAAGTTAAGCAGAACTAAATCACACAGGACCTGGATGCTGGCCACGACGTGGCCTGAAGCATACCTCCTCCAGCTCCCGTTTTAGCCTTCCTCTGTTTCCCTACAGGACTCTTTCCAGGAAGTTCCCATTTATGGCTCCCCACTCAATGCCATGGCCTTATTTAAATCAGACCTGACACCCAACACCTCTCTCCCTTCTTCCCCAAGACATTTCCCTTCCAGCCTTGACAGGATGCACGGCCACAGAGCAGACTGAGCATCAAGCTCCCACTTTTGCAGACCTTCCTGAGAGACCTGTGGTATGGCAGCTTGCCAGGCCCTGATCACTTAGCCCAGGGAGCCCGCCGTAGGGGAGTTAATCTGACGTGCAGAATGAGCCTCGAGGCCCCCTCTCCAAAGGCACTGCTAGGGCATCAGTTCTAAATTGTACCTGACATTTAATTCCAGCTTTGGGCACTTTCGTGTGAAACTTGACTTTAGCAAGACATTGATCAGCCCGCAGTTCTTCATGAGCCTTGACACAATCAATTTTCTCCAGTGGATTGGACGATCATTAGCTGCCTCACAGAAAGGCCTGGGTCACGCACAGCTTTCTGCAGGCCTCGGAACTGCACGCCAGGAGGAAATGATGAAAAATTGCTGTTGGCAAGTGACTGCCCCCTTCCCTGCAGAGCATAAGCAACAAGAGTCTATGAAGAGAGACCTACCTTCAGTCTCCACACGTCAGAAATCTGGGTCTTTGAGAGGCTTAAGGAAATCAGTTGATTTAGGAACTGGAGACAAAGTTGGATGAGAGTCTGCTTGCTTGAGGTGTCCTTTACAGCCATGCCTTATTGTCCCAAACGTCTTTGACTCACTGTCCCCGTCTTTACTTAACTAGAATTGTCTGGACAAGAAACAGAAAATAAGGCTCGTAATTAGTGTGGGTCCGTATAACTTATTGTGAGGTTTCAGTCAGTGGATCAACAAGCACTTATTGGGTTCTTGGAAACACTGTGAAAGCAAAAGAGATTTTCAAGCCACCAACTCCCATCCTTATATGTAGAATTGCCCTGTAGCAAGACAGTATGGGATGACTCCCTGTATTAGATGATTCATAGGATACAGAAAGCTTTAATTCTCAAAAATCATGAACCACGTTATCAGAAACCATGTCAACATTTGCTCCCACCTCTGTGCCCAGTGGTCAGCTAGTACCTTCCCTCATGGTCAGTGTTCCTTTAAAAAAAAGTTGAATAAATGAATGCATAATTCAGGTGCCATATTCCTGATATTGGAGTATTTCCTTCTGTGAAAGTGTTACTAGAAGGGTTTCTAGAAAGTGCCCATAAAAAAGCACAAATACTAGCTTATTTGCACACTTGTATAAATTAGCACAGCATAGCATGTATTCAGTAAGTATTTCCTGAGTGACTGAAACTTGTTTATTCAGTCATTTTGGAAAGTGACGTAAGACAGGCAAATTTTAAGGTGAAGGAGCAGTCTTAGAGCACTACTGCATCTGTGTCTCTGGAGACACAGGTACAAGCTGCAGGAAGCTGAGATTCCTGGCCGAAGCATCTCAGGGAGTATATGTACCATCCTCTTTGGCTGGTCAACTGGGAGCTTTATAATCACACAGGTAGCCCCTGCCCACTGCCCACAACTTGAAAGACTGTTAATTAGAATATTCCCTGAGCACATCTCCTGTTCTTTCAGTCCTTTGAAGAAAGAAGATCTGTGGGGCCTGAAGCAAATGGGCTTTGAATTACCTCCTCAAGGAAAGCCGGCACCATCTAAGGCAGAATGAAGACAGGCCAGGCTCAGCTCTGCCAGGCACTCCGGATTCAAGAAGGTCTGGAACATACCGGGCATTTAGTAGATATTCAATAAAGTTTGCTGAGGGAATTAACTTCATTTCATTAGGTATTTTAAAATATATTTTATTACTTGTAGAACAGATGTTCTCATATTATAGATCATAAAGCAGCATGTCAGAGGGGGAAAGAGCCTTAATTTTAGATTTAAAAGACACAGATTTCAATCCTGTCTCTGCCCACCTTATCCTTAATGTCTCTGGCCTCAGTTTCCTCAGCTATAAAGTGGGTATGCCTTTCTTGCAGAGTTTTTTTTTTTTTTTTTTTTTTTTTTTGTGGCACGTGGGCCTCTCACTGCTGTGGCCTCTCCCGCCGCGGAGCACAGGCTCCAGACGCGCAGGCTCAGCAGCCATGGCTCACCGGCCCAGCCGCTCCGCGGCACGTGGGATCCTCCCGGACCAGGGCATGAACCCGTGTCCCCCGCATTGGCAGGCAGACTCTCAACCACTGCGCCACCAGGGAAGCCCCTTGCAGAGTTTTTATAGGGATTAAATAAGGAAACAAATATGAAATCTCTGTGGAAAACTAATTTAGTGGATAAATGAAATGTAAGCTTTCATTACTATGTAAATAATATAGTTTAACAGTACAAATAATTTGTATTTGAAGTTTAAATGGTATTGTTGTCACAGTATTTTACATGTACTGATGAAAAACTCTAATTAGCCTAATAAGCATGTCGCTTAAAGACAAGAGACACAGTAATAATTTGGACAGGATTGTGATCCCAGCTGATCTATTCTCAGTATGAGTGTTCCAACCAGCCATGCATTCAGAGAAAGTGAAAAAACCATCTTCTTAAGGTGATTACTTCTGTACACACTGTTCTTGGAACTGAAGTCCCATCACAGATGCTTGATTAATGATTAACCTTTTTACTTTTATTAATTTTCATCTCACTGATGTTTGCTATAATCCTTTAATAGGAGATTCTCTGTGCTAAGGTCATGGATTAGAGGTTTAGTTGCCACCAAGAACTAGCAATGTCATTAGTAAGCCCTGCCCTTCTGAGTTCCTGCATTGTAGGTGTCTTTTGAATGTCCCTATCAACTACTTTGAGCGCCCCTATTAATTTTGCAATAACATCAAATGGAAGTATTTTTCTTAAGACATATGCTCTGAAGCTTGCAAAGGAAGTCAGGGTGTGTTGTTTAAGTAGGCATTTTTCCCTCCTTCAAGATTTGTTCAGTAGAAACACAAATGTTGTTCACTTAGCAACCACCCCTTCCCTTGACCCAAGAAATGAGGAACAGAGGTGATTCTGGAAAAAGAAAGAGAATGAGTTCCAACTCAGCTTTTACTACTACTCAGAAAGATTCTAGATTCTAAGGACAAACCTAAATCCTGACCCCCAAAACAGAACAGATCCTTCCCAAACCGTCACCAAAGTCAGGTCACAAAAACAATAGCTGTCACTTGGGTCCCTCACCCACACCTCCCAGCTTCTACATGCCATCTTGGGTGATCATCAGCCACATTTTAGCCCAGACTCCAAGGTCTCCAGCACATTCTCCTGGACATCCTGTCACATCACTCCCAAGTGCATCTGTTCAGGATCACTAACGTCTCACTTTAATTCAAATCACTTTATCCCTCCTTTACTCTGAATAAAAATAAGGAAGGAGGTGGGAGGGAGTGGAGGGAGAGAGGGTGGGATTATAGCGATAAACAGATGTTATGTTAGGGTGTGACCGGCTCAGAAAAGGAGTAGGAAGGAAGAGGGAAGAATTAGTAATGAACCCCAGCAAGCCGATTTGCTGAGTCAGTAGCCAAGGTCAGGAGTAAGTCTTGCTTTTACAGAAAGTATAAAGCAAAAATGTAAATCCACCATTTAGGACACTATTCTACTCTCTCATCCCCTGTATTAGTATTTTATTACCGTGTAAATATTAGTCTAAAACTAAGAGGCTCAAAAATAACATTTGTTTTTTCACAGTTTCTTTGGATGAGAAATGTAGGCACAGCTTAGATGCGTACATCTGGCTCAAATTCTTTTACGAGGTTGCAGTTATAGGCCAGGGCTGTGGTCTCATCTGAAGGTCTGGCTCTGAGGGATTCACTTCCAAACTCACTCACATGGTTGCTGGCTGGACATGATCTCTCACACCAGGAATACTTCTAGGTCCTGTGGCTGTGCAGACTAGGATACCAGCAAATAATACTGAACCTGTCCAACTACCCTCAAGAAGACCTGGCCTATGGTTTGGGGAGTTTGTTGTAATTGAAACAGAAAAATAATGACTAGTCCAATTATTCAGTCTTCTCTCCAATCCCAATCTGCTTTTTATATGATCTTTATATTGAGGTCTCTCCACAGGAATGCCCCATAATATACCAGCTGGCTTTTCCCGGGGTGAGTAATCTGAAAGATGGCAAAAGAGTATTCCCAAAATAGAGGCCACAGCCTTTTTGTAACTTAATATTAGAAGGTTACAAAAGGCTATAAAAGAAGGATGTAACTTACAAGTTATATCCCAACACTTTTGCCATATTCTATTCAGTAGAAGTACATCAGTTAGTCCAGGTCACATTCAAGAAGACAGAATTATAGAAGAGCCTGAATACTAGGGATGATTAAGATCATCTTGGAGGCTGCCCCACATCCCCTATCTAAATTCTTTTTAATTTAAAAGTTTTGATTTTTGCATGAATTTACAGAATGTGTTTCTTAAAGTTTTATAGATCCATTAGAGGTAAGATATAAGAAAGACTACCTCATGATGATTTAGCCAAAACCATCTGGACTGAAAGCAATATTGATGAATTAGAGTGGTTCAACAACAATCTGGTCAAAATACATCCTAGTTACTGGAGAAAAAAATATATAAAAGCAAATAAAAGTAGAACCTTCCCAAATCCTGAAAGGCAGATGAAAATTCCTGACGTTTCATAAGGAATTGCAAAAAAATTTTCATTATATACCAAAATAAACCATATCTTGGAACTAAAGACAGGCTATTCATATTCCAACAGATTATCATATTGGTCAGCCTACTTTATAAGAAATTCCATTTGACAAAATTTCTATCAGCTAAATCACCCTATCCCATTAGAAAAAAAAAAAAGTGTAGCTCACTTTGGAGCAAGCTTGTTGTCAGCATTTTATATCAAGATTTCCAGTGTAGGCAACTACCACTGGGAGGCTGAGAGATGGTGCTAAGTAACAAATTATGCCAAAACCCAGGGTTTAAAACAATGAAAATAATTTATCATAGCTTATGGTTCCTGTGGGTTAAGAATCCATAAAGGGCTCAGCTAGCAGTTCTTACTTAGGGTCTCTCATGCAGTTGCAGTCAGATGTCAGCTGGGATTTCAGTCATCTGAGGGCTTGACTGAGGCTGGAGCCACTTCCTAAATGTCTTAATCACATGGTTGCCAGGTGGGTTCTGGTTGTTAGTGGGGACCTCAGTTTCTCTCCACATGATCATATCCATGAGCTGCTTGAATGCATCACAGTATAATAGCTAGGTTCCCCCAAGGTGAGAGATATAAGACACCAAGGTGGAATCTGTAATTCCTTTTATGACCTAGCTTCAGGAGTCATGTATTTTCACTTTTACCATATTCTATTTGTTGTCCAGAGCCAGCTCTGATTCAAGGTGGGAGGGTAGTACACAAGAGTGAATCCTAGGAGATGTGGATCATTAAGGAACTCCTTGGAGGTTAGCTATCATATAAACAAAGAAGATGGGTCACATCCAGCCATTTTTCTCCAGATCCTTCTCTCTAGGACCCTTTGTATCTTTACAGAGATAAATAGTGGCTCCTTCTTGGCTTCCATGGAGCCTAAGTCAGGGTGAGTTCAAGCCTTTCAACTGCATCCAAATGGAAACCAAAGTACAGTTATGGGAAGAGTCAGCCTTAAATATAAGAGCTGCCTGGAATATCAGGAATATCAGGAACATCAGGGAGGGCTCTTATCTAGTAAAATACTAATCCCACTGCTTGGTGAATAGAGTTAAATGCCTCTAGAAACAGGCAAAATGCTGTTACACATTTACAGGAAAATCTAAAAGTACATACACCCCAGAAAGAGGTAACATGCTGGTCTAAATTTGCATCAAGGTGTGAGTGACTGGTGACAGATCTTTTCCTGAGAAGAAACTTTCACAGAGGTTGGGCAACAAATAGAAAATGGAAAGGCTCTACAAAAATATATGGGAGAGGCTTCCAGGGAAGTGAAAGTCAAATCACTGACATCACCATTTTTCCAGGACCTACACTTATCCTGCAGCAATTCAAAGAGCGAATTACAGAAAGTAAGATGTAGTAGCCAAAGAATAATAATGGGTACTAAAATAGAGCACAGTTAGGAACAGTAATTGAAAGAAATGTAAGTCTTTAGGAACTATAACTTATTTTTGCCTTTTGATAAATGGTCTTTCCATGCATGCTGCTCTGCTGTGTTAGACATTTAATGGCTCTTATATAAGGTGTTATCATTAGGGGTAGGACAGAGATAGAGGAGATGGCATGGAGTTCTTGGAGAGGCAATCATAAAACCACACTTGGACCAGAAATAAATTAGTGCTGCCACACTTCTGCTAGTCCTTCACACCACCTGGAATTGTCTCAAACAGGCAGAGAAAAGTATACCAACGTTGGCCTATATTCCCACAAATGACTAAGAGCTGGCTGCTATAAAGAGTATTTTTAGGTCAAATCCCACGACAATGAGCTTCAAAGAATGTGGAGGGCTGTTCAAATGCTTCCAAGGTTCTACAATTTGGTTGTACCAAATGTTGCTCAAGATCACTCCCAAATACCTGAAAACCATTCCAAGGAAATAAACTCTATTTGAATTAATTATGACTCAAGATATATAGCTCACAGACTATAATTTTCAAAAATGTGGATATTGTAATCCCTAACTCCTTTGCCATGTCTTCCTTTTTCCTGCCAGAACCAACTATGCTACCACATTCTCTCTTTCTGCTAGAAAAAAAATATTTCCATCTCTTTTTTCCTTGTTAGCCATGGCCACAAGATATTATTTTTCTCATTACCAGTGAGTGCTCTCATGAACCAACTTGCCCACATATTACACCATGCAAGTAAAGGTCTCATATTTTGGCTTTAGAGGAAAATGCACTGGAATGGTTAGAAATTTTACAGAAAGAAAGAAAAGAAAGAAAAGAAAGAAAGAAAGAATGAATGAATGAAAGAAAAAGAAAGAAAGGAAGGGAGAAAGGGGGAAAGAGAGAGAGAGAGAGGGAGGGGGGGAGAAGGAAAGAAAAGAAAAGAAAAGTTCCTAATTGGAGTACTAGCCTAGATAAGAGTGCTTTCCTCTCAGTGGAGTCCTTCACAAAAGAGACACTATTTGTGAAATATTTGTCTCTCGCAAGAAATCATAGAATGCAGAACTCAATGAGTGAACAAAAGAATTTAAAATAATGTCCCTTTGCCTTCTTCCTTCAACTAGACTTTAAAGGACTGTCATGTGTCTTGTTCACTATTGTGTCTTGGTAAGTAATGAAGTGCCTAAGATATGGTAAATACTCAATAAATATTTCTGAAATGAATGAATGTGGATAAATAATAAATCAGTCAATGGGTCAATGAAATGTGTTATGACTCTTCTTAACTGTGACCTGCTATCCCACAAATTCTATGGAAAACCTATTTTTCCAAACCCTAGAATCTAGCTCTATGCTCAAGATTTATCTGGATTCCCAGCACTCTTTCCCCCATCCTCACAAGCTGGTCCTGGTTTCCAGACACCAGGACATCTCCTTTCTCCCTTCTCAACCTCCTTCTAATCCTTACTGTCTCCACAGATAAGATAGACACTCTTCTATCTCCAAGTTCAGAGCAAAATTAGAACATTTTCAAGAGAAACTAGCACCCAGCAAAAATACCTACTTGCCTTGCTCTGCCCCCACTCAAACCCTAATTTCAATCATTCATGCATTCATGTAGTAGTTCATTCATTCTTATCACAAATATTATATGTCAATTATACCTCAACTTTAAAAATATAAATAAATAAACAAACATATAAAATTGAAACATTGTGTGACTTTTCAGCACTATTAGCTATACTGATACAAAGATACATCCAGGAGTTACAGTTCAGTAATCAAAATCTGGCAAAAAAGAATTTATTCCTAGTGGTGAAGTGCCAAGTTACACCTAGTGCTGAATCCCATTTCACTGATGATGATTATAGGGAAACCACCATTACTGAGCCTCTACTATGTGCCAGGCACTGTACTGGACACTTGGAGCATGGACAATGTCCTTGGATACTGTTTTATTATATTGGGTCTGTGTGTCCAAGAGAGACCTCCAGCTCCCCACACTTCCAGGGTCCCCTGGCTGCTGTGAAGCCAATAAATGAGTCACAGCTAATAGAAGCAACTGTAACTATCCAGTCACAGAACTTGCTTGTATATGCAGAATTCTGATCCCACCAGAGTAAACATTGGTTTGGGATATTATTCTAGGTTATGAGATTAGACCTGCATTACTCCTAGGCTTGACAAGAAATCTGACTTCAAGTTAGTCACAGGGGATGACTGAGTATCTGAGAATGAACATTATGGGATAAGTCTTTGACTTTAGTAAACTTTGACCAAAGAATTATATCCATATCTTTTTTTCTTTTCTCACTTGAGCCTCTGTCTTCCTCTTCTCCCTTATCCTCAGGCCCATCTCTCCATCTCTGAATGTGAATGGTTGTTTTCATGCCTCTTGTGTTTGGGAACATTCAACAGAGCTCACCATCCAAAATGCTTCTAGGTCTGAAGACCTCCTTCTGAGCATCAGGAAAGTCAAGGTGGTTTGCCAGGTGTGTAAATTCTCAGTGTGTGCCAAACTAATGTGCCAGATCACTTGGGGAAAGAATGTAAGATTTTCTAGTGTCCAGATGAGCCAATGAAATATGTTTTAAATTCTGAAATATAAATTGACTACATTTTGTGAAAAGATTCTCTGTTATAACTGAAACCTGGCAGAAGGGGGAGCAACCTTAGGGGACTTTCTCCTCTCTGACTTGAAACCCCTGGGGAAATAAGGTTTCACCTTTAAGCAAGTCTGGTTGCCAATGAATTCAGTATGACTGCACTTCACATTTTAGATTCCATGAAATTTCCTTTAAAAATAAAACTCTTGAAACTTGACCTTTTATAGTCATAAAATTCCACACTATTTAACACATTTACCAGCACCTGAAACGATGAGTGAACATCTTGATTCAGTTTAGGATAATAAGCATCTGATAAAACAGGACCCTTAGGGGCATCTCTGAGGTTTTATAATTAGCTTGAGCTGTCACCAGTACATTATCTTTGTTATCTTCCTGATTAATTATGATTCTTACAGCCAAACCCACTGTGGGTAAAATGGGGAAAATGAAAGTATTCCTTTTGAATAGATGAACAGAACCAAAAATGAGACATAAAGTCTGAACACTAAATGTAAGAGCCAGAGATGGTTTATCTTTCAATTGGAGCCCCTCTAAATTGGTACTGTTTCACAAAATCTTCTATTCCCTACCAGCCTCCCTTCCAAAAGCATAAATAAATAAATAAATAAAAAGATGTGTCAGAAGATTGTGTCATTATACAGATGTCTAGTTATACTAAATAAAATCATAAGTTCCCCATTATTTCAGAGTTTCAAAATATTTTTGTCTTGTTTTTATCCCAACCAAGCTCTGATATACAAATACTTACAAAATCATAAGGCATGCCTATTGTAGGGGATTAAAGAACTGAGAAATTTTTCCAGATAATTCATTGTAGAATATTATCATCAATAGTAGGTTCCATCTCCTAAACCCCTCTTTTACTAAGGATAATATTATATTTAGATGACAATGATGACCCACACACCCCAATCACATTCTGCTTCTTTGTGCCTGGGCAGATCACAAATGCTAAGGACTTCCTTCCTTCTTTTCTTCATATGTGTATAAAACCCTACAAGAAAATTCATCCAAATATTAATAACAATTAACTAGGGATAGTGGTATAGTTACTTGTTTTTAATATCTTCAAGTTTTTTGACTAGAATAATGGATCACTTTTCAAATAAGGGGGACAGGTAGAAAAAATACAAACAGGAGATAGACCAAAAAGAGCATGAAATGTAAAGGAAAATTCTAAGCCCCAGGGCTCCCACTTAATTGGGTTTTCTCTATCTAGATGAGACTCAGTTCCCTAGAGTTTGTCTACAATGCTTCATCTTCACACATGATGAAGGATTCCCAAGTCTTCATATTCAGAACCCTGAACTCTTCCCCGACACCTTTCATTAGTCAGCCCCTTCTAAGTACTGACTGCATGGAATCTACCTCTGAATTGCTTCTGGACCCACATACTTTCTCAATGACAGTAAATGTAAGTAGCTAAAATCCCCTCTTCTCCATCCTCTACCAATGTATACAATAAGGCCCTGAATACAAAATCTTGATCATTTGCATTTATTCAACTCCTACTGATCAGGTAATATTAATTTAGAAGGCTTGGCAGATTCCAGTCTGGCAACAACATATTTCAACTCTGCCTCCTGAAACCATAGCGGAAATAGGATACAGAATTCTTCATTCTGTGTCTTCAAGTGCTAGGAAGCAGGGTTAAACAGCTGCCACATTCTGCCTCTAATGTAGACACATGTAGTGGAAGGTAAAATGATTCTAACAATGAGAGTTTATACTTGAGCATGGTGAGAATTTTAAAGTACTTTAAGATCTTCCAGGATGGAAATTCTCAGCTATTAATAACCTCTAATTAAAAGAGATAGGCTTTGTTGGATTTGAAGCTTGAACATTCTTCTTAATGGCCATACCTACTAGCTAAATGAGGTGGAGAGAAGGAAAGTGATAGAAACAGATTCGGCAAAGCGTTGGATTGCAAAAAGGCCTGTTCGGTTGACTAAAGTTTTTGTTTTTTAATCAACTTGTTTTGATAGTGACTAGACATATCTATTCTGGAAGAAAATGGAAATTAACTTTTTCTGAGGTTGACTGAAGATCCCTTAGGACTTGATGAGGTGATGTGGGGGCCACAGCTGTAAATAATAGGGGACCAATCAGTAAATAATATTTATTAAGAGAACCCTTGGGAATAAAATTATCTTCCCTTTGTTTGTATTCATGTTGGGCACCATGGAATGAATAAAACTAGGTGTGATAGCCTCTCCATAATGCCTTCCATCTTTTGACTGACACACCCAATATGATTTTTAAAATACCTCAGAACACTAACAGATCTTAGAAGTTACTATGGGACAATAATCAATAAGCCTATGAAACTAAAACTAACTTCTAAATTTAAATGACCTAATAGGTGCATCTTGGTCAGGCTCAAGAATTCTGATCATTAGCCTGTGGACTACAGTAGGATTGTTGACCTGCTGGCTATCCTGTATTATGAGGAAAATCCCAATAAAATATATAGTGCTGTCTTTGATGGAGCTGAAAAATAATGCTTAGGTTTTATTAAACATCAGAAGTAAATCTCTAATTCATAATAGTAGCATCAAATACTATATTATAAAAAAAGTAAACATTACCTAAGATCAACCCTCAGTCTACCTGAAGGCCTTTCAAACAATACTACAAGAATCATGGATCTAAGGGAAGGCATACAGAATGAAAAACCTAGAAAAAGATACCTATGCGGGACCTCACCTTGTTTGTGACTTCACATGAGTCATCTCACCTCAATCAGATTGTTACTACATGAACACTAAGGTCTAAATATTATACACTAAGCATAAGTATTCTACCTGTAATGGGTGATTCAGAAAAAATAAATGGCCCTTTGGCCTGAAGTTACACATTTTGATTATGTAGACATCCATTGCCACATTTGAAGGGAATAACACAATTCAACCCCTGACAGGGCATAAAAGTAGCTCTTTTATGATTGTTCAGGGTTGGAATAAATATCGACTTCTTATTGAAAAGTAAATTTATCACAAAATTAAACCCTGCAGTTTCTGTCTTTAAAAAAATCTCTTCCTGATGGTTCCAATTTTAAGTAAATATTTATTAGATCATAAAGCGTGTCAACAGAAATAACTACTCTTTCCCAATAAGGAAGCTGAGGAAAGAAGAAGACCTCTCTCTGGAAACTAAAATTTACAGAGGCATCCACTTCTGAAAATATTATCTGAGCTCTAGAATTTTATACATAGAATTTATCCCAGATCCTTTTTCACTTAAAAGCCATGTCTCCACGGTAAAAAGAGAGAAGCCAGCAGTAAAAGCAATTAGGATTAATTACAATTTCAGGAGGATTTGTGGTCTACACTTAGAGGTTGGCCATCAGCCTTGCTCAGTTTCCTGCACAAATCACATCGACTCCACTAGATGGATGCAAACCCCATTTAGGTGGAAAATCATTAACAGCAAGCTCCCAGCAAAACACTAACTGGATACCATTTTATTTCTGATGTCACAGCCAGGGGGACATTTGAAGGGATTATACAAAAAGAAAAGAGTTCCTAATTATTAACACAGAATATTCTAGACAACACTTGGCCAGGCAGATATGTATACAACCTTCCCACTCCTATAGAAAATAACATTTGAATTAACAAAACATATTTTGACCATACTAATATTACTGAAATAAATATCTTTTATTTTGAAGAGATAGATTCCCAGAGTTGGAATTGCTAGGTAAAGGAGTTTATGTATCTTGATTTTAATTTCCAATAAAGTTATAATGCTTCCAACCAAAAAAAAAAAAAAAAAAACCTATCATTTTCAAGCATCTCTTTCACCAAATCTTACTAGAGCTCTTTTAAAGTTTTGCCTATCTGATGGTCTAAATTTAATATCTCATTATTATTTGAATTTGTATTTCTCTACTGGTGAACTTTAGCATCATTTCATCGGCTTGTTGCCATTTGGATTTACTCTTAATTATTAGAATTTTAATTGTGAAAAATGGAAGCATACAAAAAGTAAAAAAAAAAAAAAAAATTGTTACATTATAATGTAACTAATGTACCCGCTCTCCAGATTTAATACATTAACATTTTGCCTGATTTGATTCAGATTTTTTAATGAATAAAATTTGCAAATATGGTTGATGAATTTCCTCCCACTACTACATCTCATTCCTTTCTCTTCTTTCTAGGAAGTAACCAATAACCTAGAGCTGGTATGCATTCTTCTCAGTATTTTTATACTTTTACCTATATTGATTTGAATTTGTATTTTTAATTGTTCTACTGGTCTGGATGTTAGACCTTCTATTACTATTATTTTATTAAGTACCTTCAAATTTTAACATGTATATTTGACAAAACAAAGTCCAAAGCTAATCAATATCTCTGTCCTCCAGAAAAATGCAGGACCCTGAGTTCCTTAACCACGATACCTACCTCCCATATTCTGTGATTTTTAAAAAATCTACATGTTTACTAATTCCTTGGCATTCTGTTCCTTCTTACACTTTTCCCACCTTCTGAGTCCCTTCTTCCTGCAAGTCTTTCAGTGAAATATGTGAATGGTCAATACTCACCCTTTTTTTTTTTTTTTTTTTTTTTTTCGGTATGTGGGCCTCTCACTGTTGTGGCCTCTCCCATTGTGGAGCGCAGGCTCCGGACACACAGGCTCAGCGGCCATGGCTCATGGGCCTAGCCGCTCCGCGGCATGTGGGATCTTCCCAGACCGGGACATGAACCCGTGTCCGCTGCATCAGCAGGCAGACTCTCAACCACTGCGCCACCAGGGACACCCTCAATACTCACTCTTGAATAAGAATTTAGAATTCTAGGCTGATGGGATTTCTGATTTTTTTCCTTAGCTCTTTAAGGGTTTTAGTCTATTGAACTTCTTCATCTAACTTTTCATTTATTTATTTATCTATCTATTTATTTATTTATCTATGGCTGCGTTGGGTCTTTGCTGCTGCACGTGGGCTTTCTCTAATTGCGGTGAGCTGGGGCTACTCCTCATTGCGGTGCATGGGCTTCTCATTGTGGTGGTTTCTCTTTGTTGCAGAGCATGGGGTCTAGCAGCTCAGGCTTCAGTAGTTGTGGCACGTGGGCTCAGTAGTTGTGGTGCACGGGCTTTGTTGCTATGTGGCACGTGGGATCTTTCCGGACCAGGGCTCGAACCTGTGTCCCCTGCATTGGCAGGCAGATTCTTAACCACTGTGCCACCAGGGAAGTCCTATCTAATTTTTCTTTTAGGCAGCTTCTTTGGTCTGTGGTTATATTTAACTGGTTTTTTTTTTTAACTCTTCGTAATACAGTTTGTTTCACTATCAATACAAAGTATGAATATATTTTTCTTAGTGTTGCTCAAGTACATCTTTAAACAGATGTTCAGAATTTTTATTCTAAAAAATTATTAGCTATTATTTACCTTTTAATATTAACTGTCCTTTAGTCTCTCCATTTTCCTTCTTTGGAACTTCTACTAGATATTACATTATCCTTTTAATCCTAACCTCCATATTTCTTACTCTCTTCTTCATAGTTTCTATCCTTTTATATATCTATGCTACATTCTGGGCAATCTCCTCATCTCTACTCTTCCAGGGGTTTGCATTTCAGCCATTCCCTTTCATAGGTCTACAGTTATGTCTCCTAATGTCTTAAGCATATTAAAACTTCAGCTTCTAGTTTCTTGGGCCTATATCTGAGTCCAATATCCCTCTGTACTTTCAGTAAAGCCATTCATGTCAATATATACAAGGCGGATATACTTGGATGGTGACAAGCCTCAAAACCATGTCCAGTGGAGGGTTTATTTGTCTGGAAGATATCTTTATTTTATCCTCACTCTTGAACCAATAACGCTTTTACTAGTTAAAAAATTCTAGGCTTACATTTTTCCTCCTCAGAATCTTGAGGAGTTTGGCATGGAGAAAAGACTAAATGTGGATAATATAGATTCTTTTTAAATATCTGAAGATTTCTCCTGTGGAAGGATTATTAAACTTTCCATGTCACCTTGCGATATAGAACTAGGGCTATGATATGTCTGCTAAAAGGAAAAGACTTCTGGTTGACATAGGGAAGAATCTTCCAACATTCTGACTGCCAAAGATGGTGTGGACACTCTCCAGAGATACTAAGATCCCCATCACTGGAGAGGCTTTCATGTATAAAGAGGACAACTAAAGCAGACAAACATTTGGCAAGAATGTTGTAGAAGGGATTCAAGTATCATATGATTGTTGAAATGATTGGGCTTTTAGGTTTCTTCCGGAACTGAGAACCTCTAATTCCTTTTCATGAACTAGATACAGTTCCATAGTATTTGTTCTATAACAAGAGTGGTTCAATATGTATTAATTAGGTGAAGATTTCTGTATTATTCAGATCCCCAAATCTCAGTGCCTTATAACAACAAACATTTCTTTCTTTGTTCACATTACACAAGGGTTGCAGTTTGGCTGTGGTTCTGCCAGACTATGCTGAAAACAGCTTAATTTAGGCAGCTCCATGTGTCTTCACATTCTGAGACCCAGGCTGAAGGATCAGCC
The DNA here is from genome assembly GCF_964165515.1 of Mesoplodon bidens. Classification (NCBI taxonomy): domain Eukaryota; kingdom Metazoa; phylum Chordata; class Mammalia; order Artiodactyla; family Ziphiidae; genus Mesoplodon; species Mesoplodon bidens. The sequence goes on along the minus strand of NC_138177.1, from coordinate 80,952,932 downwards.
ACTAACTGGAGCTATTCTCAGAATGGAGGGCAGAAACTCAAAAGGGGTGGCAAGAGCAGAGCCAAACCATACAATTACATTTAAACCTTTGCTTGGATGTGTCTTGTGTCATCTGCTTATATTCCATTGGCCAAAGCAAGTCATATGGCCAAACCCGAAGTCAATGGGAGGGGGAAATATACACCTCCTACAAGAAATCTTTTTTTTTTTTTTTTTTTTTTTGCTGTACGCGGGCCTCTCACTGCTGTGGCCTCTCCCGTTGCGGAGCACAGGCTCCGGACACACAGGCTCCGCGGCCATGGCTCGCGGGCCCAGCCGCTCCGCGGCATGTGGGATCTTCCGGGATAGGGGCACGAACCCGTGTCCCCTGCATCGGCAGGCGGACTCTCAACCACTGCGCCACCAGGGAAGCCCAAGAAATCTTAACAAGGACAGGAAAGAGCCAGTGGTGTGTTGGAGCCAGCTTATACTAGCTTGCAACAGACAATATTTTAATTTCAGGAATTTGGCCAACTGGTTGTTAAATCATCAGTATTTTGAAATCGACCATGATGGAAATATTTACACCATGGAAATTGGAAAATACTACAAATCAGATTTCTCTCTGCCCTAAGAGCCAGTTGTTAAACACTTACCAGCATCCCAATAGAAGGAACCAAGAGTTATAAACAAATAAAACTATCATTGTTTCCTTGGCAACCAGGGCCTCTAGGAGCCAGACAGTAGCAATGGATGAATTACATCTAAAAATCCTTCAAGGTGTGTCTCTTCTCTGTACCAGGAGGTCATAGTACTGGCTTTCTTAGCTCACAGAAAAGAATCAGTGACCTTTAGAACCTCTTGAATCACCTTCTGGCACAGCAAGCTGAAGCAAAACCAAGAAGGTAAAAATCCATACACCTGACCCTGTCTTTAACGAGCTCAGTTTAGGGTCTTCTGTTTCCATGGCAACATACCTGACACTAAAACTACTTCCAGTTCCCACTTCTCTCAGCTACTTTGAGTGTTTCCAGTAAAATACTTCCATGCCTTTCTGCTCTCTTGGCACGCTCTATTTTTGTCACCCCACATGAGCTCTTGGGATGGTTTCCATGCTGGGTCCCCCACTTTAGCACATAGTCTCTTCCTTGAACTGGGCTCTAATTGAGTCCAACATTTTCTTCCCTGCAGTGTGGGCTGGACAGTGCTAAGTGCTGTCACTTAAGGAACCCCAGGTGCAAAGCCTGGGCCTCCCCCACCCCACCCTGTCATCTGTCGGCCTCCCCCACCCCACCCTGTCATCTGTCCACCTCCCACACTCACCAATTGACCTACACTGTCAAGATTTCCTAAGCCAGTGTGTGAAGTCAGGGTATTTGTGGATTCCCCCTGGAGACTGTCCCATCCTAAGGATGATGAAAGGATTAAGGAGAAACCAACGTGAAAGGATACCAATAGGTTTTGGCAGAACTGCCTCCGGAAAACACCAAGGCTGTGTTTCTGCCCCAAATCCATGGTCATTCACCCCCATTGTCCTTCCTCTATTGCTCCCAATTTCCTTCTCTCGGCCTCCACCCCGCCCCCTCCCTCATCCCAGAGGGCTGGTTCCAATTGCAAGGCCATTCCTGCAACAATCTCTGGCAACTGGAGTGAAAGGTGCCGACAAAGAGGCCCTCTCCACAGCTCCCTTTTCACAAGAAGCATGTATCCAATTAAAGGATTTTAATTAAAATGCTTTCTGTAGCATCCTGTTTCTACTCACTGTTGCAAATTAAACTTGACATTCTCTGATTTAACAGGTGGGTGAGATTATTCTGAAAGCTGCCAGATGAGAGGAAATAGAAGCTAGGCTGAAGGAAGCTGTGTGCCTCAGAGCATGAGCATGTGCGTGAGAGTGTGTTTGTGTGTGTGTGTGTGCTTGTGTGCAAGTGCACAATTATGTGTGCATGTGTCTGTCTTTAAACTGTAATTAAATTGTTCAATTTTAAATGGAACAGTCGTGATACAACAAGGGGACACCAAAAGAAAACAGAACCTCGATCGAAAAATTGGAATCTCATGCAACATCCTGAAAATCTCAGTCAGCACTACCCATTTGCACATTTCTCATGGATGACATTCTTTTCTAAGCATCAGCTTAGAAAGATCTGTAGCCTCCATTTGTTGTTTTCTATAACGATGCTTTAATCCACACTACTTCTTTATGCAAGGGGATAAGAAGGGAGGGAGTTTCAGCCCTAACATGACAGGTTTCAGCCATTACAAGTTTCGTCTCCATGGTGCTTTATAGTCAGTCCTCAAATTAAAGCTCTATGGAGTTCTTATGGATTGTGCACCATACATTTGGATGTCAATTGGCCACTTCAAGGGTCCCCTTTGTTCCGGCCAAAGTAGTTTGCTCATTAACCTATACATGAATGCTATTGGACATGTCATTCTCCCTGCCTGGACCACTTCTCTCCAAAGCTACCTCTTCCTTCCAGATTCTGCTCCTATCTCCACTTCCCCATGACACTCTTCTTGACCACTCTAGCCATGCTTTCTGCTTTAAATACCTATCATATTCATTCATTTACTCAACAGAACCAAGCAATGTTGTAGGTACTGAAGGTACAGCAGTGAACAATAAGAAAATAAACAAATACAAAATTTGTTCAGTGGTGGATACATGCTAGGAAGAGATACGAAACATATTAAAGTAGACAGAGTGTTTTTGGTGTTTTTATCTAACTCTGTTGTCATTATTTCAAGTTTTATATGTTTGTATCCCATTTCTCCAATTGGGTTGTAATTTCCTTGAGGATGGGAATTATGTTTAATACTTAAGTGTAATATTCAAAATATTTACCAGCTAGCACAGCAGAGACACTCATCAGTGAGAGCGGACCTCAGCCATCCTAGTGTGGCGCTGCTGGACAGCAGCCCTGCTAAACTTCATGTATTCTCCAGGTTACATTATTGCTCAATATATTTTGATCCACATATTGATTTCATAATAATATTTGGTTTCTCATATTATCTAAATTGTACTCCAGTGGCCTGAAAGAGTAAATGCATTTCAGTCAAAGAGTCTAACTTATTTTTAAAGAATACAAAGGTTAGGCATTCCTCAAGCAGGGCCAGACAGCTACCGTTAAGAAGGCTGGGTGAATTTCCTTGTCAATCTTGACAACTCATCAGATCTGCTGCTCACTTAGGAAAGATTTTCCAGGAAAAAATAAGTCTTCCAAAGTCTTATATCTGGAGAAGTCCTAAAATTGCAGCTCTACCAATTGAGCTCCTGAGGGAAAGCATTTGTTGTATATTAGAAAGATCATGGACTTTGGATTTAAACAGATCTGGGTTCAAATCCTGGCTTCACCTGATGTTTGTCTCAGATACTCAGCCTGGTTAACTACTTTTTCTGAGGCTTGGTAACCTTAGTTGTAAAATGGAAAGCATAACACCAACCTTGTAGTGTTGTGGAAAATTAAATGAAAGGAAGTGATAAAAGTGCATAGTACCAATCTGATACAAAATTGGTGCTTTGTGAATAATAGCTATTGTCATTATCTGTTGTTATATAAAATGGTCCAGTCACACATGTGGTCAGATAGTAAATTATACATATAGATTCACCTTCACATGTCAGTGGATACCTACGTATGGCTCGTTCTCCAAAATGCTCAGCATTCCACTGTTACTTTGCTTCCACCACCCCACATCCAGAAAAGACAAGAGGTACCTAAACCTCAAAAAAACAACATCCCCCAATACTGCAAACTCTTTGAGAACACGCAACTCAACTTGCCTCTCTTCTGTATCTTTACTTCTTCCCATCTCATTTCTATGTTATTCCTGGTATAAGGCTCCACCTGAAAGATGAAACACAATATGGAGCTGAAGAATGGGAGAAGAGTAATTGACATGATGAAGGGACTGTGGGGCGGATGACTGGATGAGTTGTTAAGACTTTGAGCGAGACTGAAAGGGAACAAGCTAGGGTCTACTGAATCATGTCTGTCCTGATGAACACACTCTTTCATAGAAGATAACTGCCTCAAGCTGGAAAGAGGCAAACCTAGAGGGAATAAATAAATATGTCATTTTCCATGATAGATTCTATGATTATGGAACTTATTACCCCCAAGAAGGGATGCAAGCTGAAACTATAAGTGGCTGCGAAAATGAGTGAGAAAAACCCATGGAAGACCCACCTATCTTAGAGTATATTTAAGGAAATGGGAACATTTAAGGTGTAGGGGCAACAATCAACAAGCCCTTACTAAAACCAGAACTTGTGCTAAGTGCAGATGGAGAAGCAAAGAAGTAAAGACAAGGTCCCAGACCCGAAGGATATTGCAGAACAGGAGAAGTGAGGTATGCCCACAGATGGTGACAGGGCAAGTTAGAATCTGATCAGCAGCAATGAAATGTTATAGAAAATAAAAGGAGAGGGTGGGACTTCCCTGGTGGCGCAGTGGTTGAGAGTCCGCCTGCCGATGCAGGGGACACGGGTTCGTGCCCCAGTCCAGGAAGATCCCACATGCTGCGGAGCGGCTAGGCCTGTGAGCCATGGCCACTCAGCCTGTGCGTCCGGAGCCTGTGCTCCACAACGGGGGAGGCCACAATAGTGAGAGGCCTGCATACCACAAAAAAAAAAAAAAAGAAAGAAAAAAAAAAGGGAGAGGGTGCCATGGCTTCTAATTTGAAGACTTCAAGGAAAAGATAGCATTTGAGAGGCACAGTGAAGAAAGAGTGGAATCTGGGCAGTAGAAATTAGTTAGAGACAAGGCCATGGAAGGGGATATAGGCCCTGGTGGAGGGGAAAGATTGAAGTGAGATTGATACTCAGTGTAATGGGGCCCAGCCTCTTTTCTACTGCTAGGTCCATTCCTCCTCACCCACTCCACTTGGTAGGGACAGAGGAGGGGAAATTGGGGAAAAGTGACCACAAGGTTATATATCTATCAAGTAATAGGGGAGGTGTGGTTAAAGAAGATGACATCTAGAACTTCCACCAGCTCCAGAAGTGCCTTAATTTATTTTATATCTAACTCTTGCTTAAAAGGAGTTAACCCCTTGCCCAACCCACCAGCCCCCAACACACTCACACAACGAACTCCCATTTTTGAGGAGTTTAGTACATGGTCCCACAAACAGGAAGAAACTAAGTAACTAGTAGACTGGAGAAGGATAGACAACATTGTAAAGCACATGGGACAGGACCAGGGGCTACATGAGGACTGAACATTAAACAGATAAATACACAAATAAACATACACTTAACAATCCACGATCCACACTCTACAGAAACAGATCGCAGTGCAGTGAGAGAGGGTGACTGATGGGTGATGTAAGAAAGGCTGGTAAGGGTTTCCAACCCTCTTCACGGGAGAGCTCTGAATTTACCCCAAGTGCCACATTTAGCTTCGCAACCGATTTCCCAACAGCATCTTTCAACTTGTTTTCATCCCCTTATGATTTAAGCACCACCTTCACATGTATCACTTCTTGAAAGCATATACAGAAGATTATATGGAATATACAGAAGAATATTTTAGAAAACTATTGATGTAAACCCTGAAACCAAGTCTTAAAGCATAGATGTTCATGCACTAAACATTCACTCTTTAAGTCCCTATGGTGAAATTTATTTATGGTTCAAAACATTTCCCCCCAAAGCACCCAAGGAGATGAACTTTCCCAAGAACTCTCTCAAGATGCTCCATGTTTTTCATTCCAGGAAGAAGCCTGCTTATGAAAGAGTCCATGTCTGACCCATTAGCAAAAGATAAATTTGTTTAGGGCTTATGTATGACACGCTGTCAGTTCTTTTGACATGAAGAAGGGTATAAAATCTGCTTGTGATTCTTCATGAGGGGACTGAGTTATTACCCATAAATTTCCTGCAACTACTGGCAGCAAAGAATAGAAATCTAGGCTCAGAATACCAGGATTAAGCAGTCGAGCTCAGGCCTAGTAAGAAACATTTACCCATCTGCTGTGAAAGAATCAGCAGTCAAAACACACAAAGGACTATGGGAATGCCCTGAAGTTAAAACAGAAAAGGTTGGACCACACTTTTCATATAGATACACACCAAGAAACTATTTTATTCCTTGGTAGAAGGAGAAAAGAGGGTCCCTTCAGGATAATTTATTCAGTTTTCAACTTTCCTTTACCCAAGCAGGTCCACCAACAGTGTGGTTTGTCTAAGTATAGTTTTAACAACTGGTGTTTTTCAGATTTAGCATGTCAACCTACTCTTACTCTGGGATACCTGCTGATAGCATCTCAGGAACACAGAAGAGAATAGTAATCCTTCCTTCTGCTGGCCCTCTTGCTACTATACAGGTAGGGTGACTAACTGTCCCAGCCCTGGGACTGCCCCAGTTTTAGCATGGAAAATCCCACATTTGAGGAAAGCCCTCTGTCCCAAATAAGCCAGAGCTGGCCATCCTATCAGAGCATACCAAATCCAGTCCTGACCCACCACTGAGCAGGTGCACCAGGATGGGGGAGTGGTATGGAAATGGTAAATGAAACAACATACTAAGCTGACTTTGCTCCATCACCATTTTTTAGGGGCCCAGGTCTTAACTGAAGAAAAGCTTTAGTCCATTTTTTTGTTTGGGACTAAAAGGTATACAAATTACAAAATGGGAACAATATTCAAAACTTTTCCTTTACTCTGCAAAGGAATGCTTTAGGATGCTCCTGACAAGAAAATATAAAATGAAGGCCACATTCTTCACTTTAGTTGTTGTCAGTGGAAAACAACTAGCCCTTGTGGTGAAATACTGGGGCTATTGAAAATGTCTTTGGGATAGCCTGAATTTCTGTTTCATGAGTAGCAGCAAGTAAAAACACAATTCCTCGACTGTACATTGAATTTGAATATATGGAAAGACGAAGAATATTCTGAAATGAATACAGAAATCAAAGTTACCAGTTCTTATTGAGCTTCTATCTTATAATCAGGGAGAATGGTTTGAAAACTAGGAAGAACAGAGCACGTGCCATTAAGAAGGAAATTTATTCTCAGAAGGAGACAAGGTGATGAAAGAGAATTCATGTCTCTCACTCACAAATATTGCTCCATGGATTGGCTACATCCAAATCACTTGAAAACTTGTGACACAGATTTCAGGCCCCAATTCTAACAGACACTGCTCTAGGTCTGGATGGACCAGTGAGTCTTATTTTAATAAGCTCTCTAGGTGATTCTGATAAGCGGTTAGTTCTGGAACATTGACTTGGATAATGAAAATAGTTTTTAATGGTTTAAAATGGCTTAAGTTGGCAAATTCACATGGATTATTCACTAAGTGTATCATCAAGAGGCAATGGAACTTGATGGTTATGAGACTGGGTTCTCTTAGGATATAACAGATCCTAACAGTCTAGGATGTAATCCTGACTCTGAACTTGTTAGTTACACGAACTTGGAAAAGTAAATAAATTCTTCTGTTCCTCAATTTCCGCATCTAAAAATGGAGGTAACATTAATAACTTCCCAGAGTTGTTGTCAGGTTTAAATAAGTAAATAAGTAAATGCATGAGCTTAGAAAATCTCATGCCACATAGTAAGTCCCCAATACTTGGGCGTAGTTCTTATTAATGCTGAAAGAGCCCGCAGGAGAGAGCTCAGAATCAGCATCAAGGATTCTCTATTCATTCACAGTAGAAGAAAAGTGGCAGAAACTAAAGATAACTATACCAACTAATCATCAAAAAGAGCAAAACAATGCTTTCCAGAAACTCAAATGATTTCTAAAATTCTAGAGCCGATGTGTTCATTAGATTATGAGTACTCAGGAAAAAAAAAATCACTAGAAGCCAGTGTAGGTTCATTCACAATACATCATGCATAGACTTCAAACATTTCAGTTGTCATCAACAGCTGTTCTCTTATTTTTATTTCAGTAAGCCTTTCCTAATGTCTTTATGGGCATGATGAGTTGGAGCTCAGGTATGAAGTGTCTAGAGTTGAACATATTCAGAACAGAACTTTTAATCCCCCCCTTTACCATCTAACCTAATTCCACCCCAGTCTTCCCCATCTCAGAGACGATAATCACCATCTATGCAGAAACCTGGCAATCATCTTGATCTCTCATCCCCACACAGACATGCATGAAATTCATCAAATAAGTCCCATATATCCTACCTCCAAAAAGTACCTTGAATCTATCCACCTGTCTTTATCATCACTGCTACCATCATGGTGCTTCTCACCATCCTCTCTCATCTAGAAGATCACAACAACCCCCTAACTGGCCTCCTTATTTTCACTCCTGATCCCTAAAGGGCATTCTCCATGCAGCAGCCAGAGTGGGCTATAAAATGTACATTTCATGTCACTCCCCTGATTAAAACTCTTCAATCCTTTCCCATTGCACTTAGAACACTAAGTCTAAATTCCTTGCCATGGTCTATGAGGCTCTGCATAACCTGCCCCCATCCCATCCTCATCCCCAAGTACTTCTCCAACAGAGTTTCCTGCCACTCACCCTTCATCATACACACTGGCTTTCTTTCAGCTCCTCAGCCTGTAAAGCTCACCCCAGAGTTTCTGGGCTTGCTGGTCCCTCAATCTGATGCTCTTCCCCAACTTTTCACATGGCTGGTATCACCTCATTTATTGGGTCTCCATTTAAACGTCTCTTCACAGAGAAGCCTTCTCTGACCATATTTACTATATCCAAAATGTGACCCTCCATTATTGTATATAGCTGCACTCTAAGTACTAGCCTTGTACTGCCTATTGTAACTTGTAATTACATTTATTTAGCTTATTTGCTTGATTATCTTCCCCAAAAGACAGCAAGCAGCGTGGGAGCAAAGACCACGTCTGTTTCACTCAGCATACCTCCCAGCACTGTATTTGACTTAGATGCTCATATATATTTGATAAATAAATCCCTTAATGAAAGAGGTAAATTCATAGCCAAGTAAGCAACCATATCCAAAGACTTGAGTAATGTTTTTATTTTTATTTATTTATTGGCCACACCACACAGCTTGTGGGATCTTAGTTCCAGACCAGGGATCAAACCCAGGCCCACAGCTGTGAAAGCGCCGAGTCTTAACCACTGGACCATCAGGGAATTCCCTTTATTTTTTAATAATGTAATGTATGTGGAGGGTTTACTATATATCCTCATAGTACAGTTTCAAGAAGCATTAAGGGGAAGCAGCTATTGAGATATCCCTGAAATCTTGCCATAGTTGCCTTTTACTCATCCTAAGGTCAAAGCTGTGAACATTATTTAATTTGATTCTTCTCTGCACTCTGACCTTGCACAATGCTCTGCCAGATCCACAAATGGAGTTAACTAAATTGGCCACCAGTGAAATGTATTGAAGTGAATAAAACAGCCATGGAGCAGGACAGGTTAATGCAGCCAATACTTAATGATCGGTGTTAGGAGTGGGTGAGGCTGAAGTGTGTAGTTCAGCTGAATAAAATTCACATCTGCTAGGGATCCATTACTTTGTCTCTAAATTACTTCTCCCAACAAAATCTACATCAGAGTTGCTGGCAAGAAGCCAGATGGACTGATGAGAGTTCCACACCCACTCCTTCCTTCCCAGGCCCAGGTCTCTGGCCAAGGTGCTAATGAGCAGTAAAAAGGCCAGAAAGTGAGGAGGAGGAGGAGGAAAGAGAGCCTGAATTATCCACGACCTGTATAATCAGTCCCAGAAGATTTGACTTAACTAGATTTTCAGAATCCCCGTTCCACCCAAGAGCATGTGAGAAATTCAGAGGAGGTGGTAAAGTACCAGGCGCTGAGCTACTGCCTTGTTAAGAGTGTGCAAACATTGACACAACTTCCATAAAATGTGCTTTGTGGGGGACCCAGGATGGATACTGAGTACTTGTCAATGGGAGCTCTCTAGCTGTGGAATGTTTTATAGCTCATTCAGTCACAAAAACTAGTATGACATATTGGGGTTTCTGGCTAAGGTTTCTGGAAACTATTTCCCTTCACCACTCCCATGGCTTAATTCTACGGTCTTCTTCTTCAGAGGAGTAGTCTGGCAATGTACAACACACAGTGTGGTAAAATAAGGTCGCTCTGAAAGGGACAAAAGCATTAGTTTGTAGAATTTGCAGATAACCACAGTGTAAATATAGGATTTCAAACTACCAATGTGATGTCACTGAAGGCAGAGTTGGAAAGAGGTGGGCAGAATCCACAGTCGTAAACTGGCATGAGCCCGCTTCATCATACCACTGATACACACATGGATTTTAGGAGTCAAACAGAGTAAGCTCCAATGTCAGTTCTGCCTTTTACTGACTATATGACCTTGGGCAAGTTACTTAACCTCTGTGAGCCTCATATCCTTCATCTTTCAAACAGGGATAATGCAAATAAAACAGTTAAAAAATATAGATCTAAAGAAAACAGGGTCAAGCCTAAGATAGGACTCATTAAATGGTAGAAGATGGAGGTATTACTGATGAAGATTTACTTCAGTTAAAAGAGTCATAATTATTGTAGTGAAACAGTGAGTAACCACAGGTTCTTGTATTAGAAATATTCACATAAACTCCAACAAACTTAACTGTTTGGGCAAAAGGGCCATTAGACTCCAAGGATCTTTCTTGAGAAGGAATTGAAGAAAGAAAGAAAATTATAACTCTCTACTAGAGATATAGCATGAATTTTTACAGCAAGAATTTTTCATGTTTTAAATGTATAGCTATTTTTAATTTTTAAGAAAATCTATAGAGAGAAAATTCCAGAAGCAATACTTTCAGAGTAGGAGAAATAAGCACTGAACTTTAAGATTCTCTGAAAGTTGAAAATGATATACAACTGATTTACTGTGATTCTCTAGTACAGACCCAGATAAAATTCCTAGGAAAATCTTATTGAAAATTGTGACCTTGGACAGTGGGATACAACAAACAGGTAGTTTCAGTGGAATCCCTAGAGTGACTTTTTACAGATGAACTAGGGAGAATACACTCCAATGGAAATGGTAAAAAATAAAAATTAAAGAGTAATGATCACAAAACAAATTGAAAACAAAATTCAGTTTGAAAATTACTTAACGTAGAAAAAGTATCAAGATAGTGCTGAGTGAAATATATTAACCTTCATAAAATCACAGTTGACAGATATCCAGGCTTATATAACAATAACTCGTGAAGTTTAGAAAATGATTGTAGAGTTTGTGAGGATGTCCTACAAAAGGAAGGAATCAGGTTGGTGAATTTCAGTGACAGAGCAATATGATGAGTTAACGGTTTACATTTCACAGTTTCATCAGGCCAGGGATATATGAACAGACATTTCACAGCCACTATGGAAGACAGTATGGAGGCTCCTCAAAAAAACTAAAAATAGAGTTGCCATAAACCCACTCCTGGGCATTTTTCATAGAAAACTATAATTCGAAAAGATACATGCACCCTAATGTTCATGACAGCACTATTTACAATAGCCAAGACATGGAAGCCACCTAAATGTCCATCAACAGATGAATGGATAAAAAGATGTGGTACATATATACAATGGAATATTACTCAGCCATAAAGAAGAATGAAATTATGCCATTTGCAGCAACATGGATGGAACTAGAGATTATCATATTAAATGAAGTAAGTCAGAAAGACAAATACCATATCACTTATAAATGTAATCTAAAGTAAGACACAAATGAACTTATCTACAAAACAGAAACAGACTCACATACATAGAGAACAGACTTGTAGTTGCCAAGGGCGAGGGGGGTTTGGGAGGAATGGATTGGGAGTTTGGGATTAGCGGATGCAAACTGTTATACATAGGATGGATAAACAACAAGGTCCTATTGTAGAGCACAGGGAGCTATATTCAATATCCTGTGGTAAATGAGAACGGAAAAGAATGTGTATATATGTATAACTGAATCACTTTGCTGTACAGTAGAAATTAACACATTGTAAATCAACTATACTTCAATAAAATAAATTCAAACAAACAAACAAACAAACCAGACATTTCACAGTGGGGAAATAAGTTCATCTACTTATTTGTTTATGAATCACTGAAGGCTGACCTGAGGCCACAAGTCAACTTTGTGTATGATGTGGTGCTACGTGCACTCTAGAGGGTATCCTGGCATGAGTCTGAATGCCATCATTACCTAACTCCTTCATAAATTCCTGAGTTGCAGCAGCTCCCTCTGGATCAGGGCTGGAGGCAATACAACCACTATGGTGATTAGGCATTCTTTGGTTCACATCTTGGAAACAATGACATCATTTCCCAAGATGCAGTTAGCTGTGTAGTCCCCAGCACCTTGACCAGAAACCTGGACAGGAGGACATAGCAGTGGAATCTCTTTGGACCCGGCTTAGTAAAGTACGTCGAGCTGGAGTTCAAGGACAAGGGAGGCTGCAAGGAGCAGTGGAAACCCAGACTCAGCCTGATCCAGGGTGTTGAAATATATCTACAGGTATATGATGGGGCTACTTTTAGAAAAGCCAAGACATGCGTATCTAAATTGATTTAAAAGATAAACCAGTATCCAATTATCCCTGACACAAATGGAATCTTTCTATTCAGAATGGGATTATTTTATTTAGCCCATCCTTTGCTACTGTTAAAAACATGCTTGAGGGCTTCCCTGGTGGAGCAGTGGTTGAGAGTCCGCCTGCCGATGCAGGGGACACGGGTTCGTGCCCCGGTCTGGGAGGATCCCACATGCCGTGGAGTGGCTGGGCCCGTGAGCCATGGCTGCTGAGCCTGCGCCTCCAGAGCCTGTGCTCCGCAATGGGAAAGGCCACAACAGTGAGAGGCCCGCATACTGCAAAAAAAAAAAAAAAAAAAAAAGCTTGATTCACAAAAACTAGATGTATCCACCTTTCACTGAACATACCTTTCGCATAAAATATAGTGTAGCTGTATTTAAATGAATGTAAATAAATGAAATTTGAATTTGTTTAATATTCTGTTTGGATAATATTTTGATCTAGGGGCTAAACACTTTTTACAAAAATGAGGGTCAATTCTAGTTCAAACTGTACAATGAAAAGTGTTTATATTTCTTCAGTGTGCATATGTGTGTGTTGCGGGATTTTTTTATGAAAGTGTATGTTTTAATAGACTTTGAAAAAATAGTCTTATTGAGATATAATTCACATACCATACAATCTACCCAATTAAAGTATACAATTCAATGGTTTTTAGTGTATTCACAGATCTATATAGCCATCCAGTCAACTTAAAAAAAATTTTCATCACCTCAAAAAAAAACCTTCTATACCCTTAGCTATCATCTCCTTATCCCCCGCCAACTACCCATCACTCAGCCCTAAGCAACCACAAATCTATTTTCTCTATAGATTTCCATTCCCTGGAAATGTAATCATATAACATGTGGTCTTTTTCTTTTTTAACATCTTTATTGGAGTATAATTGCTTTACAATATTGTGTTAGTTTCTGCTGTATAACAAACTGAATCAGCTATATGTATACATATATCCCCATATCCCCACCCTATTGTGCCTCCCTCCCACCCTCCCTAACCCACCTCTCTAGGTGGTCACAAAGCACTGAGCTGAACTTCCTGTGCTGTGCAGCTGCTTCCCACTAGCTATCTATTTTACATTTGGTAGTGTATATATGTTAATGCTACTCTCTCACTTTTTCCCAGCTTATCCTTCCTCCTCCCTGTATTCTCTAGTCCATTCTCTACATCTGCGTCTTTATTCCTGGCCTGCCCCTACGTTCTTCAGAACCATTTTTTTTAACATTCCATATGTATGTGTTAGCATATGGTATTTGTTTTTCTCTTTTTGACTTACTTCACTCTGATGACAGAATCTAGGTCTATCCACCTCACTACAAATAACTCAATTTTGTTTCTTTTTATCACTGAGCAATATTCCATTGTATGTATGTGCCACATCTTTATCCATTCATCTGGCAATGAACACTTAGGTTGCTTCCATGTCCCAGCTACTGTAAATAGTGTTGCAATGAACACTGTGGTACATGTCTCTTTTTGAATTAAGGTTTTCTCAGGGTATATGCCCAGTAGTGGGATTGCTGGGTCCTATAGTAGTTCTGTTTTTAGTTTTTAAGACACATCCATACTGTTCTCCATAGTGGCTGCATCAATTTACATTCCGACCCACAGTGTAAGAGGGTTCCGATTTCTCCACACCGTCTCCAGCACTTGTTTGTAGATTTTCTGATGATGGCCATTCTGACTGGTGTGACGTGATACCTCATTGTAGTTTTGATTTGCATTTCTCTAATAATTAGTGATGTTGAGCATCCTTGCATGTGTTTGTTGGCAATCTGTATATCTTCTTTGGAGAAATGTCTATTTAGGTCTTCTGCCCATTTTTGGATTGGGCTGTTTGTTTTTTTGATATTGAGCTGCATGACTTGCTTGTACATTTTGGAGATTAATCCTTTGTCAGTTGCTTCATTTGCAAATATTTTCTCCCATCTTGAGGGATTTTTTTTGTCTTGTTCATAGTTTCCTTTGCTGTGCAAAAGCTTTTAAGTTTCATTAGGCCCATTTGTTTATTTTTGTTTTTAGTTCCATTCCTCTAGGAGGTAGGTCAAAAAGGATCTTGTCATAGAGTGTTCTGCTAGGTTTTCCTCTAAGAGTTTTAGAGTGTCTGGCCTTACATTTAGGTCTTTAATCCATTTTGAGTTTATTTTGTGTATGGTGTTAGGGAGTGTTCTAACTTCATTCTTTTACAAGTAGTTGTCCAGTTTTCCCAGCACCACTTATTGAAGAGTCTGCCTTTTCTCCATTGTATATTCTTGCCTCCTTTATCAATGATTAGGTGACCTATGGGCGTGGGTTTATCTCTGGGCTTTCTATCCTGTTCCATTGATCTATATTTCTGTTTTTGTGCCAGTACCATACTGTCTTGATTACTGTAGCTTTGTAGTATAGTCTGAAGTCAGGGACCCCGATTCCTCCAGCTCTGTTTTTCTTTCTCAAGATTGCTTTGGGTCTTTGGGACCTTTTGTGTTTCCATACAAATTATGAAGTTTTTTGTTCTAGTTCTGTGAAAAATGCCATTGGTAGTTTAATAGGGATTGCATTGAATCTGTAGATTGCTTTGGGTAGTATAGTCATTATGACAATGTTGATTCTTCCAATCTAAGAACATGGTGTATCTCTCCATCTGTTTGTATCTTCTTTAATTTCTTTCATCAGTGTTTTACAGTTTTCTGCATACAGGGCTTTTATCTCCTTAGGTAAGTTTATTCCTAAGTATTTTATTCTTTTTGTTGCAATGGTAAATGGGAGTGTTTCCTTAATTGCTCTTTCAGATTTTTCATCGTTAGTGTATAGGAATGCAAGAGATTTCTGCGCATTAAGTTTGTATTCTGCTACTTTACCAAATTCATTGATTAGCTCTAGTAGTTTTCTGGTAGCATCTTTAGGATTGTCTAGGCATAGTATCATGTCATCTGCAAACAGTGACAATTTTACTTCTTCTTTTCCCACTTGGATTCCTTTTATATTTTTTTCTTCTCTGATTGCTGGGGCTAAAACTTCCAAAACTATGTTGACTAATAGTGGTGAGAGTGACATCCTTGTCTTGTTCTTGATATTAGAGGAAATGATTTCAGTTTTTCATCTTTGAGGATGATGTTGGCTGTGGATTTGTCATATATGGCCTTTATTATGTTGAGGTAGGTTCCCTCTATGCCTACTTTCTGGAGAGTTTTTATCATAAATCAGTGTTGAATTTTATTGAAAGCTTTTTCTGCATCTATTGAGATTATCATATGGCTTTTATCCTTCATTTTGTTAATATTGTGTATCACCTTGATTGATTTGTGTATACTGAAAATCCTTGCATTCCTGGGATAAACACCACTTGATCACTGTGTATGATCCTTTTAATGTGCTGTTGGATTCTGTTTGCTAGTATTTTGTTGAGGATTTTTGCATCTATGTTCATCAGTGATATTCGCCTGAACTTTTCTTTCTTTGTGACATCTTTGTTTGGTTTTGGTATCAGGGTGATGGTGGCCTCATAGAATGAGTTTGTGAGTGTTCCTCCATCTGCTATACTTTGGAAGAGTTTGAGAAGGATAGGTGTTAACTCTTCTCTAAATGTTTGATAGAATTCTCCCGTGGAACCATCTGGTCCTGGGCTTTTGTTTGTTGGAAGATTTTTAATCACAGTTTCAATTTCAGTGCTAGTGATTGGTCTGTTTATATTTTCTATTTCTTCCTGGTTCAGCCTCGGTTGGTTGTGCTTTTGTAAGAATTTGTCCATTTCTTCCAGGTGGTCCATTTTATTGGTATATCGTTGCCTGTAGTAATCTCTCATGATCCTTTGTATTTCTGCAGTGTCGGTTGTTTCTTCTCCTTTTTCACTTCTAATTCTATTTATTTGAGTCTTCTCCCTTTTTTTCTTGATGAGTCTGGCTAATGGTTTATCAATTTTGTTTATCTTCTCAAAGAACCAGCTTTTAGTTTTATTGATCTTACTATTGTTTCCTTCATTTCTTTTTCATTTATTTCTGATCTGACCTTATGATTTCTTTTCTTCTGCTAACTTTGTTTTTTTTCTGTTTGTTTGTTCTTCTTTCACTAATCCTTTAGGTGTATGTTTAGGCTGTTTATTTGAGATTTTTCTTGTTTCTTGAGGTAGGATTGTATTGGTATACACTTCCTTCTTAGAACTGCTTTTGCTGCATCCCATAGGTTTTGAACCATCGTGTTTTCATTGTCATTTGTTTCTAGGTATTTTTGATTTCCTCTTTGATTTCTCCAGAGATCTCTTGGTTATGTAGTAGTGTATTGTTTGGCTTCCAAGTATTTGTGTATTTTACATTTTTTCACAGTTTTTACAGGTTTTTTTAAACAGTTTTTAAAAAATTTTTATGTTTTCTTTCTCCTGTAATTGATATCTAGTCTCATAGCATTGTGGTCAGAGAAGATACTTGATATGACTTCAATTTTCTTAAATTTACCGAGGCTTGATTTGTGACCCAGGATATTATCTATCCTGGAGAATGTTCCATGAGCACTTGAGAAGAAAGCGTATTCTGTTGTTTTTCAATGGAATGTCCTACAAATATCAATTAAGTCCATCTGTTCTAATGTGTCATTTAAAGCTTGTGTTTCCTTATTTATTTTCATTTTGGATGATCTGTCCATTGGTGAAGGTGGGGTGTTAAAGTCCCCTACTATGATTGTGTTACTGCCAATTTCCCCTTTTATGGCTGTTAGCATTTGCCTTATGTATTGAGGTGCTCCTATATTGGATGCATAAATATTTACAATTGTTACATCTTCTTCTTAGATTGATCCCTTGATCATTATGTAGTATCCTTCTTTGTCTCTTGTAATAGTCTTTATTTTAAAGTTTTTTTATCTGATATGAGAATTGCTACTCCCGCTTTATTTTGATTTCCATTTGCATGGAATATCTTTTTCCATCTCCTCACTTTCAGGTTGTATGTGTCCCTAGGTATGAAGTGGTCTCTTGTAGACAGCATATATATGGGTCTTGTTTTGTATCCATTCAACCAGTCTGTGTCTCTTGGTTGGTGTATTTACTTTTAAGGTAATTATCGATATGTATGTTTCTATTACCATTTTCTTAATTGTTTTGTGTTTGTTATCGTAGGTCTTTTCTTTCTCTTGTGTTTTCTACCTAGAGAAGTTCCTTTAGCATTTGCTGTAAAGCTGGTTTGGTGGTGCTGAATTCTCTTAACTTTTGCATGTTGTAAAGTTTTTAGTTTCTCTGTTGAATCTGAATGAGATCCTTGCTGGGTAGAGTAACCTTGGTTGTAGGTTTTTCCCTTTCATCACTTTAAATATGTCCTGCCACTCCCTTGTGGCTTGCAGAGTTTCTGCTGAAAGATCACCTGTTAACATTATGGGGATTCCCTTGTTTTTTATTTGTTGCTTTTCCCTTGCTGCTTTTAATATTTTTTCTTTGTATTTAATTTTTGATATTTTGATTAACATGTGTCTTGGTGTGTTTCTCCTTGCATTTATCCTGTATGGGACTCTCTCAGCTTCCTGGACTTGATTGACTATTTCCTTTCCCATGTTAGGGAAGTTTTCAAGTATAACCTCTTCAAAGATTTTCTCAGACAGTGTCTTTTACTCTTCCTATTCAGGGACCCCTATTATTCAAATATTAGTGCATTTAATGTCCCAGAGGTCTCTGAACTGTCCTCAATTCTTTTCATTCTTTTTTCTTTATTCTGCTCAGCCATAGTTATTACCACTGTTTTATCTTTCAGGTCACTTATCCGTTCTTCTGCCTGAGTTATTCTGCTATTGATTCCTTCTAGAGAATTTTTAATTTCATATATTGTGTTGTTCATCATTGTTTGTTTGCTCTTTAGTTCTTCTAGGTCCTTGTTAAAAGTTTTTTGTATTTTCTCCATCCTATTTCCAAATTTTGGATAATCTCTTCTATGATTATTCTGAATTATTTTTCATGTAGACTGCCTGTTTCCTCTTCATTTATTTGGTCTGGTGTGTTTTTACCTTGCTCCTTCATCTGTTGCATATTTTTCTGTCTTCTCATTTTGTTTAACTTACTGTGTTTGAGGTCTCCTTTTCGCAGGCTCAGGTTTGTAGTTCTGGTTGTTTTTGGTGTCTCCCCCGGTGGGTGAGGTTGGTTCAGTGGCTTGTGTAGGCTTCCTGGTGGAGGGGACTGGTGCCTGTGTTCTGGTGGGGGGGCTGGATCTTGTATTTCTGGTGGGCAGTACCGCATCCGGCTGTATGTTTTGGTGTGTCTGTGAACTTAGTTTGACTTTAGGCAGGCTGTCTGCTAATGGGTGGGGTTGTGTTCCTGTCTTGCTAGTTGTTTGGCATGGGGTATCCAGCACTGGAGCTTGCTGGACATTGGGTGGAGCTGGGTCTTAGTGTTGAGATGGAGATCTCTTGGAGAGCTCTTGCCAATTGATATTACATGGAGCCAAGAAGTCTCTGGTGGTCCAATGTCCTGGACTTGGCTCTCCACCTCAGAGGCTCAGGCCTGACACCTGGCTAGAGCACCAAGACCCTGCCAGCCACATGGCTCAGAAGAAAAGGAGATTAATAAAGGAAAAAAAAAATTTTAATAAAATAAATTGGGCTTCCCTGGTGGCACAGTGGTTGAGAATCTGCCTGCTAATGCAGAGGACACAGGTTCGAGCCCTGGTCTTGGAGGATCCCACATGCCGCGGAGCAACAAGACCCATAAGCCACAACTACTGAGCCTGTGCATCTGGAGCTTGTGCTCCACAACAAGAGAGGCCGTGATAGTGAGAGGCCCACGCACCACGATGAAGAGTGGCCCCTGTTTTCTGCAACTAGGGAAAGCCCTCACACAAAAACGAAGACCCAACACAGCAAAAGTAAATAAATTAATTAAAGTCCTACCCCCAACATCTTCTAAAAAAATAATTAATTAATTAATTAATTTAAAAAGAAAACTAAAAAAAGAAGAGGGCAACCAAACCAATAAACAAATTCAGCAGTGATAAGAAGCACTAAAAACTAAACTAAGCTAAACATAAAAATCAGAAACAAATCCATCACAAAAAGCAAACCCCAAATCTACAGTTGTTCCCAAAGTCCACCACCTCAATTTTGGGAACTTTTGTTGTCTATTCAGGTATTCCAGAAATTCAGTGTTCATCAAGTTGATTGTGGGAATTTAATCCACTGCTCCTGTGGCCACATGGAGAAATTTCCCTTTTTCTTCTTTGTTCACACAGCTCCTGGGGTTCAGCTTTGGTTTTGGCCCTGCCTCTCTGTTTAGGTCGCCCACAGGCATTAGTTCCCCACCCAGGCAGGAGTGGGTTAAAGCAGTGGCTCATTAGGGTGCTCTTGCTCACTCACACCAGGGAGAGGGAGGGGTACAGTAGTCATAATTGGAATGTGGGGCAAGCCTGCAGCAGCAGAAGCTAACATGACATTGCAATGGCCTGAGTTGGGCTGTGTTTTCCCAGGGAAGTTGTCCCTAGATCTCGGGACACTGACAGTAGCATGCTGCACAGGCTCCCAGGGGGAGGGGGGAATAGTGACCTGTGCTTGCACACAGGATTCTTGGTGGCTGCATCCACAGCATTACCATTTCATGTCCGTCTCTGGGGTCCAATCTGATAGCTGTGGCTCATGCCCATCTCTGGAACTCACTTAGGTGGTGCTTTGCCTTCTGTGGGCTCACGGGAAAGAAATCCCCTCTCCTCACGTGCCCCAAGGAAATGGTCTCTTGCCTCTTCGGTAGGTCCAGACTTTTTCCTTGACTCCCTCACGCAGCCAACCCCAGTCCCCTCTCTGGTATCTGACGTCTGAAGCCCAAACCTCAGCTCCCAGCCCCCACCCACCACAGCAGGTGAGCAGACAAGCATCTCAGGTTGGTGAGTGCTGGTCAGCACTGATCCTCTGTGAGGGAATTGCTCCACTTTGCTCTCTGCACCCTGCTGTTGCGCTCTCCTCCGTGGCTCTGAAGCTTCCCCCCCTGCCTAGCCCCTGTCCACAGAAGTGAAGGGGCTTCCTAGCATTTGGAAACTTTTCCTCCTTCACAGCTCCCTCCCAGAAGTGTAGGTCCCATCCCTATTCTTTTGTCTCTGTTTTTTCTTTTTTCTTTTGTCCTACCCAGGTACATGGGGATTTTCTTGCCTTTTGCGAAGTCTGAGGTTTTCTGCTAGTGTTCAGTAGGTATTCTGTAGGAGTTGTTTCACATGTAGATGTATTTTTGATGTATCTGTTGGGAGGAAGGTGGTCTCCATATCTTACTTCTCCACCATCTTGAAGGTCAACCTGTTGCAGTTTTTATTATCATTATTATTGTTGGAGAGGCTTCAATTCAGTTCAAGATTCAAAAAGAGATTCATAGATGGTTTCTCTTTGAGTTCAGTAATTCAGCCATGGGTTGCTGATTTAGTTCAGTCTGAGCCCATGTATTTGTGTGTTGTATATATGGATGCGTAAGTGTCGAGTATGTGCATGGGCACAGATATACATAGCTTGATTTTTATTCAAGCTCATTTCACCCTGTCACTTAGCACTCAGCTGTTGTTTGTTGAATGAGACCTCTGCATGCACAAAAACATCTGGAGCTTCATAAAAAGAAAAACAGTGCCCTGTGGCTGAGTAGGAAGGCCACCAGAGGCAGGAGCATGGGATGAATACCTCCTGGATGGCTGCCTTCTGGGACAGCTCTCACCCCACACACCACTTAGGCAGGGTCCCACTAACTGCTGCTATGGCCCCAACTTTGACCTCTTCCTGGGCTCCCATTTCTATCTGGAAGAGGAAATACAGAGGAATCACCTCTATAAAATTAGTCCATTCAATAGCTATCTGAGCATTTATTATGAGCCAGCCTCTATTTTAGGCTCTAACGATCAAACCCTGAACAAGACAGATACATTTCCTGGTCTCGTGGAGCTCACAGAGCTCTTCAGTGAGATACCTACCTCCTGAATTCTGATTTATAAAAATTTTCACCAGTAGGGCAAGATAGGTGATCTCTATGTCATGTATATAAATATATAAATATAAATATATATATATATATATATATATATATTTGATATATATTTTTTAATTTGTGAAAGATGAAGTTTGTTAGTATTTAGGGTGCAAATCTTACCTCTCTCTAGTCAGAAGTCCATAAATGGCCACCTTAAAGGACACTCACTGTTAAATGAGATGATTTCAAAAGAGAAGGACCCGGAAATGCAACTGAAATGCAGATGATCCTTGGGAGGTGTTTAGGTCTATGCTACTTTTATGTCAAGTGTAAGACATGACTTCAAGAGTTATTGTATGTGGAGAGGGGATCAAGATGGCAGAGTAGGAAGACCCTGAGCTCACATCCTCCCACGGGCACACCAAAATCACAACTACTTACAGAGCAACTATCTCTGAAAATGACATGAGGACAAGCAGAAAAGATTTACCACAAATAAAGATATAAAGGAGCCATAATGAAATGGGTAGGAGTGGCAGAGACAGGGTGTAGTCAGGACCCACAACCCCAGGTCAGCGACTCACAAGTGGGAGGGATATCACAACCACAGAGTCAGTCCCTGAGGAGGGAGGGATCTAGGCCCCACATTGGGCTCCCCAGCCAAGGGGTCTTGCACCAGAAGCTGAGCCCCCAAAATATCTGGCTTTGAAAATCAAGACTCTGCTCTCAAAGGACATGGGCAAAATCTCCCATGCTCTGAGTTCCAATGTAGAGGCAGTAGTTTGAGAGGTGCCTAGGCCACACCCAACTACTGATCTTGGAGAGCCTCTCAGAGAGGCAGGGAGAAACTGAGGCTCCTCCTGGGAACTGAGACACTGGTGGCAGCCATTTTTGTTATCTCATTCTACTGTGCTGATATTTGCACTGGCAGGCACCACTAGCCTATTTGCACGAGGACCCTGCCCTGTCTTGCCCACAAACACGCCCACAGCAGTTATACCAGGGGCCTGCTCTGCTCAACAACATTCCTGCAGCAACACATGAGGCAAGGTGGGGAGGCTAGTTCCACCTACAAGCACACCCACAGTAATTCACCTTGCCACAACAGAAGAGTGCATGCAGCCCACATAGGGGACAACCTCAAAGCATATAGCTCTGGTGGCCAGAGGGGAGTGTGCTGCTCAGCCCCATAGGACATCGTCAGGGAAATGCAAATCAAAGCCAAAATGAGATATCACCTCATACCTGTCAGAATGGCTATCATCAAAAAGTCAACAAATAAAAAGCTTTAGTGAGGATGTGGATAAAATGTAACTCTCATGTGCTGTTGGTAGGATTATAAATTATTGCAACCACTATAGAAAACAGTATTGAAGTTCCTGAAAAATTAAAAATAGAACAACCATACGAACCAACAATTCCACTTCTGGGTATTTATCCAAAGACAACAAAAACATGAATTCAAAAAGTGTATATTCACCTCTGTGTTCATTGCAGCATTATTTATAATAGTCAAGGTATGGAAGCAATCAAAATGTTGACTGATAGAAGAATGAATAAAGAAGATGTATTATTTCTATACAATGGAATATTACTCAGCCATAAAAAAGAATGAAGTCTTGCTATTCACAACAACATGGATGGATCTAGAAGGTATTATACTAAGTGAAATAAGTCAGACAGAGAAAGGCTAATACCACATGATCTCACTTATATGTGAAATCTAATAAAACAAACAAAGCAAAATGAGAACAGACTCATAGATACAGAGAACAAATAGGTAGTTGCAGGAGGGGAGAAGAGTTGAAGGTTGAGTGAAGTAGGTGAAGGGGGTTAAGAGGTACAAACTTCCAATAATAAAATAATCACGGGGATGTGATATTCATCATAAGAAATATGGCCAATAATACTGTAATGACTTTGTATGCAGAGAGGTGGCTATTAGATTAATTGTGGTAATCACCTAGTAATGCAGTTAAATGCTGATCACTATGTTGTACACCTGAAACTAATATAATATTATATATCAACTGTACTGCAAAAAAAATCAAGGGAATTAAAAGCACAAAATTAGGGATAGCAGTTACTCCTAGAGATGAGGCAAGGAAATGGAATAGAGAAGGAAGATATAGGTAGATACAAATAAAATAATATAAAATAAACAAGATAAGAAGTAGCAGTCAGATATTGAGATGCTTGAAATTAAGATTCTAGAGGGAATAAGATTCTTAGTAAGGACAGGATCAAGTGGGTATGACCATGAGAGTTAATGGCTGAGATAAGGTAGAATATGAGATGTTTTGGAGGAGAGGAGATGAAGCAGCTGAAAGGCCAGTGTACTGGAAGATTCAGCTATACAGATATTGAAATCATCAAGAATATAATGGGCATAGTGATGGAGAAAGTGACTGTGAACCAGGAATGAGGGCAAGTGATGCTGGGACGAGCAGATGGTTGCCTAAAGGAAAGTGGCAGATGACATCGTCTGAGGTTGAGTTTCAAATCTGGATGTTTTTAGGGGAGAAAGTGGGACAGTGGTTTGGGACCAGCATGAAGAAGCAAGGAGGACACCTATCCTGTTCCAGACATCAGGGATGTGGGAGAGAAACCAGCCACCCTGAGAGAGGACCGCAGAGGGAGCAGTGTCCTTAGGGAAGAACCAGTTAAACAAGAGGGTAAAAGGGAAATTAGGAAGAAGGGGATTTCCCATCTATACACTGAGTTCCAGAGGCACAGGGAAGAGCTTTGAAAAAAAGAAATTTATTGTGTGTTAAAATCTGTTAAAAGACCCTGTGTGAGTAGATAGCACAGTAGAGTTGGGGAGAAAAGTAACTTTTACTTTATTATAAAATTATTCTTTCTCATTCTGTTACTTAAAAAAATATTTATTGAGCCATTACTCTGAGGCAGGCACTGGTGTCTCAGGCTTTATTACAAATGTGATTATATTTATTACCTGAAGTAGTCCCAGGAATTATCCTGTAACACAGACAAAGCAATTATTATCATTCCCATCATAGTCCTGAGTACTAAGGCTCAATAATGCATAGCTGAGGAGCAGCGCAGGTTACTAGGCAGGGATTATAAACACAGCTTCTGGAGTTTAACTACTTTGGATCAAGTCCTACCTCTGCTGTGTGGCCTCAGGCAAGTGACAACATCTCTGTGCCTCGGTTTCCTCATTGGAAAACAGAGAGAATCATAGTTCCTTCCTCATACATTGTTGTGAGCATTAAGACTAATATTGCAAATTAGACATTTAGAATGCTGTCTGATAGATGGTAAGTACTTACTAAGGGTTGGCCATTATCATCAAACTCAGCCTTATGTTGTCAACACCTCTATCTGCTGTCTCTGTCCATAACTTCAATCTGATTTCACTCTTCGGTGTTTTCATGTTCTCAGATCAGAAGCATTTACATTTCAAACTCTCAAATTCCCCTGGAAATTCTGAGTAGGCTAATCAAAACCATTATGACAAAAGACTGGTGACCATGAACCAACAGAGTCTACCAAGTTTTTCACTTTCCATAGGAAAAAAAGTTATATTTTCTGAGTCCATCTTCTCTCATGGAAATTAAACCACTTGGGATTCTGATAAGCATGATATTCTTTTCACTGAAGCACTAATTATTTTCTTTATATTGTAAAGGTAAAATTTGCCCCCAGAACTGTTACATGCTTTAGTATTCATATATGCAAGGATCCCTTGAGAATTTTTTTTAAAAAGGTTTAGTTTACTTTAGTTTGTTTGAAGAGAACTGTGACTTTTGTTTTCACACACTGACCCCTTAGCCAGCAATCAGTTCATGAGCACACATTTCCTGAACACTTATCTTATGCCAAGCCCTGTGTTAAGTATTGGAGATTCAGAGATAAGTAAGAAATGGTTTCTGACATCATGGCCAAAGGGAAGTTGGAGAGGCAGCTGCCCTCTAAATGGGTATCCACGTGTTCCTATGAGTTACTTTGTTTGCAGAAATCTGATTTGGAGAAAGCATTTGAAAATTGCATGCTGAGCTCACTTCCTCTGGTGCTTTAAGCAAGTTGAAGGTGCCAAGAAACTGATCAGTCTCATAGGTACAATGACCTCCATGGCAAGCACAGAAAATATTGGATCCGTTCTGCCTATAAAGTCACAGAAGTGGGGGAAATCCTGCAGCCTCGGGCCCAGAATGGAGAGACATTTTTGGCCAGGTGGGGAACCCCATGAGGTTGGCAGAATGTCCTGCAGTGGGGCTCTCAGTCCCAAGACCCATGTCTTCTTGGCAAAATAGCAACTTCCGGCTTCAAAGTAAGTGGGCTTTAAGGGCTTATGGAAATGGTTCTGAAAGATGCTTGGCTCTCCAAAAAGTTTTTACAAAATAACATTTCGATAAGTTAAGTGTGAAAGAATCAGAAACAGATGGATTAAGTTTCCCACAGAATGCCCAGGGTTTAACAATTAGAAAAAAAAAAAATGTTTTAAAAAAGGAAGGGAAAATATGTTTGGCCATTGAAGGAGCATTTGGGATATTCCGCCAAACACCTAGCTCTGTCAAGTCCTTTATTTTCTACCACACCACATCTATGGAGCCTTACATGAAGTTAAGTTTGTATTCTGCTGCCACTTTCTCCAAAATATAAACTGTGAAAGATACAGTCAGAAGCCCCTTAGTTGCATAGATCTGTTTCCCAGTATGTGCTCCATGAACCACTGGCTCCATGGGATTCAAGCCTCCATACTCTTGCTCACACCATCCTCCCTGCCAAGGAGGCCCTTCACCTCTCATGGCTCTCAAGGCACACCTCCAGTGCCAACTTCTTGGGACATTTTCTCTGACCCTCTTTCAGCCAGGTCTCCCACATGGCCTGACAACTGTGATTCCTGTTGGGTGGCTCCAGACACCTGGCACCAAAGGGAAATCCTAGTTGTCCACAAACCAGATAAAGAGCAAAGGCCAGTGAACACCTCTGAGAACTAAGTCTGTGCTTCAGTACTACCCCAGTGCACAATTCCAGGGGACATTGGTAACACTGTATTCTATGAGAATGGCACCCTCTATAGCAAAAACAATTGCATGATGCCTCCTGTCTGTGTGCAAAAAGGCAGCTCTACTATATTCATTCATGGCCCTACCTCCTTGCACTTAGACATATGCATTGAAGGTCATGCTACTCAGGACACAGAAGGGACAGGAGCTCACACCATAGTTGGAAGTGGAAAGGAATGTAGGACCCAGTAATTCCAATGGGAGAAACCAAGATGTGGAGTGGCCTACACATTGGTCCAGATTTAATTTGGACCAGTATTTCCTAGAGTATATTCTGTGAGATGTTTGAGGTGTTACACAAAAATAAGGTTCTTTGGTCAAATTAGTTTGGATTTTCTCCAAGACTTCTTAGAGCATGTAATATGTGATTTTTCCATCATAAATTTCCAAAGTGGAAGTGGAGAGAGAATTCGGTAGTGTTTCCCAAACTCATTTTGCCAAGGAACCTATTTTTGTAAAGCATGGTTGTGGCTTTCTGAGAACCACATAAAACAAGAAAAAAAGATGTGGTTTCCTGCCTTTTTACAGTATCCCACCTCAATTTGACTGCTTCACTTCAACCCAGTAACAGTTACTCTGCACCAATTGTCCTTAATGTGAAGTCCATGGATGGGTTACAGGAGGTTTGTGAGTGTCCTGAAGTTGGGTGCAAAATTGCATTTGCATATGTATTCTTAGGAAAGGAATCTTCAGATTTGAAGAGAAGGCCAAGACTCTAAAGTAAGGCAATTCTCTCCAAAGCCCCTCTTCAATACCTTAGTACAATGCAGGGGGTTGGGGGGAGGAGTTCCTTTCATACACAAGTAAATGAGTGTGCAGTAAAAAAAAAATCAATAACAAAAATGTTTATCTTGATATTATTACCCCCGGTCTGTAACAAGGTGAGCAATGTTCCTAATTTGGCCCAGAGTCCTTTTCTAGGCAGGATGTGGAATTTCTACTCTGAAAGGCATGGTTTGGCATTTAACCTCATCATGAGAATTCTGGTTTCCAAGACCCTCACCTCACCCTCTGCCGTTCTACTGACAGGCAGGCTGGCAAGGGCGTGGATGGCAAATCCATTGGAACAGCCCCAGATGCCTTTAGGCATCACAGAAATGGGCCTCATTGTACAAGAAAAGGATCCAAGAAAAAAGGAGGGAGTTCAAAAGATCAAGATGCATTTTCATTGATCTTGGACTTGTAAGAGCTGGACCATCAATCACAATCATTTAAAAATTCCTATTAATGATGCAGAGTGCTAGAGCTCCCATATGGTTTGTCTTTGTAACGTTTGGTTTGGGCATCTCTTTGGAATCAGCATGAGAATCTGTCAGTGTCAGATTCTGCCCTGCGCCTGCTGCCTCACTCAGAGCAGAGGTGTAAGGGAAGGAAGGAAGAACATGTGCTTAATTAGATGCTTTAGGACAAGGGATACTGAGGGCTCAAAGAAGGAGCCAGAAGAGAAGACTGAGAATCCTTTGTCCCTGGGAGAAGGCAGAAAGCTGAAGCAAGATTCAGCCAGGCCAAGGAGAAGGTCCTAGGACATGTCTTGAAATGATAGTGTGGAAGCAGAATGTCTGGAAAGGAATTCTGTTCTGTCCCACGTACTGCTGGCACCAGGGTCAGGGCTAAAAGTGATGCTCCTTGTAGAGAAGCAGTGGGTATTTGAGGGGCTGTGTGTTTGGGACAAATCAACAGTAATTGAGAGAATATCATGAGGCACAGTGCAAAGCACAAAGGTCTTCCTTTCTTGCTCCCTCTCCTGCCTTCGTTGAAGTAAGGCAATGCACACAGGCTTGACACAGGGAGAGAAAAGTTCAGCCCTGCACTATCCAAAATGGAAGCCGATAGTCATGTGTGACAGGTAAAGACTTGAAATGGCTAGTCTGAAGTTGAGATGTGCTGTACATGTAAAATATACATCATAAATGACAGCCTCTTTAATAAGTGGTGCTGGGAAAACTGGACAACTACATGTAGAAGAACGAAATTAGAACACTCCCTAACACCATACACAAAAATAAACTCAAAATGGATTAAAGACCTAAATGTAAGTCCAGACTCTCTAAAACTCTTAGAGGAAAACCTAGGCAGAACACTCTGACACAAGATCCTTTTTGACCTACCTCCTAGAGTAATGAAAATAAAAACAAAAATAAACAAATGGGACCTAATGAAACTTTAAAACTTTTGCACAGCAAAGGAAACCATAAACAAGACAAAAAGACAACATCAGAATGGGAGAAAATGTTCACAAATGAAGCAAATGACAAAGGCTTAATCTCCAAAATGTACAAGCAAGTCATGCAGCTCAATATCAAAAAAACCAAACAGCCCAATCCAAAAATGGCAGAAGACCTAAATAGACATTTCTCCAAAGAAGACTTATAGATAGCCAATAAAAACATGAAAAGATGCTCAACATCACTAATTATTAGACAAATGTAAATCAAAACTACAATGAGGTATCACCTCACACCAGTCAGAATGGCCATCATCAAAAAAATCTACAAACAATAAATGCTGGAGATGGTGTGGAGAAAAGGGAACCCTCCTGCACTGTTGGTGGGAATGTAAATTGATACAGCCACTATGGAAAACAGTATGGAGGTTCCTTAAAAAGCTAAAAACAGAACTACCATAGGACCCAGCAATCCCACTACTGGGCATATAACCTGAGAAGACCATAATTCAAAAAGACACATGCACCCCAATGTTCATAGCAGCACTATTTACAATAACCAGGACATGGAAACAACCTAAATATCCATCAACAGAGGAATGGATAAAGAAGATGTGGTACATATATACATTGGAATATTACTCAGCCATAAAAAGGAGCAAAACTGGGTCATTTGTAGAGACGTGGATGGACCTAGAGAGTGTCATACAGAATGAAGTAAGTCAGGAAGAGAAAAACAAATATCATGTATTAATGCATATATGTGAAATCTAGAAAAATGGTATAGATGATCTTATCTGCAAAGCAGAAATAGAGACATAGATGTAGAGAACAAATGTATGGGATACCAAGGGGGAAAGTGGTGGGGTGGGAGGGATTGGGAGATTGGGTTTGACACATATACACTATTGGTACTATGTATAAAATAGACAACTGGTGGGAACATACTGTATAGCACAGGGACCTCTACTTAATGCACTGTGGTGTCCCAAATGGGAGGGTAATCCAAAAGGGAGGGGATATATGTGTATGTATAGCTGATTCATTTTGCTGTGCAGTAGAAGCAAACACAACATTGTAAAGCAACTATACTCCAATAAAAAACAATCATCTAAATCAGAAAAAAAAGATTTGAAAAAAGAAGATTGTAAAATATAGCATAAATAATTTTATATTGATTACATGTTTAAATGATAATTTTGTTTTCTTTTTTGGGGGGCCTGATCTTTTTTTTTAACAGCTGTATTGAGGTATAATTGACATACAAAAATTGCATGTATTTAATGTGCACAATTTGATGAGTTTGGACGCATGTGTACCCCTATGTACCATCACCACAATCAAAGTAATAAACATATTTATCACCACCAAAAGTCAGTCTCCTCATGTCCCTTCCTTATTTTGTTATTGTTTGTTTTCTTTGTGGTAAGAACACTTAACATGATATGTACCCTCTTAATGAAAAATGTTAAGTGCACAGTACATATTGTTAACTATAGACACAATATTGTACAGCAGATTTCTGAAACGTATTCATCTTGCATAACTGACACTTGGGTAAATAAAATACATTACTGAAATTAATTTATCTTTTTAAAATTTTTATGAAGCTACTAAAATATTTAAATTTACATATGTGACAGGGATAGATTGGGAGTTTGGGATTGACATGTACACACTGCTATATTTAAAACATAATCAATAAGGACCTACTGTAAAAAAATAAAGAAAAGAAAAGAAAGGAAAAAATTACATATGTGAATCCCATTATCTTTCTATTAAACAATGATTTTTCAGAGCATAGCTATATTAGTTTCCTAGGGCTGCCATGACAGAGTATCACAATGTGGCTTAAAACAGCAGAAATGTATTTTCTCACATTTCTGGAGGCCAGAGGTCTGAAATTAAAGTGACATGAAGCTTGTTTCCTTCTGGAGGGTTCTGAGGGAGAGCCTGTACCATGACTCTCTCTTAGCTTTCAGTGGTTGTCAGCCACTCTTTGCATTACTTGACTTGTGAATGCATGTCTCCAATCTCTGTCTCCACCGTCAAATGGTCTTCTTCCTAGTGTGTCTCTCTGTCTGTGTCTTTTCTTCTTATAAGGACACTAGTCATGTTTAGGACCTACCCTACCCCAGGATGGCTTTATCTTAACTTACTAATTACATTTGCAAGGGCTCTATTTCCAAACAAGGTCACATTCTAAGGTTCCAAGAAGGACATGAATTTTGGAAACTCTATTCAATCCAGTATAATGGCTAAACTCATTCTTTTAAGGAAACAGAAGCTCGTGCCTTCCCTTCACAGAGAACACACATTTTCTCATCATGGAGTAGTGAGGTATACCTGCCATGTCCATCCCCTTCTAACCTCATGCCGTGGACCCCAAAAGAACTGCTATCTAATGAGAAGCTTGCTGAGGTAAAACACACTTAGGACAGGAAATTAGGAGACCTGGGTTCTAGCCCTGGCCCTATCATTAACCATCACAGTGGTCATCAGCAGAAATGCTAAACCACTCTGAGCTTCAGAGTTTCCCCATTTCTGCAATGGAAATACAAGCCCCTGCACTTCCAAATTCACAAGATAGCTGCGACAATCACATTGGAAAATTGTGAAAGTGCTTTTAAAAGTACTAGTAACCTACATGCAAATGTAAGCCTTTGTTACAGGCTGCCTACTGTGGTCCCTTCTCTATAACTTGGGAGAAATAGGAGAATCGTTCTAAATGCTGGGGAATCTGGGATATCTCAACCTCAAGCACAGCTGGAGATGGACTCCTGCAAAATCTTCCCTGCAGAAATGTCCCTTTTGATCCAATCTTCCTGCTGCAGCTAGAGAGTTATTCATATTTTTAAATTTTGTATCATGTTACTTACTCCCTGCTTAAAAGTTTTTACATATACATACATATATATATATATATATATATATATATATATATATATATATAGGCTCATTATATATATAATGAACTTGCCTACTTCTGACGCAGAGAGAGAAGGAGTTTTGGATGGTCTTTTGCTCGTCTCTCTCTGATTGAGGTTCTAGGATTGGAGTCAGGCGAAATAAACAGAAGATCTCAGTTGATGAAAGATTTGAAAAATTGTCTGATGTAGGGAGGAGGAAATGGGCATCAAGCTACCTGGAATGCATGCAGCCATTGAGACCCAAGACAACTAAGCCAACTGTAAACCAGGCCCAATCATCTGGGCAAAGAGCAGCAACTTCTGCAAGACCAGGTTCCAACGGCACATCAGAGAGAGGAGGCCCAGAGGAAGCCTGAATTAGAAACACTTGCTGTTTCTCATTAGGCCTAAGATAGTTATTTATTTTGTTTTTCCCAGACTGTTTTATTTGGCAGATACTGGGTGAAATGGCATCCTCTTTTCCCAGGGTCCTTGAAGCTGCTTGTTTGTTTTTGCAATTGGCCGTTTTACAAGTAGGGGTCACGGGCACTCACATGGAGACCCGATACCACTGGTGAGCCTGTTACTTTGCTGAAATACAGGGCTTGGGTAGGGTAGGCTGCACAGCAAAAAGGCCTGGTCCCAGGATGGCAACGCATTTCCCACCTACATTCCTGGTGGCTACTGTTTGCAGCTCTGCCAAGCAGCCTTCCAAAGTCATCCTCCCCCACCACGCACTGAAAATCTCTAAGTCAACTGTGAATTTGCTATTGATGCTTCCTGCATCTCCAGCAATTCTCTATCAATACCACCCCCTTCTTAAAAATCCCAGTGCTCCAGAGCCATCCCAATCAGCCTGTTCTGTGAGAAGCTAAGCCTATGCCATCCAAGTACGGTGACCAGATGTCCCCAGTTTACCTGGGACAGTTTTAGTTTATACTTGCTATGCAGATATAATAGTGCCCTGGCTTTTCTGTCTCAAAACTTTCAAGAGTATGTAGGTTCCCAAAAACACTGAAAATAGAGTTACCATATGATCCAGCAATCCCACTCCTGGGCTATATCCAGAGAAAACCATGATTCGAAAAGATACATGCACCCCAATGTTCATTGCAGTGCTACTTACAACAGCCAAGACATGCAAGCAACCTAAATGTCCATCGACAGAGGAATGGATAAAGAAGGTGTGGTACCTATATACAATGGAATATTACTCAGCCATAAAAAAGAACAAAATAATGCCATTTGCAGCAACATGGATGGACCTAGAGATTATCATACTAAGTGAAGTCAGACAGAGAAAGACAAATCTCATACGATATCACTCATATGTGGAATCTAATTTTTTAATGATACAAATGAGCTTATTTATAAAACAGAAACAGACTTACAGATATCAAAACAAACTTATGGTTGCCAAAGAGGAAACCTGTGGGGATGGGGAGGGATAAAGCAGGAGCTTGGTATTAACATGCACACACTGTTATATATTAGATAACCAGCAAGGACCTACTGTATAGCACAGGGATCTCTACTCAATATTCTATGATAACATATATATATAACTGAATCACTTTGCTATACACCTGAAACTAATACAACATTGTAAATCAACTATACTCTAATAAAATTTTTAAAAATACACAGAATTTTCAAGCATATATTTAATAATTTTTTGTGGAAACAAAAATAAAGATATACCTTTAAATACTGTCAAAAAAATTCAAAATTGTCCTGGCTTCGATGAAAAGTTATAGAGACTTTCCATTTCCAATGTATGTTTTCTGAAGAGTTTTCTTTTGAATGATTGTACCGGGAGATATCTAGAGCAATAAGTTTGGGAAACACCACATGCCTTGTCTTAGAGAGTCACAGTTTACGTTAGCAAATTAAGGGCTCTGAAAAGTCCCTGAGTAAAGATTTCTGTTTAATTTTGTTTAATCCACTGTTCCCTATACTTATTAAACCACAGCCCTGATTTTTAATAAACACCTATTAATAGTTTCTTGGAAAGCAGTTCGGAAAACGTCTCCTGAAGTGTTAGAGACTCAATGTGCTGCTCCTCTCAGGTACCAAATTTCAGAGCTCCCTCAGAGAGAATCACAAAATCATCTGAAGGGTAGATGGTGTCCTCTGCAAATTATCTGTATTCGTCATAACTATATTTTTTGAACTAAACATCAGAAATGTGATCTGACACATAGTCTAAAAATGAGACAAGAGATTTGAAATCAGCACAGACCGAAACAAACATGAGTTTTCTATATACAGGCCTCCCTCCATTCTCCCTCACAGTTGGCCTCAGGACAGATTTTCAGCTCCTCACCAGGAGCCTGCGGGGCTGGTGCCACCAACAGGTCCCAGCTCATCTCTGAAATTCTCCCAGGGCAATAATGAGGCACTATTGCTCCCTCCCATAGTCTTGCCTCCTATACTTCACAGAAATGAGCCACACAGAAGCCAAGTGTGTAGGCATACGGGTGCTCACGGATTCTTGCAGAGGCTCCCACCATGGGGTCACAACAGCTCCTCCCTGATTCATGGGATAAAGATATAAATGACCAGAGTTAGCCCACCCGCTCTGTAATTGTTGCCGTGAAAACAAACCAAATTCTACTGTACTTCTGACAAATCTGGGTGTCTAAAAGGTCTAAGCTCTTATCTCATTGTGCAGTGCCCAGTACACAGAAGGCATCTGCAAACATTACAAACTAAAGACACTTAGAGACTAGAGAAGTGAACATCTTTGTTTTTATAGACATAAATTTAGGATTTTTTTCTGTCGTAATTTTTTATTTCTCTACTCAAAAGATCTATGCTAACAAATTGTTTCTGGCTTTGAAAATTTTTTTCCCATTTGTTACAGGCTTGGTCATAGTCCACAGTTATCATCTTTAATGTTCCTCTGAAATCGTAAACAATACCTAGGTGATGTGCCTGTGTCCACCTCTTACAAAATGACTTCTCCCTGACCCTCAGCAGAGAGACAGACAAAATAGACTCTGAACAATTCTGGGTATAAGTAGTAGATGACATAAAAAATGTAATCCAGAGGTGAGCCTCTGACAATCCATAATCTATCATAATCTGCAGAATTATTTGGTGATATTGACTCTCTTTATCTTGGTTCCCAACACATAGATCCCCTTTGATCTTTGGGGGAATTTTTTCTTCTCACCCAAACTGGACACTAAATCATATACTACTCAGAAGAATTTTATAGAGCTGGACACTCCTGGCCCTATCAAGTCATGCTGACTGCATCCTGGCCTCTTCAATATTGAGGATTAAACTGGAAGAATGAACCCTGTTATCAGTCAGTTTCCTCTAGAAATTTCCAGGAAGAATATTGGATATAGCTGAACCATTGAAAAATAAGGCCTGCATGACTTTATTTTTTTTTTGATTTTTTAAACATCTTTATTGGAGTATAATTGCTTTACAGTGGTGTGTTTCTGCTTTATAACAAAGTGAATCAGCTATACATATGTAATCTTTTTTTTCTGCTTTATAACAAATTTAATCAGTTATACATATACATATGTTCCCATATCCCCTCCCTTTTGCGTCTCCCTCCCACCCTCCCTATCCCACCCCTCCAGGCGGTCACAAAGCACCGAGCTGATCTCCCTGTGCTATGCGGCTGCTTCCCACTAGATATCTACCTTACGTTTGGTAGTGTATATATGTCCATGCCACTCTTTCACTTTGTCACAGCTTACCCTTCCCCCTCCCCATATCCTCAAGTCCATTGTCTAGTAGGCCTGTGTCTTTATTCCTGTCTTACCCCTATGTTCTCCATGACACTTTTTTTTCTTAAATTCCATATATATGTGTCAGCATACAGTATTTGTCTTTCTCTTTCTGACTTACTTCACTCTGTATGACAGACTCTAGGTCCATCCACGTCATTAAAAATAGCTCAATTTCGTTTCTTTTTATGGCTGAGTAATATTCCATTGTATATATGTGCCACACATTCTTTATCCATTCATCCGATGATGGACACTTAGGTTGTTTCCATCTCTGGGCTATTGTAAATAGGGCTGCTATGAACATTTTGGTACATGTCTCTTTTTGAATTATGGTTTTCTCAGGGTATATGCCCAGTAGTGGGATTGCTGGGTCATATGGTAGTTCTATTTGTAGTTTTTTAAGGAACCTCCATACAGTTCTCCATAGTGGCTGTACTAATTCACATTCCCACCAGCAGTGCAACAGTGTTCCCTTTCTTCCACACCCTCTCCAGCATTTACTGTTTCTAGATTTTTTGATGATGGCCATTCTGACTGGTGTGAGATGATATCTCATTGTAGTTTTGATTTGCATTTCTCTAATGAGTAAAGATGTTGAGCATCCTTTCATGTGTTTGTTGGCAGTCTGTATATCTTCTGTGGAGAAATATCTATTTAGGTCTTCTGCCCATTTTTGGATTGGGTTGTTTGTTTTTTTGTTATTGAGCTGTATGAGCTGCTTGTAAATTTTGGAGATTAATCCTTTGTCAGTTGCTTCATTTGCAAATATTTGCTCCCATTCTGAGGGTTGTCTTTTGGTCCTGTTTATGGTTTCCTTTACTGTTCAAAAGCTTTTAAGTTTCATTAGGTCCCATGTGTTTATTTTTGTCTTTATTTCCATTTCTCTAGGAGGTGGGTCAAAAAGGATCTTGCTGTAATTTATGTCAGAGAGTGTTCTGCCTATGCTTTCCTCTAAGAGTTTGATAGTGTCTGGCCTTACTTTTAGGTCTTTAATCCATTTTGAGCTTATTTTTGTGTATGGTGTTAGGGAGTGATCTAATCTCATACTTTTACATGTCCCTGTCCAGTTTTCCCAGCACCACTTATTGAAGAGGCTGTCCTTTCTCCACTGTACATTCCTGCCTCCTTTATCAAAGATAAGGTGACCATATGTGCGTGGGTTTATCTCTGGGCTTTCTATCCTGTTCCATTGATCTATCTTTCTGTTTTTGTGCCAGTAGCATACTGTCTTGATTACTGTAGCTTTGTAGTATAGTCTGAAGTCAGGGAGCCTGATTCCTCCAGCTCCATTTTTCGTTCTCAAGATTGCTTTGGCTATTTGGGGTCTTTTGTTTTTCCATACAAATTGTGAAATTTTTTGTTCTAGTACTGTGAAAAATGCCAGTGGTAGTTTGATAGGGATTGCATTGAATCTGTAGATTGTTTCGGGTAGTAGAGTCATTTTCACAATGTTGATTCTTCCAATCCAAGAACATGGTACATCTCTCCATCTATTTGTATCATCTTTAATTTCTTTCATCAGTGTCTTATAATTTTCTGCATACAGGTCTTTTGTCTCCTTAGGTAGGTTTATTCCTAGATATTTTATTCTTTTTGTTGCAGTGGTAAATGGGAGTGTTTCCTTGATTTCACTTTCAGATTTTTCATCATTAGTATATAGGAATGCCAGAGATTTCTGTGCATTAATTTTGTATCCTGCTACTTTACCAAATTCATTGATTAGCTCTAGTAGTTTTCTGGTAGCATCTTTAGGATTCTCTATGTATAGTATCATGTCATCTGCAAACAGTGACAGCTTTACTTCTTCTTTTCCGATTTGGATTCCTTTTATTTCCTTTTCTTCTCTGATTGCTGTGGCTAAAACTTCCAAAACTATGTTGAATAAGAGTGGTGAGAGTGAGCAACCTTGTCTTGTTCCTGATCTTAGTGGAAATGGTTTCAGTTTTTCAGCATTGAGGACGATGCTGGCTGTGGGTTTGTCATATATGGTCTTTATTATGTTGAGGAAAGTTCCCTCTATGCCTACTTTCTGCAGGGTTTTTATCATAAATGGGTGTTGAATTTTGTTGAAAGCTTTCTCTGCATCTATTGAGATGATCATATGGTTTTTCTCCTTCAATTTGTTAATATGGTGTATCACGTTGATTGATTTGCGTATATTGAAGAATCCTTGCATTCCTGGAATAAACCCCACTTGATCATGGTGTATGATCCTTTTAATGTGCTGTTGGATTCTCTTTGCTAGTATTTTGTTGAGGATTTTTTCATCTATGTTCATCAGTGATATTGGCCTGTAGTTTTCTTTCTTTGTGACATCCTTGTCTGGTTTTGGTATCAAGGTGATGGTGGCCTCGTAGAATGAGTTTGGGAATGTTCCTCCCTCTGCTATATTTTGGAAGAGTTTGAGAAGGATAGGTGTTATCTCTTCTCTAAATGCTTGACAGAATTCGCCTGTGAAGCCATCTGGTCCTGGGCTTTTGTTTGTTGGAAGATTTTTTATCACAGTTTCAGTTTCACTGCTTGTGATTGGTCTGTTCATATTTTCTATTTCTTCCTGATTCAGTCTTGGAAGGTTGTGCATTTCTAAGAATTTGTCCATTTCTTCCAGATTGTCCATTTTATGGGCATAGAGTTGCTTGTAGTAATCTCTCATGATCTTTTGTATTTCTGCAGTGTCACTTGTTACTTCTCCTTTTTCATTTCTAATTCTATTGATTTGAGTCTTCTCCCTTTTTTTCTTGATCGGTCTGGCTGATGGTTTATCAATTTTATTTATCTTCTCAAAGAACCAGCTTTTACTTTTATTGATCTTTGCTATTGTTTCCTTCATTTCCTTTTCATTTATTTCTGATCTGATTTTTATGATTTGTTTCCTTCTGCTAACTTTGGGATGTTTTTGTTCTTCTTTCTCTAATTGCTTTAGATGCAAGGTTAGGTTGTTTATTCGAGATGTTTCCTGTTTCTTAAGGTAGGATTGTATTGCTATAAACTTCCCTCTTAGAACTGCTTTTGCTGCATCCCATAGGTTTTGGGTCATCGTGTCTCCATTGTCATTTGTTTCTAGGTATTTTTTAATTTCCTTTTTGATTTCTTCAGTGATCACTTCGTTATTAAGTAGTGTATTGTTTAGCCTCCATGTGTTTGTATTTTTTACAGCTCTTTTCCTGTAATTGATATCTAGTCTCATAGCATTGTGGTCGGCAAAGATACTTGATACAATTTCAATTTTCTTAAATTTACCAAGGCTTGATTTGTGACCCAAGATATGATCTATCCTGGAGAATGTTCCATGAGCACTTGAGAAAAATGTATATTCTGTTGTTTTTGGATGGAATGTCCTATAAATATCAACTAAGTCCATCTTGTTTAATGTATCATTTAAAGCTTGTGTTTCCTTATTTATTTTCATTTTGGATGATCTGTCTATTGGTGAAAGTGGGGTGTTAAAGTCCCCTACTATGATTGTATTACTGTTGATTTCTCCTTTTATGGCTGTTAGTATTTGCCTTATGTATTGAGGTGCTCCTGTATTGGGTGCATAAATATTTACAGTTGTTATATCTTCTTCTTGGATCAATCCCTTGATCATTATGTAGTGTCCTTCTTTGTCTCTTGTAAGAGTCTTTATTTTAAAGTCTATTTTGTCTGATATGAGAATTGCTACTCCAGCTTTCTTTTGGTTTCCATTTGCATGGAATATCTTTTTCCATCCCCTTACTTTCAGTCTGTATGTGTCTCTAGGTCTGAAGTGGGTCTCTTGTAGACAGCATATATACAGGTCTTGTTTTTGTATCCATTCAGCCAATCTGTGTCTTTTGGTTGGAGCATTTAGTTCATTTACATTTAAGGTAATTATTGATATGTATGTTCCTATTCCCATTTCCTTAATTCTTTTGGGTTTGTTATTGTAAGTCTTTTCCTTCGTTGTGTTTCTTGCCTAGAGAAGTTCCTTTAGCATTTGTTGTAAAGCTGGTTTGGTGGTGCTGAACTCTCTCAGCTTTTGCTTGTCTGTAAAGCTTTTAATTTCTCCATCAAATCTGAATGAGATCCTTCCTGGGTAGAGTAATCTTGGTTGCAGGTTTCTCTCCTTCATCACTTTAATTATGTCCTGCCACTCCCTTCTTGCTTGTAGAGGTTCTGCTGAGAGATCAGCTGTTATCCTCATGGGGATTCCCTTGTGTGTTATTTGTTGTTTTTGCCTTGCTGCTTTTTTTTTTTTTTTTTTCTTTTTGTGGTACGCGGGCCTCTCACTGTTGTGGCCTCTCCCGTTGCGGAGCACAGGCTCCGGACGCGCAGGCCCAGCGGCCACGGCTCACGGGCCCAGCCGCTCCGCGGCATATGGGATCCTCCCAGACCGGGGCACGAACCCGTATCCCCTGCATCGGCAGGCGGACTCTCAACCACTGCGCCACCAGGGAGGCCCTGCCTTGCTGCTTTTAATATTATTTCTTTGTGTTTCATTTTTGACAGTTTGATTAATATGTGTCTTGGTGTATTTCTCCTTGGATTTATTCTGTATGGGACTCTCTGTGCCTCCTGGACTTGATTAACTATTTCCTTTCCCATATTAGGGAAGTTTTCAACTATAATCTCTTCAAATATTTTCTCAGTCTCTTTCTTTTTCTCTTCTTCTTCTGGAACCCCTATAATTCGAATGTTGGTGCGTTTAATGTTGTCACAGAGGTCTCTGAGACTGTCCTCTGTTCTTTTCATTCTTTTTTCTTTATTTTGCTCTGCAGCAGTTATTTCCACTATTTTATCTTCCACCTCACTTATCCTTTCTTCTGCCTCAGTTATTCTGCTATTGATCCCATCTAGAGTATTTTTCATTTTATTTATTGTGTTTTTAATTGATGCTTGATTCATCTTTAGTTTTTCTAGGTCCTTGTTAACTGTTTCTTGCTATTTGTCTATTCTATTTCCAAGATTTTGGATCTTGGAAATAGAATATTGGATCATCTTTACTATCATTATTCTGAATTCTTTTTCAGGTAGACTCCCTATTACCTCTTCATTTGTTAGGTCTGGTGGGTTTTTATCTTGCTCCTTCTCCTGCTGTGTGTTTTTCTGTCTTCTCATTTTGCTTATGTTACTGTGTTTGGGGTCTCCTTTTTGCAGGCTGCAGGTTCGTAGTTCCCGTTGTTTTTGGTGTCTGTCCCCAGTGGCTAAGGTTGGTTTAGTGGGTTGTGTAGGCTTCCTGGTGGAGGGGACTAGTGCCTGTGTTCTGGTGGATGAGGCTGGATCTTGTCTTTCTGGTGGGCAGGTCCACATCTGGTGGTATGTTTGGGTGTCTGCGGACTTTTTAT
Source organism: Mesoplodon bidens (assembly GCF_964165515.1). Classification (NCBI taxonomy): domain Eukaryota; kingdom Metazoa; phylum Chordata; class Mammalia; order Artiodactyla; family Ziphiidae; genus Mesoplodon; species Mesoplodon bidens. Next base: position 80,912,388 of record NC_138177.1, on the reverse strand, counting down.
GATTTTAGGCCACCTCTCTGCTAATGGGTGGCGTTGTGTTCCTGTCTTGCTAGTTGTTTGGCATAGGGTGTCCAGCACTGTAGCTTGCTGGTCGTTGAGTGAAGCTGGGTGTTGGTGTTGAGATGGAGATCTCTGGAAGATTTTCGCCGTTTGATATTATGTGGAGCTGGGAGGTCTCTTGTGGACCAGTGTCCTGAAGTTGTCTCGCCCACCTCAGAGGCACAGCACTGACTCCTGGCTCCTCAATTTGGGATGATTTGTTGTCTGTTCATGTATTCCACAGATGCAGGGTACATCAAGTTGATTGTGGAGCTTTAATCCACTGCTTCTGGGGCTGCTGGGAGTGATTTCCCTTTCTCTTCTTTGTTCTCACAGCTCCTGGGTCTCAGCTTTGGATTTGGCCCCGCCTCTGCGTGTAGGTTGCCGGAGGGCGTCTGTTCTTCGCTCAGCCAGGACAGGGTTAAAGGAGCAGCCGCTTCGGGGACTCTGGCTCACTCAGGCCGTGGGGGAGGGAGGGGCACGGAGTGCAGGCTGAGCCTGCAGCGGCAGAGGCCGGCGTGACGTTGCCTCAGCCCGAGGCGTGCCATGCGTTCTCCCAGGGAAGCCGTCCCTGGATCCCGCGACCCCGGCAGTGACGGGCTGCACAGGCTCCCGGAAGGGCGGCGTGGACAGCGATCTGTGCTCGCACCCAGGCCTCTTGGCGGCGGCAGCAGCAGCCCCAGCGTCCCACGCTCCTCTCTGGGCTCCGCGCTTTCAGCCGCGGCTCGCGCCTGTCTGTGGAGCTCCTTTAAGCAGCATTCTTAATCCCCTCTCCTCGTGCACCAGGAAACGAAGAGGGAAGAAAAAGTCTCTTGCCTCTTCGGCAGCTCCAGAGTTTTCCTGGACTCCCTCCCGGCCAGCTGTGGTTCATTAGCCCCCTTCAGGCTGAGTTCCCGCCGCCAGCCCCAGTCCTCTCCCTGTGCTCTGACCAAAGCCCAAGCCTCAGCTTCCAGCACCGCCCGCCCCGGCGGGCGAGCAGACAAGCCTCTCGGTCTGGTGAGTGCCGGTCGGCGCCGATCCTCTGTGTGGGAATCTCTCCGCTTTGCCCTACCCAGGTACGTGGGGAGTTTCTTGCCTTTTGGGAGGTCTGAGGTCTTCTGCCAGCGTTCAGTAGGTGTTCTGTAGGAGTTGTTCCACGTGTAGCTGTATTTCTGGTGTATTAGTCCACTGTTTGATTATAAAAGGATGTAAGTCAGGAGAAGGCAGATGGAAGAGATGCAGAGGGCAGGTATGGGGAAAGGGTGTGGACCTTCCATGCCCACTGCAGGAGCCACTCTCCTAGCACCTCCATGTGTTCACCCCCTGCATGACTTTATTAAAAAAGTAAGGATTGTTTCTCTGTGGAAGGTGAAGGCTCAGGATGGTCTGCACTTGATTATATAGAAATGATGTCTACACTTCCACTGAAGCCAAAATAAGAGAAAGTTAGAGTAAGAAACAATTTGGTTCTGTGGAAGGGCTCTGGGAGAGACCCTCTGGATATAGGATGCTTCATCCATTCACTTCTTGTTCATCAATCACTTAACAAAAATTTACTATGGTTTGGACACTGCAATCCCCAAGCTTATGGAGACCAGGAAGAACAATTCTGGTTCTTTAGATACACACCGACCAGTTGGGAAGACAGCACACAAATGAATGATGACCATGTGTGAGTTAGTACTAAGAGAGGGGAATGAAGAACCCAGAGGATGGAGCAAGTAATTAACATTTTGAACAACATCCTAAAGGGGGTAGTTCTTCTCATGGACAAAGTGGACCAGGGCACTCCAGGCCAATTAAATGTTCTCCACAGAAGTAAACAAGTGTTAAACAGTATAGCATTAGTTAGCACAAAGAACAATGAGGAAGGGTGAGAGAGGAGGCTGGTGTTAGATTGCCCAAAGGCACAGGGGTGGATCACTGAGGCCCTCCACTATTCAGCAACTCTCAGATTCATGACTATTTTCCTCCAGGCTGTCACCAGCTTTTATGCCATGAAATGATAGAGTAGCTCTTGTTAACCATGTCAAAAGCTCAAAGTAGAAGGTCAAACCAAAGACAGAATGAGGACAATGCTGATGGATTTCTCTGCCCAGTTTAAGAGGATCCATATGCTCACTGGAAACTGCACCAAGGGCCAAGATCATGTGCATATACACCACATATTGCCTTACGAAGAGGATCATCTAGGTTTTTCCTGACGAATGGATGTTTGACCCAACCAAAGATGCCCCTAGCCACAGGAGAAATCATATAGTGATTTGCCTGCTTTAAAGTTTCGTAGTCATACAGTCTACACCCAGGCACCCTTAATGAGGCTGCTTAAATCTAAAGCCTCCACAGAACAATGGTGTCACCCATCTGGTTAAGCAAGGTGGGTGTGAATTTCTGCTAGCCCAAAGTTAGGACTTGCCCCATACTTGAAGAAAGCAGTACTACTTTCAAGAGAGCGTGTTGCCCCCAAAATGGAGCCCAGAACTAATTGAGCAGGTTTCACTTTATAGCTCAGTAGGGATGGCAGCAGTGCCTGTGATTTTCCGTGAGCTAAGCCTTAGAGCAGAGGCCCCTGGGTATCTTCAGAAGAAACCTAGGCATCCAGCACCAGAAATATTGGAGCTAGTAGGGAATTGCTACAGACATCATGCCCACTGGCCCATGCTTTGTCATAAACATTATTGAATCTCTTTGGCTCAGAAGTCTCTGTTTTTTGTTTCAAATATAGTAACTTCTCCTAAAGAAAGCCAGAGATAAGTTCTGTAGCATTGAGAGTCCCAGGAGCTGGAGCTTTATTTTCTACACTACTTCTCTGAATAATTAGTTTTTGGATTTTTTCTTCCAGAAAATTTCCTACAAGCTCAATTCGATTGCCCCTGTCACCTGACAGGGTCGGCTTCATGGGTCCCACACTCAGAAGGGACCACACCTAGTTTAATGCTCTGTTGTGCCATCTTGAAATTATCAGATTTTTAAAAAGGAGCCCCTCATTTTCATTTTGCACTGGACCCTGCCTATTATGTAGTGGTCTTGACTGCAACCAACTGAAATAATAATCTTTGGCTTTGGAGAAACACTCTTTTACATTTTCAAAGTGTCTTTACATCTCTCATTTCATTTGATCCTCATAATTAAGCAGTCAGAAAAGAAGAGAAAGTGGTAGAGAAGATGTCACCTTGAAGGCAGAAGAAATCTGAGTTCAAATCTAGGCTCTGCAGTAATCCTGAGCTAGTGATTTAATTTCTCTGATCCTCAGCTTCCTCTTCTGTAAAATAGCAGTACTACCTGCCACATTAAAGCGGATGTGAGAATTATGTAAAATATATGTAACAGTGCCTGGCACATGGTAGACACTGAATAAGTCTCTCCCCTCTTCTCTTCTAACTCTTCTTTCTGTTCCCTGACTCTCCCAATTTGTAAAGTATAAAAATTAAAACTGAGAGGTTGAAATGATCTGCCAAGTGTGTAATTCTGCATCCTCTGAAAAGTAAAGTCAAGCTGGGATTAAATGTACATTGATTTAATTAGGAGAATGCCTGTGTGAGTGAAATGGAGAAGGAGCCAGAAAAAAGATGGAAGAGCTGTCAGACTAGGAAGCAAGTCTGATTCTGAGTTAAAGGGAGAGCAAGAGAAAGTTGGGTGAAAATTTCCTAGACTCTGTACCATTTAAGGAAGATGCGGCAAGGCCACTGGGGAGTCCTTGGGTTAGCTAGAGTCAGCTGTCAGCAGAATCCCACATCTCCCAGGAATGGTCTCACCTTAGTATCTTGGCCACACCATCCTTGGCTGGAGCAGCTCATGTGAGGCACAACCTCAATATCAAACACACTGTGGATTTCAGGGTGCAGCACTTAGGCCCTTTGTCAATTATTCTACCTCTATCTGGAGGGGTGTGAGATGCATTTTCATGGCCACCACATCAAACTTCACAATGAGCTGATGCCCAAGCCAGATCCACTCTTGACTCTTACCTGCAAGGAATTCAACTACCCCAGCAACCTCCTGGACTGTGAAGGAAATTGTTTTTGAGCCATTGCTTTCTCAAAGAGCAGGACAGCTTTCTGTTAGAATCGGCAATTCTGCCTGCTCCTAGACAGAGAGGGTCTGTCTGCTGAGGATGCCTTTGTCCTGTCTCTCTGAGGAAGTGAAACATTACTACAGAATGTTTTTGTGGCTGTTCAACTCAACTATGAATTTTTGGAGACCAGGAGAGATTTATTCAGTCATGGAGGCATAACTCCATTCAGGGTTATCCAGGGGAAATTGTTCAAAAATTATCTTTTGACTGCAATGGTCCATGAAATAATTTAAAAGAAAGAAATGGGAAACAAAAGAAAGAAGGAAGGAAACAGAGGTGAGGGAAGAGGAAAGCAACTTCTTACTTACAAAGAACATTCACATACATCACAATGTTGACCCATCACTCTGAGAAGCAGGTGAAGATAGATCGAGTGATATTATTCTTATTTTAAAAATGTGGAAATTGAAATTGAGAAAGGTTAAACCACTGGCCCAAATTTCCATAGCTCATAAAAGGCAGAGCTGGAATGCCAGGCCCTGCCTTCTGCTCTCCTCCGGGAAGACTGGGTCTATACAACACCAATAAAGGCCTTCAAGTGAATCATAGAAAATGCTAGTCATTTCTAACCATTATTCTAACTGCAAACCGTTATTCTGGCAGTTCAACACCATCCCCCAGTTCCATATACTCCCTTTCAAGCTTTCTTAGGGCTCTAGAGCCCAGGACATATAGTCACTGCTACCATTTGTAGGAGGGAGAAGGGAAGATGACAAAAAGCAGAGTCAAACTTAATTAATCAAGAGTAAGCAGATGGTGGGCAGAGGAGAAGAGGAAGAAAGAGAGAGTAAGTGGTCTAGGCCTAAATAGGCATGAATCCAAATAAACGAATGTTTTCAAAGTAAATTCACTTTTGCTTTGTTGTTTTCACCTGAGTGAAGTTTTAGTAGAAATTCTTCAAAGATTTGCCTTCAGGAACAAAAATTATTATAATATATGTTTCTTGCTCACTCAACTGTCCCTAATTCAGTTTTTAATGCTGAGAACAGGGTCTGAAATTTAGTTTACTTCTCTAGTATACATTGAGAAAGATGATTTAAACTGATTAGTGGGGGAAAATAACAAGAATATGGGGATATTTGATATTAATCCATTTCAATGAAAAATAAAATTTTATTTACCCATTTAGAGCACTGATTTATTTACCAAAAAAGGAATGCACAGATTAAGTTAGGCTTGTTCACTGAAAACAGACATAAAAATAGGTAAGATTTAATCAGGTTGAAAATGATAGAATAAAACCAACTTCTTTTTAAAAATATTGTTTCATTCTTTTTTTTTTTTTTTTTGCGGTATGTGGGCCTCTCACTGTTGTGGCCTCTCCCATTGTGGAGCACAGGCTCTGGATGCACAGGCTCAGTGGCCATGGCTCACGGGCCCAGCCCCTCCACAGCATGTGGGATCTTCCCGGACCTGGGCACGAACCCATGTCCCGTGCATCGGCAGGCAGACTCTCAACCACTGCGCCACCAGGGAAGCCCTTATTTTATTCATTCTTAATCCCTAATTCAGTCCAGCTTTCTTATATCCTACTTCCTCTTTACCAACACCACCACAGCTTCACACATACCCTGCTCAGTTAATCTAAATTAAAGAAATTTTGTTGTGTTTGCATGGTAAATTTGTAGAAGCTTATTTCCATCCATGATGCCAAGTGAGAAAGTGAAGGCCCATGGTGAAATCTAATACAGGCATTGTGCCTTTATTTTTCCCTGCAAAAATCATAGAACCAAACCTTCTACCCAATTTGGGAGTCCCCATAACAATATCCTTCAAAAGTACTACTGTCTCCATAGGAACTCTCCAGGGATAAAGACTTCTTAGCAATGCCACGAATCATGACTTTCTCGAATGAGTGACTCCAACAACTAGAAAATCATTTATTTTACTTTAAGTCAAATCAACTCTTCAATTATTGGAAGATATTTATCCCAGCATCCATTCATCTTCTCTTTTCCAAGTTACAGATAAATAATTCTGTCAAACTCACAAGACATCCATAAAGAGATTGGCCCCATTTCTTTGAAACTTGTCCTTATTCTTGAGTGTAATACAGAGATCTGAACTGTTACACCACTGAATTTGTCTTTCCTTTCTTTAAAATGGGGTTACTAATAGTATCTACCTCATAGACATGTGTTGAATAGGAAAAGACATGATCCAGACTGAAGTGCTTACCAGTATCTGTGTTCCGTTCATCCTCTTGGGCACACAGTTGGAATATCAGTTCCAGTTTCCCTCGCAGTTAGAGGAGGCATATAACTGAGTTCCAGGCAATGAAAGGTGAGCAGAAGCAACAAGTACCACTTTCAGATCTGTTCTGTTTCCCCCACCAAAATTTCTTGTGTGTGATTTTCCTCCTTTTTTACCATCTGCTTGTTGAATGGAGAGGATTCCAAGAACCTAGAGGAGGATGGAACCACAAGATAAATAGAGCCTGAGTTTCTGCATGACTGCATCCCTTCACCCCCATCTCTCCCCTGACCCACACAGGTGTGTAACATAAAGAATAAAATTTTATTATATTGTCAATGAGATTTTAGAGTTGTTTCAGCCATTAGCCTAATACTACTTCTATGTATATTAGACTAATTTATTCATGTAAAAACACAGTGCCAGGTACAGAAAAAGTACTTAATAAATATGAGCTACTATTACCACTAATAGAACCTTTATCACTACTACTGCTGCAGTTACCTCTACTACAGACATAATCTGACTGCAATCCAATCAATGTATTTCCCTTGGTCCAATCACTTCCGCCTGAAATCGAATCTACTAGTTCAGGAGCCACAGCATACTTTGACTTAAACTGAAATTTCGGTCAACAACTCTAAGAAGAAAGATCCAGATATTTTTTCACACGTGCTTCTTTCAACATAGTTCTCCCCCTTTCTGTATTTTCAAGAACGGAAAATTTTCAAATTTTAAAGTAAAAATAAATATGCACCTTTGATAGTTTCGCTAATTTTCATTATTGGTCCATTTTGAAGATGGGCAATATATTTTTGAATCTTGATAATTTCATTCAGTGTATTATTTTCCTCTTTCAGTTTTTATATGTGCTCTGAATTTTTCTGACTCATAATCTGTTTTCATCCAAATTGCTGATAAAAATGTCGATGAGGATAAGGCCAAGTAGAGAACCCAGGACATAGCCTTACGGGTTCCCTCAAGAATCAAGAGGGGTCTACTCATCAACAATATTATCTTTCTTTCCAAGTCTCACCATTTTGTGCACAAAATATCTTGAAATCCTTGTCAAATGACACATCAATAATGTGATTAGCTAATCCACAGCATTCACCTAATCAATTAGTTTGGTGATTTGAGATAAAAGTTAAAATGGGACTTGCTTGAGATGACTTTTTCCTAACAATCTTGGGCTGACTTCTAGTAATCATTGTTGTCTTTTCTAAACACTCTCAAACCATCTGATGATTAATATATTATAGAATTTTGCCTGGGTTTGACACCAAGTCTATAGTATTGAAACTCTCTTCCAACTACTCTTTCAAAATAATGACACTTGCCCTTCTCCACTTTTTCTAAGACCTCTCTCAATATTCGTGATTTCTTAACCATCACCAACAACAGTTTCCTCGTCTCGTCTATAAATTCTCCTGGTACCCAGGATATGATTCATCTTGATCTAACGAACTAAACTTACTGACGTCTGAAACTCCATTCCCTTAGTCACAGAAAGCACTTGCAGCTACCAAATACTGTAACCACGACTACAAATAATCCCAGAGATAGGTCAGGAAACTCTATCTTACTTCTGGAGTACCTCCAGGATGAGAAACCCGTGTGTCTACTTAGTTATGTGCTCAGAGTCTGCTGTGTGCCAGACATTTAACACACATACTTCATTTGATCCCAACCATCAGAACTGAGGTTCAGAGAAGAAAGCTGACCAAGGTTACGCAATGAGAGTCAGGCTGAGTCAGGGGTCAAACCCAAATCTGTCCAACTCCAAAACATATGTTTTGCCCACTGAGCCATGCCTACCTTCTCACTAGGACTCTAATTCTGTCTTCCCATCTACCTTGGCCTTCAATTTCCTTTTAATTATATCTGTTCTGCACTTTACAGTTAAGATACTTCTTGGTGAAGAAAATGAGGACTTGTCAGAAACTGAGGTGTTTTCTCCCTTTCACATCTGCTGTACATTCTAAGTATTCTCCAAATGACTGAGCGTGTTCTAGCAAAAGGAGCTTTATCCTTCTTTTCACAAGCTTCTTATTCTGCACGTTTATGTCAACCCCCACCTCACCCCCCCATTTTTTACCTAAATTCCCTTTGATTGTGTTGGTGAGACTTGGTTCCTCAGGACAAGCTTCCTGCTCCTTATCAGAAGTTAAAATTTCTTATATCAGCCCTATTCGTTGAGTCCCATCCTCCCATTCCCTTCTTGCTATGCTGTCCTGATCTTCGACTGGAAAATTCATCTCAGCTTCTTCCCCACCCTCCTTCAAGTGCATTCCATACACTCATGGACTTATAAGCTAAAAACATAGCTGTCAATTAACTATCCTTTGGTATCAGTTAATGAACACTCTAAGTCTCCCTTTACCTGGAGGCATTTTCAGTTTTGGAAGGGACTGATAAAGTGAGGGACAATGATTCCAGGCACAACTTCTAGAGAGGGAATCTGCCTGGGTCCAAATCCTGACTTTACCATCTACTACCTCTGTGATCTTGGCAATTTACTTAACCTCTCTGAGCCTCAGTTTATTTATCTGGAGAATGGAGATAATAATTCTGCTAGGGTAAATGTTAGCTCTTACTTATCATCAAGTGTATCTTAATGTTGGCATTTTTGCCCTCTAGGTAAATGAAAGAATAAATATTTGAGAGTTGGGAGCCCTGAAGTTTGCCACTAAATTCATACTGTGTGAGTGGTTAGCTCATCTGCTTAGAAATAAGTAGCAACAGAATTTCTGAGTTGTAAATGTCATCACAGCCAAACCAGAGGCCTGCAGTTACAGACTCAAATGCCAGTGAAGCAGACCAGATGAAGACTCAAACTGGAGAGCTCATGACCTTTCTGAAGATGGCAGCCCTATCTGGAACCCCCATGAAACTGTGGCCTCAGTAGTACCAAATCTTTGCTTTTTCCCCAAAAATACCAGAAGTACAGATTCTTCCATAAAACCTTCTAATTTTTAAATGTTGGAAAATTATTTTTAAATATTTAGCATCTTACATGTTTACTGATAACATACCAGCTTTGTGAACCTCTGTCCTAAAGCCTGAAGTTTGAAGCCCCACTCCCCTAGTTATAGAAAGCACTTGTAGCTATCACATGCTATAACCATGACTACAAATAGTCCCAGAGATAGGTCAGGAAACTTTATCTTATTTATGGAGCACCTCCAGAATGGGAAACTTGCGTGTCCACTCAGCTATGTGCTAGAGTCACCCTTTTTTTGCCACAGATATTAATTTACCACAAGACTGCTCTTGTCAGATCCTCCAGAATCTCCAGGTCAAATTCCTGGCCCATCCCAAGATTCCAGGCACTCACCGGTGATCTTATCTATGGTGTCAATTTCTAATGGTGCTGAGATTAAGAACCTGGTGAAACAGTTGCCAGACAAGCTGTTGCTAAAATTGTCTATGTATGGTTAGAGGCAGGGAGAACCCCGCCCCTGTCCTGTGCATCTGTGGAAGAGAGGGGGAGGTTACTGGAGCCAGCACCTAATGTGCTCACAGTCAGGTCTGCTGAAGCCCACAAGATGACCCATTTGGGGAAACCAGGGCTGGTGGCAGCTGCTGAGTAAGCCTTTCTCATTTGAGGATTATAAGAGAGCTGGAGAAGCCTTGATAAGTCACTATGAGTCAAGTCTATCTTTGGAATATTTAACGAATTTTCCAGCAGATTCAACCCATAAAGGCTAGAGCCTAAAGTTATCCAAATTTTAATGCATACAAGTGGCCAAAATGTATATTTTTAAAAGTTTATTTAAGCATTGTCTGGATTCACAAAACAAATAAATAAAATAGAAGCAACCTAAATGTTTATCTGTAGAGAACAGATAAAAATATAGTAAACCATACTATGAAGTAGTATAAAGGCAACTATGGGATAAACGAAATTAATTTTAAAAAGCTACCTATAGAATAATACATATGGTACTATCACTTTGGGGTTAAAAATATAAAAAAAAGAAAGGAAGGAAATAAAAACCTATGAGAATATATGTGTAAGTGTGAGTAGATATGTGAGTATGTGGGCTGAAAAGACCTAGGAAAAGACTCTGGTAAGATACACACTAAAGAATCAACAATAGTATGCCAGGAAAAAATTATTTTTATTGAATATATGTTGGCATTTTATTTTGTTAAAACAAACAAGAAGTAATTCTATAAATTATAAAAGTGAATATGTAAAGAAAATATTTAATCCTTATCAGATCAAGTCAACTCATTATTAATTTAGTACCTATTATGACTCTAACAGGTACTGCATATCATCAAAAATATAAAAGAAAAACTCCTATCCTCAAGTGTTATAATCCACCAGGAGAATATATATATATTTAATACTACTCAAACCCAAATAACTGAGTCCTTCTCCTTTCATCAATAAAAGAAAGTTATCATTATTTCTGTTTTATAGATGAAGGAAACTGGGGTTCAGAGAAGCTGAGTGACAGCAAGTGAAGTAACTGGGTTCTGGATCTAAACCCAGGCATCTTCACTATTGAATGATTAAAGGTGAATGTCTTTGGGGTTTCCTATTTCTTGGAGTGTTGTGACTGTGAAGAAGAAAGGACATTGGAACAAATACTAATTAAGGAACATTTAGAAGGTGCTTGGGCAGAATTGAGATACCCAAGTTTTCCTTTCTGCACAAGTGAGATTTTTCAGCTTATTGTTGATCTTTCTTTTCACTTATTTCCTTAAGTAGAATCTATTCCAAAGATTGATTGAAACATCATGGATGAGATCCAGCTATCTTCCATGGAGCATCAAAGATGGCAGACACATTAGAAATCACCTCTGTGACATCTCTATTTTAAGGACAGGAAACTGAGACCCAGAAAGGCCTGAGGACTGTAATACAGCTAACTGGAGGCAGGCCATTTTAGGCCATTCACATCATGCTAGTCCCCGTGAATGACCCAGCTAGTGAGATATCAATTGGTGAGAGCACCTGCCTGGTAAACTGGGGTACCGAGGGATGCTACTTTGATGTCTCACTAGCTGGCAAGGTTCTCGCTGGTTCAAAGTAACCCAGATCAACTTTAATGGAGCAGGCAGTCATGCCATTCTAATCATGTCTTTTTCGAAACAGTTTTTGCTAACACTTTATTTTCTATCAGAAAGACAGATGGACAAACACCAGTACAACTAGCATTTATCAAGTGCCTATGTTATGACCCTCACTGTGAGTAGGACTTTTGATTGTACTGTCTTTTAATAATCTCAGAGGTAGATGATCATTTCCATTTTACAGAACCAAAGACTCAAATCCAGGCCTTTTAAAAATACATCTAGGGCATGTTCCCTGTGCGATGCCTTCCCTGGTGTAGCAGGAAAAGCACTGGATATGGCCCAAAGACTGCAGCTTCTCTAGAAGCAAAAGTTCTAATAAAAATCTCTGCTTCCAGGGGGGAGCCAATTGAAATCAAATACGAGTAAATTTCATTCTGTCATCTCCTGACCTATAAAAGTGAGTTAGAAGAACAGACTCCTGGAGAGTTGCTGCCTCCGGGCTCTACAAGAGTCTCTACTCATTTCTTATTGTTCCAGATTTCTGGATCTTGTCTTCTGGCCAGCTTCCTGCTCTCCTGTAATCACAGCAGCTCTCCATTCTGTGCTTGGACAGTTTGTAAAATCTATACTCCCTGGGAACAGATGATAGGTCTCAGGCTTCAAAATTCAATAAATCTCATCCTGTGAGTTTCTGGAGGTGAGCATTCAGGAGAGCGGAAGCCAAAAATAGATGCTCTTCATTTAAGTCTAGGAGTTACTCTATCATCCTCCCACTTCCTTCTTAATGTCTCTGGTTCTGATCAGGTCTACTGTTTAACTCAGTGGAAGAAGAAAGATGGTTCTGGGTGCAGCAGGATGTCCCACTGGAGCTTGTGCTCCTGGAGTACAACTCTTCAGAGCAGCATTTTCCCTGAGATAATGAGCTGGAGTGAATTTACCCCCTACTACTGGTTCTTCTTTAATTATTTCTTGAAACAGAAAGGACAATGTCATTCAAAGTATAAAATGCACCTAAAAAAATATTCTTCAGTGAAGCCCAGTGGAATTAAGGTGTGACATCCCCAAGTCACAAAAGAGCTAGTCATGCTAAAGGCCAAGTTAAATAACTCATAATTTTGGATCTCTGGGTCCTGCTAGCACTCAAGTGTGGGCTTAGGAAATGCTTGAACTGAACAGGCAAGAAGGCCCCTGTTGAATCTTGCTTGCCTTGGCCCTTGCATGGGTAACTCTTCTGTGATTTGGCTTTGCCCACACATCTCACACCTTCACACAAGTGACATTTTCACCCAGTGCTTGGCTTTTCTGTCGTGGGTTAAGTGTCTGCACACATTTACGTCATCAATTTCCTGGTGTGAGGATGAAGTGGCCATACATGCTGTTGCTCTCCAGACATGCAAGAGGAGTTGAAGTGCTACTAGGGTTCCTGCAATCTTTCCTGGGACAAATATGGATGAAAAGGATATGGTGTAATGATGTATGCCTTATGTGTCTCCATGATGCTGCTTCCTGTAGCGCCTTCTGATGGCCAGCACTTTTTTTTTTTAATCAAACTGAGTTTCCACGTGGTTCCAATGGCACCTGGTTCCTTGGAACTAAATCTTCGACCAAGTGTTGTTATTTCCTAATATTCCAGATTCACATCTGCTGATATGAAATTTCCCTGAATTCCACAGGTATACTGCATCTTGTAACAGTGGGCTTCTGCACTTCTTTGGAGCATCGATACAGCCACCCTGATTACAATCACTGGTCCTCAGCTTATCCCATGTCTGTGTGAAGCAGTCTTGCTTTAATCATCTATCATCACCTCCAGGAAGTCTTCTCTGAACTCTGTATTGAGCCAACTACTTCTCTTTTGTGCTCCTGTAGCATCCACGTTTGTCTCTACCATAGCATTTCTACAATACACTACATTAATTTTTTCTGTTTATGGTCTATCTCCATACTAGACAGTGAACTCCTAAATTGTAAGGACTATATATTACTGACATCTAGCACCATGTCCTGCACAAAATAGATTTTCAGTACATGTTGATGAGCCATTGTTGAAGGTTTAGTTGAATGAGTTTGGGTGAATATTATTTCCAGGCCTGTGAATTAATTCTATTCCAGAAACTCTTTTTTGCCAGTATTACTTTGTCAGGAAATGTTATATATGGCTTGTGTTCACACTCAAATAGAAGGACACACATCCAGCTAAAGTTGTTACCACAGAAAGACTAAGTCGTTTTAACACTCAAAGGGTAACTGTATTTAGCAGGTCTTGTGGAGGCCATGTGGAGGGAGATGACTGACTTCCCCCCATGCTTTCACCTTGTAAGAGACAAGGAATTAGCAGCCACTTTGGATTGACCTTTAGTTTGGTCTGTAACTTGGTATCTTCTGACCGCATCTTCCTTAAATCCTCCCAAAAGACTCTCCTGGGATTCATACACATTATGAAATCCAACTGTCTGATATGACATATGGATGTCTCACCCTCTATATCAGATTTCCATCCACACACCCCACAAGTGTGTTCATGTTCCTGTATTAGATACAGACTGGGAACCCCAGAGATAATCTTCTTTCCCAATCTCAACAACTTCAGCTTGCTTGAGGATAGTTCTGTCCAGCTACATAATAGAGAATGTCCTTGAGTGATTAAGTCTGGAGGAGTCTTGCATCCTGGTGGTTTGAGGGGAAAAAAAAAAAAAAAGTCTTTCCAACTCTGGATCCTCTGGTTTTTGCCCTGACATTTTACTAGGGCCTCAATCTTCTCTAATTCTGAATGGTTAAGGAAGACCTTTCCAGACCATGTTTCAGAAGAATTAACCCATGTTAGAGTGAGGCTTGGAGAGCTTTAAGGAAAAGATGTACGTAAGCCCATATTACAAAGAAACAAAACCAGCATTTAGGAAAAAGGCTCTACTGATGAAGCATGAAACCCTGCTCAGGCCAACAGACTCTGCAAGTGGGAAATGGATCTTGTGGCAGTTTGCCTACATGTTTCTGGGAACCATTTCTGGATGAAGGGATTGTTGAACCAGTTCTCCTTGGAAAAGAAGACTAATTGGATCAAGATGGTGGTTGGCTTGTTCTACTGGGTGCCTCACTCTCTGAGCTTCCTCTCTAAGGATCATCACCAGCAACACTCTGAGACCAAAACCCTGGGTGTTGTCTCAGGGTTAGGCAAAGCCTAGTTCCAGAAACCCAGCTTGGAAGTCACGGAGAAAGATTTTACTGGGCCTTTGGCTATTGCACAGAACGTTACATGACAAGGCTCTCTGTGCTCCTACTTAGGGGTAGGAAGGGTCATTCCCCAGGCCTGCAGAATTACAGGCTGCAGAGAAAGTCATCCTGATACTCTAGAGCTGGCTTCCATATCTGTGTCTGTTTTGAGATGGTCTCAGCCTATGAATAGTGATGTTATCGGCTAGGAATGCCTGGGGGTGCTCACCTGGGCCCTACTACTGTGACTAGCCCCCACAGACTTTTTCCCATCCAGAACCAATGTTGTGACTGGACCAGCCCTTGTGGTTGTTATTACGACTGCAAGATGCACCTCAGCAACAACCATCAAGAAACTTTGAAAAAAAACAAGTTTTCTTCATAGGTCTTGAAAGGTACATGGCATGCCCAGGGCCACACAGCCAGGTCATGGATAGAAAGAGAGAAAGAGAGAGCGTGGACCTGGGGTTCTGCTTTTGTTGGAATTGAGGGTGGGGTGCCTAGTGTTTTGTGGGTTCACTAGTTACTGGTGAATTTAAAACATAAGAGCAGGAATTATGGTACTGGAAGTGAGAAGCACGGTCAGTCAAGCCCTCAGTTATCTAGATGACTGAGGACTTTCTAAAAGGAGAAATTTATGGATGGGGTGGCCTTTATCTGGTTGTGTAGGTGACAATATGCTTATTGAAGATGGATGTCTTTGAAGTGGATCCCTTGGGAATCAAAAGCTTAATATCAGGCACTTACATTACAATCAAAAAAGCTAATCCTTATGTACTTACACTACAATGTCATATGTGGCATCTTTCGGGGTGAAACCAAATAAGAGTCTATTCCTAGGTATCCCATGCTCTTGAATTGGAAGAATTAATATTGTTAAAATGGCCATACTACCCAAAGCAATCTACAGATTTACTGTTATCCCTATCTAATTACCCATGACATTTCTCACAGAACTAGAACAAGTAATCCTAAAATTTATATGAAATTTATATGAAACCATAAAAGACCCAGAATTGCCAAAGAACTCCTGAGAAGAAAAGGCAAACCTGGAGGCATAACACCCCCACGAGACTTCAGACAATACTACAAAGCTACGGTAATCTAAACAGCATGGTATTGGCACAAAAACAGACATATGGATTAACAGAACAGGACAGAGAGTCCAGAAATAAACCACACACCTATAGTCAATTAATCTTTAACAAAGGAGGTAAGAATATACAATGGGAAAAAGACAGTCTCTTCAGCAAGTGGTGTTGGGAAAGCTGGACAGCTGCATGTAAACCAATGAAGTTAGAATACTCCCTCACACCATACACAAAAATAAACTCAAAATGGCTTAAAGACTTAAATATAAAACATGACACCATAAAATTCCTAGAAGAGAACATAGGCAAAACATTCTCTGACATAAATCGTAGAAATGTTTTCTTAGGTCTCCCAAGGCAAAAGAAAATAAAAAATAAACAAATGGGACCTACTCAAACTTAAAAGCTTTTGCACAGCAAAGGAAACCATAAACAAGATGAAAAGATAACTTACAGAATGGGAGAAAATATTTGCAAATGATGCAACCAACAAGCACTTAATTTCCAAAATATATAAAAAGCTCATACAATTCAATAACAAAAAACCAAAACCCAATCAAAAAATGGGCAGAAGACCTAAATAGACACTTCTCCAAAGAAAACATACAGATGGCCAATAGGCACATGGAAAGATTCTCAACATTGCTAATTATTAGAGAAATGTAAGTAAAAACTATAGTGAGATATCTCTTTACACCAGTCAGAATGGCCATCATCAAAAAGTCTACAAATAATAAATACTGGAGAGGGTGTGGAGAAAAGGGAACCCTCCTGCACTGTTGGTGGGAATGTAAATTGGTGCAGCCATTATAGAGGACAGTAGGAAGGTTCCTTAAACTAAAAATAGATCTACCATCTACCATATGCTCTAGCAATTCCACTTCTGGACATGTATCCAGAAAAGATGAAAACTCTAACTCAAAAAGATACATGCACCCCAATGTTCATAGCAGACTATTTACAGTAGCCAAGACATGGAAGCAACCTAAATGAATGTCCATCGACAGATGAATGGATAAAGAAGATGTGGTATGTATGTGTGTGTGTGTGTGTGTATACACACAGATATATGTATATGTATATATATGATGGAATATTATTCAGCCATAAAATGAATGAAATTCTGCCATTTGCAGCAACATGGATGGACCTAGAGATTACCATATTAAGTGAAGTAAGTCAGAAAGAGTGACAAATATCATATGATATCACTTACATGTGGAATCTAAAATATGACACAAATGAACTTGTTTACAAAATAGAAACAGACTCGCAGACATAGAAAACAAACTTATGGTTACCAAAGGGGAAAGGTGGTGTTGGGGGGAATAAATGAGGAGTTTGGTATTAGTAGATACAAACTACTATATATGAAATAGATAAACAACAAGGTCCTACTGTATAGCACAGGGAACTGTATTCAATATCTTATAATAAACTATAATGGAAAAGAATCTGAAAAAGAATATATATATATATACACACACACACACACATATATATATGACTGAATCACTTTGCTGTACACCAGAAAATACAACATTGTAAATCAACCATACTTCAATTATAAAAGAAAAAAGAGGCTATTCCTTCTATACTATAAGCTCTCTAGGGCAGAGAACATAACTTACCTATAGCATTCTCAGCATTTTGCCCAAGTAAATAAATATAAAAACAAAGAAATGAAAAAGCCTGCTGTAATTAAGTAACATATTAATTAATAGTGCAGGTGCTGAATGGGACTGCTTGAGTGTGCCCTTGGGCAAGATTCTTAACCTCTCTGTATATTTTCTCTTACCTACAATATGGGAATAATAATAATAGTATCTATCATGTAAGATTATTGTTCAGAATTAAATAAGATGATGTACGTAAAGCACTTAGCTGGCATGTAATAAGCACTTGATAAATGTTTCTTGCTTTATAGTTATTACCACTTGAGAAAATCTCATTCTGCATTTTGTAAATCCTCAAGATGTTTTAGGAGAATGGGAAGGAGCTCCTACTGAAAGATATATCTTAATGATCAACTGAACCCTAATGGGGTAAAGTCAACTGCTCTGGGTTGTTTTGCAAAACATTTGAGCAGCTGGGACCAGAAGGTAGACTTACCCTTACCTGCTGGGTTTATAGGAAAAGCAGATCTTAGAAAATAAGCCTAGACTGGCTCAGGGGCTTGCAGAGACTCATAATTCATATCTAACAAATCTGTTTCCTTTCCTTCCTAGGTACTCAACTAGACTATATTTCCCAGGTTCTCCTGCAGTTAGGTGTGGTTAGAGTTCTAACCAAAAAATGGGGAGGAAGTCATGTAACCAATTCCAAGCCAGGCATATAAATATTTCCCATGTTCAAGTTTCCATTCTTTCTCCATCTGCTACCTGAATGGAAAGGTACCAAGCTATGTGTTGAAGATAGTGGAATTTGGAAGGAGCCTGGTTCTCAGAATCACTGCTTGGAGAAGAGCCACCTAACCAGGAAGCCCATGGAGATTGTGAGATGAGTGAGAAATAAACATTAATTTGTTAATATTTGGGGGTTTATCTGTTACATCATCTAGAGACAGCTTAAGGGGGATTTTACCTGCCCATGGGTGGAAGAGGAATGTACAGTGTGGCAAGACAGGGAGAGCTCCAAGATTCCTCTTCATGGCCAGGAACTTCTCCTAGAATGAGAATTGCAGAAGGGTTGACTTGGCCATCCTGTGGCAGCTCACTTTATCTGTTTTGGCTTTATTAGTACTTAAAAGTACTAAAAAGGGGCTTCCCTGGTGGCGCAGTGGTTGAGAGTCCGCCTGCCGATGCAGGGGACACGGGTTCGTGCCCCGGTCCGGGAGGATCCCACATGCTGCGGAGGGGCTGGGCCCATGACCCATGGCCACTGAGCCTGCGCGTCCGGAGCCTGTGCTCCGCAACGGGAGGGGCCACAACAGTGAGAGGCCCGCGTACCGCAAAAAAAAAAAAAAAAAAGTACTAAAAAGGACTCAAAATCTCTTTGGTTTTCTGTGCCTATACTGGGCCTGCATTAAAGTTTAATAAAAGCAAAAAGTATGAGTAGGAAGCATCTGAAGTAGGAAATGCTGTTAGGTTGACCCATAAAACACGAGTGCTATGAGCAGTTGTAGGGATGGAAAATTTTCTCTTACCTCTGGGTTCTTTAGCTCATTTAATAATTAAATTGACATAAGACAGATTAACAGAAGGAAAACAAATGTAATTCTGTCTTTACAGAAGTCCCCAGAGATATGAGACTAAAGAGCAAGTACGGCAATTGAGGCTTACATGACTTCCTGAGCTAAAGAATGTACTAGGAGCCTGGAGCTTCAAAGGGGAGGAGGGTAACTCACTGAAAGCTAAGAACAGCTGATGTCTGGTAGTTAGAAGTTTGCCCTGCCACGCAGGTAATCAGATAAAAAAAGATGTCTCTGATAATGTTTTTGTTTTTTTTCTTTCTGGTACAGGCCCCCTATTTAACTCATTTAGGTAATTAAGGGAGAGGTAAAAGTTTTTCCCCAATCTGCTGGGTCTTGCTTGCCTTCAGCTGAAAATAATCCACACGCCAAAGTAGCATATTTTGGGGTGGCATATTCTGCTTCCCTTCACAGTAGAATGAGCTAAGAAGGAAAACATGATATATGTTTTCTCAGCCTTAAGCAGCAAGTTTCACCTTTCACCATCTCATGTGGCCCTGCTTGCCTGGCTGAAGGAAGCAAAGCGCTCTGTGCAGAGCTGTACAAAAGGAGCATAGCACCTGAACCTATCCCTGGGGACCTGGTGGGGTGTGGGGGAGACGGGTGGGGTGGGAGTGTTGGGGGGATGTAACTTGACTCCTCGATCACCCCCTAGTCCCCACTGGTCCTTTCCAGAGTGAAGGTTCCCACTGAGACACTGGATGGAATCCTGAACTGCCCAAGTTAGAGTGTTGGGCTGCACCCCACAGGCTTACAAGGCCTCTGCTTGCCCATCCTTAAGACCAAAGAAGGATCCCGGAGTCAGCGACAGAGACATCAGTGGTTTAATGGATGGGGGAGCTTACATGTCTGAAGCAAGGTCCTGGGTTGACACCCCACTGTATGCGGTAGAGGGGCTGGCAAGTCATGGCGGCAGGCTTCGCTTCCCGGGGGAGGGGCGGGCTACCAGTTATAGGAGGAATTGATGTCAGGTGGGCTCATCGGTTACCAGGGAAACCAGCAGAGGAGCTCGCCCCTTAACCACCCCTTTGATAAGCATAGTGGAAGGTTCTGATCTAAAGCTAGAACAGTCCTTAGCCGGGGCCTGGGGCGAGTATGTAGGAGGTGAAGCAGGTACTGGTGAGGGGGTGGGGGAGGAGGAGGATGTCCAGAGAACAAGAGAACAGCCATCTTGAGTGGCCTGACCACACACAGAGCTAGGACATCTCCTATCAGAAAGGGGAATCCAGAGTCATGGTACTAGGAGTAGCAGGGAGAACATACGACTTAAGATTTTTTTTTTTTTTTTTTTTTTTTTTTTTTTGCAGTACGCGGGCCTCTCACTGCTGTGGCCTCTCCCGTTGCGGGGCACAGGCTCCGGACGCGCAGGCTCAGCGGCCATGGCTCACGGGCCCAGCCGCTCCACGGCATGTGGGATCTTCCCGGACAGGGGCACGAACCCATGTCCCCTGCATCAGCAGGCGGACTCTCAACCACTGCACCACCAGGGAAGCCCACGACTTAAGATTTTTGAGATTTGACTTAAGAGAGCGAACATCCTCTTCCCCAATCCCACTACCATAACTCATTGTCCCATACAGAGAACACCTCTCTTTGCCTTGCTACTTCCCACCCTCACATCTGGACGCCCTCCTTTCTCCTCAATTTATGCGGTTTCCATGAATTCTGAAAAGGACAATTCAAATTCAACCTTCTCCATAAACACCTCTCTTTATTATTGACCTTATAAATCTCATTTTGGGAAAAACACAGTAGTGGAAAGGCCTTGGTTGCAGCTCTTTGTTGCATACAAGCTGTGTTAATTTTGTGCACCTTACTAAACCTCTATAAGTTTCAGTTTCCCTATCTATAAAATAGGGAATGAAATACAAATCCTAGAGGGTAGTTGCGAGGATTATAGGATAACCTTGCATAATATGGAACATGTAATAAAGACTCAATAAAAGTTTGCTTCGTTCTAAAGTTCTGCCCCATATATGGTCTCTACCACCAATTTAATGCTTTTATTACTCACTATTTCATACACATATATCTTGACTCCTCGACCAGGCTGAAATCTTTTTGAAGGTAGAAATTTTTGATATCTATTACATAGAATAGTTCTGAGAAAACTGTAGAATACTAAGCTGTATTTAGTATTTTCTTCTTATTATTATGAATATGATTATTAATTGGTTGCTTGATCACTTGTTGTAACCTTTTAATAAAGTCAGAGAGAAGGGATGACTCTCATCCTCTATCAAGTCATGAAAATAGAACTTCACTGGGACCAGGTAGAAGACAGATTCAGCTCTGAAGAGTCCCTAAATGGCCCTGGTCCCAGAAAGTCAGCAGCAGGGCTTTAGTAAATAAGTATCAGTGCTACAAAGCCTTTGGAAAGACAAAAATGCCTGGCTTCAGCTAGTGCAAAACTAGCAGAACACGTCTTCTAGTGAGGATATGGCTGCCCTTGTCATAAGCTGGAGTAAACAAATTCTAAGATAAGGACTTCCTTTGCACTAACTCAAATGTCACCCACTTAGAGTAGCCCTCTTAGAAAACCCTGTCTAGATGAGCCTTGATCCTCATTCCCCAATCAGTCTCTATCATCCTATTATTTTTAATTTCCTCAAAATGATTTTTGCAGTCTGAAATTATATTCTTCATTTGTTTGCTATGTCACTCACACCAGACCATGAGCTCTTTGAAAGCAGGATCGAGTTTAATTGTTCATTTCTATGTCTTCATGTCAAGTTGAGGGCAGTGATTGATAGGCATTAAATAAGTATTTATTGAATTGAATGAATGAAGCTGGTCACAGTCCTGGCCCTCTCAGGAAATCAAATCTCCAGTTGACAATCATAAGCAGAAAAGCTTTGTGAAAATATGTCTTTGTGACTGGTTTTCCTTGAGAGGACAACTCTCCATTAGCTTATTGAATGCAGATTGGTACAGCAGAGCTTCTCTGAAATCCTAAGTACCTAGCAATGAATCAAATATGTGTCATCAGCCAAACAGCTCTGCCCTTCCATCTCAGCCCTCAAAACTTCCAGTAATGATAAAATATTTCATAGAAGAGGGTATTAGTCTGTAGGCTGCAAGCAGCTTCCAAATACCTCCAATTTTATTAAATTGCCAGGTTTCAATTGAGATGCTATCATTTTCCCTCCAAAACTTATTTATTGTATTGACTTTTAAAATGTTATTTCATTCTTAACCCGTCATTCCTAACTTCCATAAAAATTCTGAGCATCCTTCAAATCTCAGTCAAGTTCTACCTCCCCAGTGAAAACAGTCCCAACTTCACCTTCTTACACTGATTATCTTCTTTGAATTTTCAGAGCGTTTTATATCATTTGCCTCACGTGCACATGACTGCCTAAAAAGTGAACTATTTTAAGAACAAAACTATGACATGTATTTTTTAAAAACCCCTATTATGTGTAATGGATGCTGCCAAGCTAGTTTCTAAAGTAAATTTTCATTAATCTGTCACAGAACGCTATGTGAAGAACAATAAATCTTTGATAATGTGGGTCCCATTAATTTGGACTGAATTCGGCCATGTAACCATTTTGCACTATCCTTGAAAAGTGGGTTTGGCCAACAAATTCAACAGTAAGAATGACTATGTATTAGGATTCATATTGGGGCCTTGAGGATCAAAGGGGAACAAGACAGCCTTTCCTCAAAAACATGAGCATCTTAACTCAAAGAAGAATAATCTTTCAATAGCCCTTTGTATGCAATCATTGTGCCAATTGAAATAAAATTTCACCATTTCATTAAAGATAATTGGGTAGAGTATATTCTTGACAATTTTGTGTTATAATAAATATTTTTATTACTTTCTCAGTTGCAGGTAGAAATGTATGCTACAATTCAAATGTAACCAACTTAGATTGTTCTAATTCATCCAAATTATAGAAATTATCTATACTTAAAACTCTTAAATGATTATTGCTCTTTAATAGGAAATAATAAAATAAGAAATTGTTTTTACTATTAAATGAAAATATGGAGGTTCTGTGTTGAGTTTGCTGCTCAATGTATCATGCTTATTTATTACCTAAAACCTCAAACACTGGTAGACCAGTGAACAATATTTGGTATGCTGCTCAATCAGTAAGAAATAACAATAAGCTTCATATGTAGTTGGTCTCGGTCTACTGTTATGAAGCGAAGTGTTGACTGCAAGGTTTTCAAATAGCAGTGTCGTTTTAAGTTTTGAGATGTCGCCCAGAGAGTCTACAATCCATGAAGATACTCAATCAGCTACTGTCCCGGCTATTTTAGCAACAATCTGATGGCTAATGGAATTAACTGGCATGCCACTCTTTGAAGTTATTCATAAAACCAAAGCAATGACTAATTAAAGTTTTTGCTTTCCCAACCCAAGCTCCATTTCCAGTGAAAGAGTATGGTGGTCCAGCAGCCTCACCCTCCCCAAATCAAGCCCTGGTGAAATGGGTCACTGGGCTTCCAGTGTAACTGTCCACTGGGAAACAGTCTGAGGCAGGTGTAAGAGCAGGAGATTTTAAGTCCTGGCTCTGCTGCTTCTCAACCACGTTTATGTATAGACAGGTCCCAGGTTTTATAATCCTAGTCTCCCATTTGCAAAACAATATGTCCTGCCCAACCACTGTGAAAATGCTTACAAATGGAATAGCCCTGGGCACTTTATTAGTCTCTTATAAGTCATCATTTGATGCATGACAACTCAAAATCACTCCTCCTGCGCTGGGTGGCACATTCAAGGGGGAGAGTATATATTTATGATTAAACATCCTAATCTGAGGTCCTAACCCAGCCTCAGAGACACTTTTGCCCCAACCCCTTAGAATTCTTTCCTGATGGTCTGCGGGCGTCCTGAGACTGCTGGGGCTCCAGCAGAAAGGCATAATGTCAAATTGCCAGCTCAATCACTTGCTACCTGAGGGCCTTGGTCAATTACTTTATCTTTTTAAAGTTGGTTTCCAAATCTATAAAATGATAATAAAAATAATACCTACCACAGAATTGTGGGAGGATTCACCTAAGACACATGGTATGATGTCTGGCACTTAGCGACAATGAGGATTGCTATTAGACTCACAGGTTTTTGCAGCTAACATGAAAGAGAGTATCCCACTAGAGTCACACCTGGTTTCAAGTCCTAGTTCCCTCTCTGACTGGCTGTGTGGACCTGGATAATTCACTCAGTCCCTCTGGAGCTTAGTAACTAATCATAACATGAGGACGATAATATATACTTCATGTGTTCTGAATAAAGATCATGTTACATAGTAGAGATGAGAGTGCTGTGCTTATTGTAAAGCACAATGTAAAAGCCTCAGCTGCTGCTTGCTTTTTCCATATGAACGAACACACAGAAAACAATTGCAAAGATTTTATTTAGCGGCTTTCTGTGCTTGGCACTTAGAAACAGAGTTCCGTGCATAAGGGCAAATTTTTATACACCTTTTCTTCATACATATTTTACATACCCTTTTTATTGCCCCCTTTTTTAATAGTCATAATACTGGATTCCCCACTAGGCACATAAATACATTTATCTACAACACCTCAAAACCAAAAATCTTAATAATATCTGTATTCTTTTACTTGGTATTATTTGCATTTCCACACCACTTAAAAAGTTTAGATTGTACCAAACTTCACTTGTTTTCTTATCATTAAAGGATTTGAAGGGGAAGGGAAAGATGAAGGAAAAAATCCAAAACTTCAAAATTGCAATGAACTATTTGATTTAAAAAAAATGACGATCTAAGGGCAGGTGGAAGGATGTAGAAGACCCATCTGCAATTCTCTGGAACACGACAGGACTCCTCCTGCCACAGGGGTGATGGGCAGGTGATCCAGGTCAGGCGCCTGGACCTGGCATTCGGAAGGCCAGACCTCCATTTGTCACCTCTGTTCTTGGTATCATCTGTCAGGATTATAAAACCCTTCCTTCCTCACACTCCTTCTACTTCCTTTCCCCTGCCAGGCTGCATGCTCTGGAATCGGCACTTCCTGTGTGGTGCCCCTCTCTTCTGGATCACAATGGTCAGAACTGTGGCATGAAGACGCATTCCTTGCCCCGGTGCTTCTCACCAGTGCCCTGACCATGCACAGTGTCCCAGAGAGGTTTACTCCTCAATGACTTCATGGTTCCTTCCATAACCTGTGGGGGAGAGGGGGAGAAACAAACCCAAACCACATTTCCTTGGTGAATTAAAATGCTCATCGTTGCTCTCCCTTCATCATTCAGTCTTGCTCTCCACCTCTCTCTTGTTCTCTGTTTGTTCTCCTCTCTCTCTCTCTCTCTCTCTCTTTCATCTGCTCTTACTCCCCTTTTCACAGGCACCACTGGGAACATCAATGACAGCACACCAATTGAAGAGAGCCAATGTTCAGAAGCAATCTTTCTCAGGAAGCCCAGTCCAGTTGTAGTACTGATGTCTTTCCACCCTCACTGACGGGAAGGGGTTCCAGGATACACGGTTCATTCCAGAAACAGGATAAGCTGCAGAGGAGAAACGTTGGCAGCTACTGCTGGCCCAGTCCATCTACTGTTGTACATAGACACATTTTTGGTGAAAGCACCCATGCTGGGCTTCCCTCCACAGAGTTCACCCAGTTCCGAGTCAGTGTGCATCTATGTTTGTGTATGGATGAGTTTGTGTATGAATATATATGTATGTGTGTGTGTATGTACGTATAGACCTGTATTTGTGTGTGGGTAACTTTCATGACTGCTACATGCTAGCATCTGCCTTAACATGATTATAAAATGATTATTCAGTTTCTTCAAAGGCCACTCTGGAGAGATGATGCTTTATAAAACTAAGACTTGGGAAGGCAGGAGAATGGCCACTGAGTCAGAGATGATTCCACCACAAGTATCCTTCAGTGGCTTAAATGTCTCTTGTTCTTGGGTATGTGCTTTCCTCCTCCAGTAAAAAAATAATAATAATAATACACAGTTCTTGTTTTTCAAAGGCGTTGGGCTCCCAAAGAGGAGGATCTGCCCATGGAGATTCTGGGGCCTTGGCTGCTGTAGGCTCCGTGGTGCTAGGACTGGCCACTAAACCATGTGAACAGACATCTGGGAGGAGGAGCCTGGGACTGCCCCGTACTGCCGGCCATCACAGGTGTTAGTCGCCTGCTGATTATTGGCTGAGGGGCTAATCATGTGCATGCCATGCTCCATCCCTGTAGGCAGGTACTGCCTCTCTCCAAAGGCCCCACTGGAAGGAGAAGAACAGAGTAAAGTGCTTTGAGAGGTGCTCAGTTTTTCTGGGCTTGCAGCTAGCCTTGGGGAAGTGGGGAAATTGTATCCATATAGATTATAAGGGTTGTGGAGAGAGAAGGCATTGTAGGAGCTCTGCTGCATGTGGCTGCCCCCAAACATGTGTGGTGATGAGGAGCTGGAGGCTGCATTGCCTGCCTGCATGACATACTGAAACTGGGAAGTGGGGAAGGACCCCAGCTGGCCACCGTAGGCTTCCATCTTGCTGTTGCTAGGCAACGAGGAAGGAGTAGGTATTCCTGAGATCAGGGATGGAGTCCTCTGGGGCATGAAGGTTTCGGAGGGCTGAGGGGCTGAAGCAGTGCCACTCTGGAGCCTGTTGTAGCCACTGTCACTCAGCCCTGGGTAGCTCTGCAAGGCAGCCATATTGCTTCGGGCACATGGTGGATAATCAGAGAGGTTTAGGTTACACAGCTGGCTCTCTCGGCAGCCCACGTTGAAAGTGTTGGGGGCCAGATGAAATGTTGGAGGAGAACAGGATGGAGATAAAAGATGAGAAGAAGCTGAAGGGGATGGTGTCCCAGTGCTGGAGGTGGTTGGGGAAGTGCCTGTGCTGCCTCCTGAAAAATAAAACATAAATACTGTTGAGACATGAGAATCACCTGAAGGGCTTATTAAAACACAGATCGCTGCTTCTACCCCAGAGTTTCGAATTCTGTAGGTCTGGGACAGGGCCTGAGAATTTGCAACAAGTTCTCAGATGATACTGAGGCTACTGGTCCAGGGACCACTCTTTGGTTAGAGGATGTCCAGGTCCCTTTTATCTCCTAAAATACCTGAATTTGTATTTGAGAGAGCTGTTCTAATAACCTAGGGATAATAGAACTGGGTTGGTGGCTGATGCACCAACAGACAAAGGGCCAGTTTAACCCAGTCTACTTCAAATGTATTCTCAGGTAATTTAAGAAGGTCAAAAATGAGCTTTCCAAGCCTCCCCCTTACCGGGCTGGGGAGCAGCAGTGCTGCACCCACTTCCTGTCTCATCTACTGGAAGTTGAAGGCAGTGGTGAGTGTCAGGGTTACTGGACCTTTCATGTGAATTCCAGAATGGGCAGCTACTTTGTCTTCCATAGGGAATCTCCCATGATGGAATTTCTCTATCAGGGCAAGGTTGGGACTTTCCCAGAATTGTTGAGAGCTGTGATTCTCAAGGAGCATGTTATCCTTTAGGTCATCCACAACTCATGCAGGGGTTCCTAGAACATGAGCTGCTATACAAGGGTAAAGGAACTTTTAAGTAGAAGGGAGCAGGAATAAGGTTTTTAACAGTGAGAAAAAATGTGAAGAAAATCAGCAGGATTCCAGAAATATAGGGATACAAAGAAACCATCCACAGTGTACCAGGGAGGAAGGTCCAGATGTGCAAGCTGAGAGCCAGATACCTCAAAGTGAAACCCAAAGCTAATTTTTAGCACAGGAAAAGAAAACAAAAAGCCTTAGCCTACCTCCACAGATATTGTAGCAGTTTGGGCTGTAGAAATACAAATTTAGCTCTTGTTAATGGTTTTTTTCAGAGTTAAATTTTTCACAAAGCCCAACCAATATCATCTCTTGCTTGGTCAAAAGAATTTCCCCAATGAACTTCCAAGGTAGAACTGGATTTAGACACAAACAGCTCCTGATTTTAGAATCATTTCAGGAAATTCTCCTTCTCTGTTTCTTGTTTATATCTTAAGTTCCCTTAAGAGAAGTAAAAAGATTTTCATTCCACAAATTGAGATAAGGCCAACATTGTAAATACCATTGGAGAAGTAAGCCAGCACTGACCATAGAAGGAAGGGCACCAAGCCTGATTCTAGGTTCACTGGCCTCCATCCAGCTCCTGACCACAGGCAAGGCAGGCTACGTCTTAAATCACCTCATCTGTGAAACAAGGGCTCGAACTGATAGGCTTCAGTTTCTGTCCTTCTCAGAATTTATGTCTGAGGATTAAATTTCTGCTAAAGTGTGAATGGCCAGTAACAAGTACTTTCCAAGGAATCACTTAAGCACGAGGAAGTTCTTGAAGGGGAAAGCTAGGAAGGATGAGGAAAAACACACTTCTTATTTTTGTACCACTGAACAGCCTAGCCTATGGTGACTTATGCGAAGCTCAGGGATTCATTTTCTGCCAGCGTGGGGTTCCTCTTTGAGGCGTCCTACACATTTTCTCCCTCTTCCACCCTAAATGCCAGGCACTTCAGTGAAATAAGTGCTATGGCACAAATAGAGAAACTCAACTCCAGCTGTAAAGAGATTTGTGTTTTATGGGATGTGTATCTGGTCTCCTCTCTTTGAAAGTCCGTCCTTGCCCTCCCAGATCTGGTGTTTATGTGGTCCTGGAGGAGACCCCCTGTTCAGCACGCTGTACTGCCCCGTTATAGGTATGCTCCATCAGGCCCGAGCCCTAGCCCTGCAGCAGGAAGTGCAAGATGGAGCAGATGACGTTTTACAACCCTAAATGGCTTTCTCGGATGGCCCAAGATGGAACGAATGGTACTGATTTAAGGCCTCAATTGGTTTCACTAGAAAAAAATAAGACGGGAACTATTAACAAGTTACAGGGATTTCTGCTGAGCAGATGAGAGGCACATGTTAAAAAGTTTGTAGTCAGCTTGCTTTGGCTTTCAAATGACACTCACTGGAAATGAGACTTGGTAGCCTGCTGAGCTTCAGGGGGAGAGAGTGCCCGTACGAGCTAGTGTTTGAAGAGGGAGAGCAAGCCTGCCCAAGAGAAGGTCACATGGCTTCCATTCCCTTTGAAGAAATGCTCTTAGGCACGTAAAATACTCAGTACAGATAACAGCCATTTTTCAAAGTCCACACAGAGAGAGAAGACTATTGGCACTCGTTTTGCAGAGAAGCAAACCGAGATACAGAGAAGTCTTTACTCTCTTACGATCTAACAGCTTGTCAGCTGTTAAACAAGATTGGGAGTGCCGGCCAAGTGCTAAATAAGCAGAAGGAGGCAGGCTGCCCTCCCTGTGCATTTCAACACAGCTGCGTAGAGCTCTCTCGTCCCAGAAGAGCCAGGGCCGAGTGGGAGGCCAGGCCACTCTGATACAGAGAGGTCAGAGCTGCCTCTCAAAGGAAAGCAGGCCTCCCTTTCCTGCGTGGCCTTCTCTTCTTTCCCTTATTCCCCTCTGTGCTCACTGAGTCCGGAAGGCTCTACGAGTCTTGATTTAAACTTCATTAAATGGATGAATGTGGACTACAGAGTCAGACAAGCCCAGTACTAATCCCAGCTGTCTTACTGATTATGGAACCTTAGCAAGTGAGCTTCTCCATATAAATGAAATTTTGAATATTGACCTTGTAAGTATGTATTGAGAATTAGATGAAATAATACAGATTACAAAGTGCACACAGGCATAAAAATGTGTTTCCTTTTCTTTTCTCTTCTATCAGTGAAGAAGGAGCGAAGGAAGGGGAAAGGCATCTTAGGGCATTTGGGCCCTAATGGGGATGGCTGTGGGGTGTTGGCCTCTGTCCATGGAGATGAGCATCTCAGTCTCTCCACACTCGGGGGAGCATCATGTCACAGCCAACTGCCTGGATGTAACAGGCTACAGGAGCCTTCAGAACTGCGAATGATGGAGCACTGGACACCCACCGGGCCCATATCCCCAAGGCTAATCCAACTCTGTTTCCTCTCCAAACTGTCGGCCCCTTCCCCGTCACTCCCCACCTGGGATGGAAATGAGATGCCCCACGTCTCCATCTCTTCTCAGAACAGATCAAGCAAAGTGGAATTGAACACAAACAGGTAGGTTGGTGTCTTTCCCACTATCCTCAGAGGTCTTAATCCACATCTGAGAGGTGACTAAAATGTAATGCTCCGAGTAGCTGAAAACTCTCCAGCCTTTCAGGACCAATCCTCCACCACTGCACTTCCCTGCCTCCTATTTTACCCATGGCCCAAAGTGAGAAGGTACTCGAAATTCATATTCAACATTAACTTGCTCCAATATCCAAAGCTAACAGTCAAAATGACCAAAAAGAATCCATGTTTAGCCGTGATTCCATACGAGGACAATAACCTAGAATATACTTGTGTACCATGAAGACAAATTAAATGTGACCATGAAAATCCTGAATACCAAACCTGCTGACTTTTGCATCTTTAGATTGATCACTTCCAGACTGTAACATGGAGGCTTTCACGTACAGTTCCCTTTTGGGTTTATTTTGTTGTGCTTTCTACCCCCTCACCAAAAAAAAAAAAAAAAAAAAAAAAAAATCGAAACACAGTGAAACAAAACCCCATCTGGGCTAGTGAAGAATAAATCTCCATGTAATTGCTTGGTGCCATGAACCACACTCTTCTGTCATATAACTTGATGGCATCTGTCCCTGAGGAGTGCTGATTCACTGTGTGTCCTTGAGTAGTCTTCTTCAAGGCTTTCAAACAGGTAAGAGGTAAAATGTCAGCACCCTATGGACTGATCCCAGGGAATAAACTCAGAGGCCATAAAGTTTAATGATCAGAGCCCAGTTCATCCCAACTAAGGAATTCCCCTTAGTTGAAATAAGTACCCTTCTCAAAATGCAAATGTGAAACATTATAGTGCTAAAGGGAATTGCGTGCTTTCAATCCTAGAAAGATTCCTAGTGCATCCTTCTCCATAAAATTTAAAGATATGCATAGATCCAAACCTCTTCCCTTTAGAATAGCTTTTAAAATATTCACCCATTCTCATTTTTTCACATTGGTCCTCTGTGTTCTGAGTCTCTCTGCTTCTTCAATGGCCCTATTTCACACCTATCACATTCCCTAGGTGGAATAGCCCCCACTTTTTCACTTTCCATTAACTTGCTTGTTTTCTCTGCTACTTGTTTTACTGCCTTCCCTGCTGCGGTTTACATCTGTTGTTATTGTCATTTAGAACTAATCTGCCTCTCTCCTGGCAACAGTACCGTTTTCTCACTGAGAGACACCCCCTTTCCCACTCTTACCCCTTCACCTGTACCTCCAGGGAAGGCATGTGATGCATGCCTGGACAATCTAAGCATCCCCACACCCTGCCACAGTAATTAATTCAGTGGTATCCCAATTAGAGTCAGTGAGACTCAGTGAGATTTTGCTGGAAATCTTGAGAGAGAGGCACATGACCCTTCCCATCCGATTTAAGCCTAAAAAGATGCAGGTGCCAGGGATGCTGGTAGCTATGTCACCATCCTGGGGAGCCCGAGAATGAAGTCAGGTGAGAGATGATAACGGCTTGGAGTGGGGTGGTAGCAAGGGAGACTAGAGACGTGGGCAGAATCAAGAACCTGGTAAAGATTGGATATGGTGGGTAAGGAGAGAGGGAACCGTCTACGGTGATTAATGGATAGTGGCGTCCTTCCCCCAGGAGAGGGCGCCAAGTCTGTGAGGTAAATCATGGACTCCATTTTGGACGCATTGAGCATAAGCGACTTCGGGCCAAAATAGAATATGTAACCAATAATCATTTGCTTTAATAGACTGAGTTGAGATACTCTCCCCTCCTTGTCAAGAACTCCTCGCAGGCATTATTCCTTGTCTCAGGGATAAATGAGATCAGCATAAGTTGGCTACCTTTGAAACATTATAATGATCACACAGTAGTTCAAAGACTCCGTTCCTAATCTTTTTACTCCTATGAATTTGCTCAGTATTTGCTATCTTTCACCGACCAAACTCTAATTAACACAAATCTAACTGATGAAAATCCCAACACCAACAGAGACCTTCATGATCCTAATTTTTAACTGCCTGACAAACATTAAAAAATGCAAAGGTGTTGAAATCTAGTGATGTCTACCACCAGTTGAGGAGAAGGGAGACCTTCTGTAAATGGCAGGTCTCCTTCTATCCACAGGTGGAGACGTATGATCAGCTTTGGTGTTCTGGTCCAGGATGGTTCCTTTTCTCACAACAGTTGTCAGATCACTTGGAGATGCCACTCACAAAAACTCTCTCAGTTTTGGTTATACAAATAGCTCCATTGTATATACATATATATATATATATATATATATATATATATATATATATATATATATATATATATATATATATATATAATCAGAACAACCTCATGGCAACATCAGGATATCATCAGAACAATAGGATTGAACCTGGCTCTTATTTCTTTTTACGTCTTCGTCTGTGTCACCTCACTCCACTTCTGCCAGCATAACTTACTTGTTCAGTTCATTTTGTCCTGCCACAGCAGTGTTCAGGAAAAAGTCATTCCTGAAATATAATTCCTATCTCCAGACTCTCCAACAGTATAAACTCCTTGCTGATTCTAAATGAAGATGTCTGAAAATAAAACCATACACTTGACTTCATAAAAATGAAATATGGACCTACTATTTAGAGTTAACAGTCAAGTTGCTGACACTAAGCCATCACTTGGATGAGTAAGCTAATTGTGTGTGTGTGTGTGTGTGTGTGTGTGTGTGTGTGTTAAGTAAAAAGGAAGAAGGTGTGGTGGAAAGGAAAGTGCCCAGGAAGGCAGGAGATCCTTTTTGGAGTTCTCAACTTAGTTCTGCCACCATTTAACTTCAGATATGTTACTAGGCTGCTCTGTGCCTCAGTTTACTTTTGTCTTTTTTTTTTTTTTTGCGGTACGCAGGTCTCTCACTGCTGTGGCCTCTCCCGTTGCAGAGCACAGGCTCCGGACGCGCAGGCTCAGCGGCCATGGCTCACGGGCCCAGCTGCTCCGCGGCATGTGGGATCTTCCCAGACCGGGGTACGAACCTGTGTCCCCTGCATCGTCAGGTGGACTCTCAACCACTGCGCCACCAGGGAAGCCCCTCAGTTTACTTTTGTGTTAAAGGCAGAGGATAATGAATCCCACACATTCTTCTCCATCAGAGGAAACAACTATATAGAGCATCCATTCAATATGTTTTTGAAAATAGAAGGATTTGGACTTTTTTAAAACCATGGCTAATTCACCTAAGCACATTCCTTGAAACTTTATCAACAGATGGGTCTCAATGAAAGAGAAATTACAATGACAGCAAGGGCAAGAGGGAAAAAGCACCCTGAACTTCACTCAAGCAGAATGGCTGATCCAGTGTCCAGTAGCAGCAACAGCACAGAACTGTCCCAGGGCCCCGTATTTGACATCCAGATATCCATGTGCTTGAAGCAATGAGGTAATGTGGACACCTGGGTGGGTTGGTCACTTTGGATCTTCGGTTTGGTGCCAACACTGCCAATACTCTCTTCACCAAAAGGGAGTTACTACAAAATCAGTCTGCCACTGAAGCTTCCACCAGACGCTCACCACTCTTTACGTCTTCTAAGACACAAAACAGTTCGACACAGATGGCTATGTCTCTTTTCTTCATTTTATGACTGATACTGTCCAGAGTTACTGGAACTCTCAGTTTTTAAAGGAAGAGGGAATATGGGTGCTGTGACTTTTACATCCTTTGCTAATGTCAAGAAACCAAGCCACATATTTTTTAATAATGAGAATCTGGATCAAGTTCAGTGTATAGTTCAAAAATGTATTCCAATTAAACTATTTAATAGAGTCTTGGCTTTTCCTCTAGCCCCATTTCACCACCATATGTATCCAATAATTCCACACTCATTTCCCCCCATCAGCATAAAAAGGGACTCAGTGAATAAGTGTGACATTTGGGTCTGAAAGTTCAGTTTCTCTTAAACCATTGTTTCCCACATGTCAATAATAAGTCTTCAGATCAATAAAATTTCAGTAGAAGCACCATGAAACCTGCTATGCTGTACACCTTAGCAATGCAGGCTCCCCTGCAGCTTCCCCATGCATGCACCTGCCCAGTGGGTCCACATGCTGGTGAAATGCAGGTAGCCATCCACAACTATCACTCCACATCTGTATCCACGCACATTTCAGGTGGCTGTGCTCCAAGATTTAATCAGATAGTGACCCTGCCTACCTGAGCCACAGTGCCACCAAGTGACCTCATTCATTGTTCATTAAGTACTTCCTGGGTCCCAGGCCCTGGAGTAGATGTTGGGGACACAGCAATGAACACAATGTCGCCACCAATGCTTGCTCTCAGGAACTGGCAATATCCCTGCCCACCGTCTCATACCAGCCTCTGTGATACAAATTCCTGCTTAGCTAGAGCTTGGAGAGTCAACACATAAAGCAAAGGCAGATGAGCAAGAAGCCACCTCAGAAATAAATAGGGTCAGGTAAAGCATGTTTATATATTAAATATATTAAATGCATTTATAAATGCATATATTAAATAAAGCATGTTATATATTAAATTCTTCACAAAAAATAATTATCCCTCTTTGGGGTGAGAAAATGGACTCAAGAGTAGAAGTAACTTGCCAAGGGTATACAGAGAGTTAGTGGCCATCAAAGATGAAGGCCCAGATTTCCTGACTTCCATAAACCTCTGCCTCTTAAGGGCCACCAGGGCATCAAAGCCATAGTGACACCCTGAATACATATCGACCCTGCTTCTATGACAGCATTATGAGGAGCAAGTCGCTTCATACGAAGGGCTTCCATTTCTCCTCCACTTATTAAAAAAAGAGATGGAAATTCTGGATCATTTGCCTCCCCGGATCCCTGTGAAGATGTACGGTCTAATCATGTTTTGAATAATTATTAATCAGAACAGCAACATTTCCTGTCCCTGGTACATTTTCTTCTCAGTTACATAAGGGGAATGAAGACAGTGATGATGATGATGATGACAATGACAGTTAGCATGTACTGAGGGCTTACTGTGTTTTTAAATGCATTATCTCATTTAATCCTCACAAGAATTTTATTATATTCTCCCACTATGCAGATGAGAAAACTAAATGTCAGAAAGGATGAGGGACTTGGCCAATGTCACCAAGCTAGGCAAGAACAGTGATAAGAGCCTAACCCAAGTTGCCTCACTCCAGAGCTGCTGCTTTTAATCACCATCTCCATCTTAAAACCTGAGGGAGTTCAGTAATTCAGGTTACAAAACCTAATTTAGTGTGCAAACTGCTAGAACCTCCCTGAGAAGGGAGTAAAATATAATGTGTTATCAAGTCCCAGAAGGGGCTCCTACATCACAAAGCCCCAAATTCAAAAACTAGGACTCTATTAATGGCAATCATTTGACAGAACAGAAGGAGCTCAATCTGTAATTTTGATCACTGTCACTTTGGGGCAAGAGGAGGGTGGAGAGGAAAACTCACAAAGTGTCTGACATTTTGGGAAGCTTTCACTTGGGTACCCAGGTGCATGGGTGCTGCACCTTGGGAGAGCCAGTGGTTAAACTGAGAAAAGGAGTTGAAATCCGCCCATGAGCCATCTGTACACATGGCCACAGGCTTCCCAACCTGAGCTGCAAGAGAAGGGAGATTAGAAACTGGATGAAAAGCACAAAGCAATGGAAGGAAAAAGTCCACTTCGCCCATGCACTTGAGATGGGTGTGGCTCCACATCAGCAAAAAAGGAGACAGCACAAGTTACAAGATTCAGAGGGGCTTGCGGCAGCTCCCTCCCCACTGTCAGACCTGAGCGATTTATTCCCATTGTCGGGAGCTAAGTTGTTTCTCATCCACAAACTAAAATAAGAAAACCGATGAGGCTGCCATGAGTAATAAATGAAATTATTATGAAGATCTCCAAATCCCAAGGGCTACATGAATGCTTAGTGATAGAAATAATCATGTCACCACCATTACGTAACCTTGCTTTTGGGAAGGGAGAGAGAATTTGGGGTGCCAGGTGAAACACTGCCTCTGAAACCTGCTTAGTTGCACAAGTGGTGATGCTTTGGTTATTTACGGAGCTACCTAGTTCTCTTCATTCCAGGAGAGTCGGTGTAACTCGTGGCTTGGCTTGGGGCCAGATGTGCTATATTCAGTTCAGCTCCCATTCCCTCCCCAGCGCTGTCTCTAAGCAGAGGCCTTGCCCAGGGCTTTACCTTGCTGCTTTTGCATGGTGGTGAAATCTTCAAAGGTGAGTGTGCGCACAGGGGGTCTCCAGAATGCATAAGTCTCCATGATGGCTTCCAGTCCGGTCCTACACAGAGAAAAGCCAGCAAAGGAAGTTGTAAATAATCCCAAGAAATGCATGGACTTTTTAAAAAAAAATCCTGAAGTGGTTTGTCTGAGAAGCGGTATATGCATAGGCACTGAGAAATACCACCACCAGGGTAAATTAGTCTGGAAGAGCACAGGTACAGATGTCGCTGGATTGCAAGAAAAAGAAGAAATTAACCCAATTCAGATTATCTGCAAGCAAGTCAGAGCTATGATGGAATTTCACTCCAACCTTTCTTCAGAGAAGGTTTGGTCTGCATGAAAAAAAAATGTTAAAGGTCAAGGTCACTGATAATCATGAATAGAGTTTAGCAGAGAGTAGCACTGACCATTTCTCTAGCACAGGATGACGTGATCATCATTACCACACACATTGACACAGCCTGTCCCAGAGTCAACTCCACCACCGGGTACGTGGAGTCAGTGAAACTGTCATATTTCTGTGCCTTGAAAGGCTTCTTAAATCCTCTTAAACAGAGACAAGCACCATAATAGAAATAGGAGAGGTAAGCA
This sequence comes from Mesoplodon bidens, assembly GCF_964165515.1. Classification (NCBI taxonomy): domain Eukaryota; kingdom Metazoa; phylum Chordata; class Mammalia; order Artiodactyla; family Ziphiidae; genus Mesoplodon; species Mesoplodon bidens. The sequence continues at coordinate 80,875,800 of NC_138177.1, read as the reverse complement.
CTCAACTATACTTGAGTTTCTGCTGCAACAAGAAATACCTACCTGAAGGCACAAAGAGGGTTTGGTCCCAGAAATTATACCTCAAACAAAAAGACCAATACATGTCTGCAAATGTTTATCTGTATTTTGTAATATAATAACCAAACTGGTCTTTGAGAGTCATGCACTTGGGACTCCAGGAAACATCCAATATTTTACCAATGTATTACTTTAAGGCTTCTGTTTTATTGACACTAGAAATTCCATTCATTGAACTATGTGCACACTGCCTAATTTATCCTTCAATAAATTCTATCATATATAGGTATATATATATGAGATGTTGATGAACATTGTTTTAACATAATTATCCAGGCTATCTGGATTATCTTAGACATATTCTTGCTGATATTCTGTATCCTCAAAACAGAATATTGGTTGGTACCTTGTTTGAGGCTTTGAACACAGCTTCTGATTATTGACTCCTCTTTAAAACTAACTGTTTCACTTCTAGCTAAGTGGAAAGAGGTGAAGTTAGGGTAGAGGAAGGTAGGAGAAGGACGGTGGAGAAGAGGAGGTGGCATAAGTCCTTTCACTGCAAAGTTGCTGGAAAATAACATGGTGTCCCTTCCTGGAAAAGACAAGCTTTCCCTCTTGAGATGAAACTTATGCTGCTGTCCTTCTCCCTAGGTAATACATTTCCAGCTTTCTCTTCAGTCTGGCACAGCAAGAATAAAGTGAGAAGCTTTACTTTAAGTGAAAACAAATAGCCCTTCCTTATAAATGACTATAAGGTCCCCTGAGGTTCTTCTGTGATGAGCTGCTGATACACTGATTGGCTCTTTGTGTTGGAAAATTTCCTCTCTGAACTGGCCTTACTTGCACAGTTAACTTTCTAAAGTCTTCCCCGGAATCTTGGAGGCTTTAAATACACCAATGTTGGCAAATTAAACTCTGTATTTTTAGAAGAGGTTGAGAGGAGAGGGTGTTGCATGGTGTTTATTAGCTGTTAATCTGTTAAAAGTAGGAATAGAAGACATTTCCACATAGTCACCCTGCATTAACGCTGAATGCAGTACATGAAACTACTTGTGGGAAGAAAGAGTCCAGGCAATTAGGGAGCTCAGAATAATAAGGGGATAGGCGGATAAAGCCATGCTGAGCCTTAATGGATATAAAAAATAGATAGGCCAGGCTTAGATCTTACTGCCCTGTTCTGGAATGTTGGGGGCTCACCAGAACATCTTAGGATTCCCTTTAATGGCACGGGAGGCTCACTGCAAATGGCAAGGTCTCTATTGTTCCACCTCCTAATCCATTCTTCCCAGCAACATGTACCAATGATGAGGACAAAATATTAGCTCAGGGACAAAGAACAGTCCCTTCTCATTTCATAATAAAGTGATAGAAGACTGTGAGGTAGCTATAAAACACTGATATACTGACAATGTTATATTTATTAAGGGAATAAAAAATCAATGTTGATTTTATTTTCATAACAGGCAAAAAGACTACAGCAAAGGTGTTAATAATTTTATTTAAGTAGTCAACGCTGTACAGGATAGCAACCATTTATCCATTTATCCAAATCTAATGATACCATCTCAGATGGAGAGTTATCCAGCCTCTGTTTGAGTATTTCCCAAGGAAAATATTTAGTCTGGGGACAGATCTGTTAGAAATTTTTTTTGACCTTGTGCTGGAGTATCTGAGGTAACTTTTACCCTCTGGTTCCATTACCCATGGGTAAATGGTAAGAGTGCCAGACACTTTCCACATCCTCATCATGAAGACCTTCCTTAATTGTTAAGAACATAATGTATGACACATCACATATGGACACACCCATGGTCCATCCAGTCCAGGTGTCTTCACAAGAAGGGTCTTTTTGGTGACGAAGTTGGGTGAGGGGGATGACTACCAAAATCTAATGGCCCACACATTCCTAACCACACTTTACTAATCTGCTGTGGATCTATCTCTCATAGATTCATCCTGGACCTTACTGAATCTATTTATATATTCAGGGTGGATCTCTTTTTTAAGAAATTAATCCTATTTGTTTACTATATGCCACATCTTAGTTGTCCTCAAACTCCATTAAGCTTCCTTGGATAGATCTAATTGTTCAGTAGTACTTGTTCTATTTATCAGGATTTGGTGAAGTGCCACAGCAAGACAAGTATTAGCTAATTCACTCTCCACCATGTTTTCCACCTCCCAGTACTTAGCACAATGCCTATTACATGACAAGACTTCAATTGATATGCATTAAATTAATAAGTAAAGGAATTATTTTTATTACTATTTTTATTTATTTAATATTTATTACTATTTTTATTACTGAGTCACAATTTCCTGAACTTTAACCAGCAATCATTTTTTCTAAGCCTAAAACTTAGGAAAACAACTTGATATTAAATCAAGAATCTGAAGAGAGAGAGAGTCCTCTAGAACTGGTGACTTGGGAATTGCTTCTACGTATAGCTGTTTGTGCCTTTCTTGACTCAGGTTCCAGAGAGGTTTCAGTTTTCATTTGGTTTCTTCTTTTCTGGTCATGGAATTTCTGACCTTCAACAGAGTCTGAGTTCCCTAGCAGAGGCCAGTCATTTATACTCTCATCTTCTCTTATAAGAATCCTTGCCAACCACCTGTTGACGTCTTCAGCCACTTGGATGTCTATTCAAAGTTTATACTGAGCAACACGTTGTTTACTTATTCATCATCATTGTATCCCAGTTTTATAAAACTTTATCTCAAGGTTCTTAAAAGTGAATTCATTGTCTAACAGATAAAAAAAGTGGTGTTAGGTAACCACATGTCATTAACATGTTCCACATGGTGGGCCTCTCCGGGTCTGCTGAACACCAGAGACCTGATGTCATCTCTTAAGTTTCCAATCAAAGATGATCAAATTGGCAAGTGTCCCCCTCTTGCTTACTTTTCCCTGTTTGCTCCAGTGACAACAGAGACCATATCCAAACCCCCTTTGTTAAGTCATTTGGCTGTAATCACCTCTTTGATTTCCAGGCCTCTTCTCTTTAGACTTTTCAGTCTGCTCACTGGCCAAACCAACAGAATGTACTGAAGAGAAGGGAGAAAAGGAAGGACAGGAAGCAAACCAAAGAGCTCTTTTGCAAATTGATGATGCCTTGAGATCAACTGATTTGGAAAAATAGCCAAAGTGCAAAGAAATATTCTTCCAACCTTCTCATTCAAAAAAAAAAAGCTGGGACCATCCCTTTGAAGTTCAGCAAATATATGATAATTATAACAATTACAACTACATTCATGAACTGTTAGGTAACACAGCAATGCATAGTTTCTGCTTTTTATTTCTCTTGAGATAGAAAATGATTTTTTATGTTTCTTTCATTTATTTTCTTTGTAATTCTGACATCTTACTCTTCGCTGGTAATACCATTAACAACAGGAACCTATGCTAGGGATTGATAAGATCACTGGTTATCTCTCAATAGAAGACAGTCAGGGACTAAGGGAAGTCTACTGAGATGGGGTCTTGAAGTCAAAAAGGGGTTATCCAATCAGGAAAACAATTATGTGCTAGGTTCAAGAGATATAAATGCAAAAAAGACACAGGGTCTTTACCCTTAAGGAGAATCCTGCTCAACAAAAAGATAACAACATGTAAATGACTAATTTCTGAACTGTGTGAGAGATGCTACACTGGAGATGTGTAGACAATGCCATGAGGCACTGAGCAAGATGTACTGAATACACCTGGAAAACTCAAGGGGGATTCCATAAAAGGACAGTTATTTAAGGTTAATGTTACAGGGCACTCAGTAGTTTTCCACACAGACAAGAGGCAGAAAGAGCTTTCTTAGTAGAGTTAATAGTACATGCAAAGACGTGGAGGTATGGAAGAGAAGCCATGTTCTAGGAACTGAAAATAGTTCAGGGTGACTGGAGCTCCAGGTGCAAGATGGGGGTTGGGGTGCGGGAGACAGGCAGACACCATGGGTATTTATTCCATGTGAGGCACTTGGATTTTATCCCATGGGCGATACTATGCCCCTGAACTCCTTTTCTTTCTCCTCCTGTTCCAACATTTGAAAAGACACAAAACCAGAATATACTGTTCTTTCAAATCTAATCATCATGTGTCAAATTTCTAATCCTTTTCCTTGGACTGCCCTTGGTCCACTGAGGTTAGGTCAAACCTTCCACACATCCCTCTCCTTCACTGGATCTGGAATTGGCTCCTATCTTTAGATTCCTCAGGATATTTATTGTCCAGAGATATTCTTAAAGACCTCCCAGTGGAGGTCTGCAAATTGGCAAAAGAGCCATCGTTCAAAACTTGGCTTTAGATGTACAATAAATATATCTACCTGATGAACTGGATGTCATTGATGTGCTTGCTTTACAATGGTTTGGACGAACACATGTCCAATGGACAGATGATTGGAGTTGAGTTAAAATTGTTCCTTACCCAGTGATTCCCAACTTGGGAACCCTGTCCCCACTTGGAGTCTGAATAGGTAGCGACGGTGGTCCATAAGGAGTTTTCACTGCCTCAAGAAGTACAATAAAAATCCTTGATAACACAAAGCAGGTTGACTAAAACAATAAGTTTCTTTGCATTTGACTGGCATGGTCTCACTTTAACTTAGTAATACTAAATCACACAAGGGGCAGATTAGCATAGTGGTTAAGAGCACAAGGTCAGGAGCTAGACTGCCTGGGTTCCAATTGTAACCCTGCCGCTTACTAGCGCAACGTTGCCTAGTTGTATAACCTTTTCACGCTTAAAGTCTCCCTACCTGTAAAATGGGGATAATGATATTATTTCCTCCTAATTGTAACTTAATAAATGCATATTGATTAAAGACAAAATATTTCAAAACAAGAGAGAAAATACAATGAAAGCGTGAGGACCATTGGTCTAACTCAAGTAAAAGAAATCCCGCCATCTGCTCAGATTGTGATCTGTAACACGAGAAAAGACTTTTCCTTCACTGGGATTCAAGGCTTTGTCAGCCCTCTGGCTCTGGATTGAATGTGGAAGGACCTCTACGTTACCTAATTTCATTTCTCATTCTCTCCTCTAAAAACAAAAAACGTGTCCCTCAAGCCTCTTTAGGCCTCATTATCTTGCAGATATTTCAGATTCCAATATGTTAGCCATTAAACAGACGTCTATCTGTTAGATGACACCATCCCTGGGCAAGAGCCATAGATAATAAAACAACTGCCAACTTTCTCTGGCAAACCCACATGGCCAAGAGGACAATGGTGGAAAAGATTCATGACAGAGGAGGGAGAACAAATAACAAGGCAGAGAAAAATGTTAAATACTGGTTGAAAGACCATAAGCCAGGGGACATGAAAAATAACTAATGCCTGGATGAATAGGAGGAGTCTGGCAGGATGCTGCTGCCAGAGTCCAGTATGGAGCCAGCTACCTTGAATTGCAGATGCGGCAATGCCTGCAGGGGAGTCCAGCACTGATTACTTCCATAGATCTGCTGAATGGCACCCGTGCCAGGATAACAAGAGTATACACAATCTACAGGGGCTAGTGAGACTGCCAGGAATGAGCAGGATGAGATTGGCTGGAAAAATACAGCCAATGGCTCTAGGGAGAACAAATGAAAATACAGAAATTGAAAGTGAGGGAGATACTTGGAAAGTTGTGCTGGTTGAAGGAAAGCGAGTGGTCAGCTCCTTGGCTCTAAGCTTGCCTTCAGGAGTGACAGGGAAATGGAGGTGGACAAGGGCAAGCTATGCCAATCAGAGGAGTGAGACTTCATTCTCTGGATGTTGTCACTGGCTGGCTTTGCAAATTCTAAAAGCTAATACCTCACTGTACTCAGTTTTACCATCAGTAAATGGGAAAGGCTGTACTGATACCAATCAACTCAGAGGTAAAAATAGAAAACTTGGACCACAGATACTAAATGAAATGATTCTTACTATTATTTGTTTACATATGATTTGATGCCTAGAAATAAATTTACAAGGTTGAACTATATGAAATTGCTAATATCTTACTATTTTTGACCTACAACAAGGAAATTTTGTATGTTCAGCTTAATAGCTAGATAAGGGTGTAGACAAGATTTGAGATACTTAGTTATACTAGAGAAATCTACCAACAGATTTATACTAGAGACCCACCCTGTACCTTGACTCCCAAAGAAAAGTTGTTTCTTTTGGATCTAAGCAAGGATGATCTGGCCCTGGGGCTAATCTTTTTTCCTCTTCCCTCCTGTTAACTTCCAGCACTCTAATTCCTCATCTCACAGTCCCCTTTCTGTCTGCATACTTGTCTTTGTTGGGTGTTGTGAGGAGGGGCTGGACCTTGACAGGAGTTCCCATCGTGCCAAGGAGGTGGCTCTCCACTCTGTGAACATGGCCTTGAGACAGCAGCTGCTTAAGAGGGGCATCACAAACAAATCTTTACTCCCAAATACTTTCCCCACAACCAGTAGAGATTCCTTCCTTTGGGTTAAGTCTTAGCCTCGTTAAGCATCCTCTTCCAACAAGTAAATACATCCATTCCCGTGATGCACCGAATGGCTCCATTTTTAGATCACCATCCCCCGACACATGTAAGGGACACTAGGCACCGGAAAGACTGTCACGAGCCACATTCCCAGCAAACAGCAGTGCTTGCTGGAAGTACTCTGAGAATTAGCTCAGATTCAGTGCCTCCTACACTTCAAGCTGCAGGCCCTATTGTTTTTTAGTGAGGGGCGACCTATTAAAACTACTTTCCCATGTAAACCAACCTCCCCATAATACAGGGCCTGCCACTGGCCCTTTCTGACAGCCCCTGCTTTGTGGAACTTGAGTGTCCTTATTCAAGCCTCCAGGGGAGAACTCCACAGAGACAAAGACATCCTCCCCAAAAGCTGCAGCAACTCCCTGGACTACAGAAGGGCCACTCCAAGGGGGACCTGTCATGCAGCCATAGCAGTGGCTCCTGGAGCACCAGGCCAGTAAGGAGCATCTGGAGGAAACCAGGTCACTTGGGACAATCCCCCTTGCAGTTGTTTTAGATACTATGGAAGCTGGAAGTACAGGTAAATCCCAAGGTCAAGACAGGATGAAGGTTGCTGACAGAGGAGAACCTAGGGTCACAGAGTCCATGGCACCTCTAAAACAAGTTCATAGAACCTTCCCTCCACTTGACAGGTCATAATTTTAATCTTCCCCTCTTTATGTATGTGTTTGCTTTGGAGGAAGTCACTGGGAATTATATAAAAGTTCCCAAGCTTACTCGGGCTTTCTGTAAAATCTTGGGAGCCACTCCTCACAGGGACAAGGTTTTCACTTTAGATGTGGGCTGAGACCCACAGAGTCTTCTTTCCTTATGCTCATCTGTCTATCCCCTTTCAAGTGCAAGGTTTCTGCAGTGGCAATTCTCCCTCTAGCTGAGCACAGTGGGCTCCCCAGGCACGTGGACAGATAGACATCCCGAGGCTGCTTCTCAACCACGAGACGCAGTGCAAAGACGACTGCTTCTCTTCAGCCTCATGCCCTTTGTCTTCTCTTTGGAAAGAACTGAACCATTGGGGTGGCCACCACCAAAGATGTAATTTGACCTCTCATTTTGCTACTGTGACCTTTCTCAACTAAACCTCACTCTGCTTGGGCTCATCCTCTGGGAGCCCTTCTTTCCTGAGGCTCATGCCTCTGGAACTTGCTGGGTGTCTTCCTTCTCCAGGGAGCCAGGCAGCACAGACATGCACCCACTGTGCAGAGCCAGGTCAGATGGCCGGAAGGGTGTGCATGTCTAATCTACAGTTAAGCTAAATCAGTGTCTTCCAGCAGCAGTCCACCTTAGATTTGAATCAAAATTGTCCTTAATCTTTCAAACAAAGACTATTTATAGATTCACTCTTTCTTCCTTTCTTAGTTAGTATCTAAAACTAGCTCCCCATTCTTGCTCTACCTGACTCACCCTTGGTTGGGGTAAGGCTTTCTCCCTCCCGAGGTCCTGGTTTTTAACTTCTCTGCCACTCGTCAACTCTGTTCAATGTTTTGTAACTAAATGAATGATTATTATTTTACTTTATATACCTGGCACCACAGGAAAAGAAATCTAAGAACAGGAAGCTGAAAAAGGTAGAGTTCTGTCTTCAAAGGGCTTCATTCTAGCAGGGGCCAGACAGAACCCAGGAACACAGACCACAAGACAAAACTTACTGTCAGGCCGAGGGAATCTATTTTCCCCCAGGAACAAGAAGGTGTTACTGTCTCCTCTTTATAAGAGGAATCTCCCACAGGTAATGCTGGATATTGCACCATGGGGCTAGGCCTGTTAAAGGTAAATATATATTGACCCTTTCACCCAAAACTATATTTGGGCCACATAATTTCTGAGAAGTCTAGAAGGAAGAACAATTTAGACATAAACAATTTCCCTCCCATTGCAGAGACAATGCCTGGAAGCAAAATCTGTCAGTGTTTCCACTCCAAAAGAACCATATGTCTACTACTCTTCTCCATAACATGAACACACACACACACACACACACACACACACACACACACACTTTGATGGAGACTTCTAATCAGGGACATAATTACATGGGAATGAAAAGTAGCAGCTCCATAAGTAAAGGCTGAAGGGTGGTGACCTTCTCACACTACAGCGTGTGAATGACACTTCTTAAAGAAGCAGGAGGAACTCTGATGGGCTCTGATGATGGTGATATCACAGAGCTGACACAGTGAACTCACTAGGACTCCTGTTGGAGTTCTGGATGGCCCAGTGGATATCATCCCTTGTCCTCATTTGAACTCAGAATAAATTTCCAAGAAAGACCTAGGAGACTGACGTAGTAGAGACCAAAATACCAGTTTTATTATTGATAAAAATTGTCTGGAGACTATAACATAGGTGTGAAGGCTGAAGGAGTGAGCTAGAACTCCCTGAAATAAGCTGACTTCCCAGAACTTCAGGCCTCCTCTGCTGGGCTTACCACACAGTGGGAAGAGCCCAGATGGTACACTTTCTGCAGACAAGCAGGTCCTAAAGAGTTCCAGACTCAGCAGTCACATCAGTCACCTTGGTTCCCACTGAGGGGAAGGAGAAAGTGATGGGGCTAGAAGCCAGGACTACTTCTCATGGATATCTCTTTTCATTCAAATAAGAATGGGGACTAAGTGTCCTCGCCACAGCTGCCTCAAGTTCTTCTCGACACTCAGAGGGCACTGTTGTGATCCCAGCCAGCTTCTGACTGCACTGCAGTGAGAGGCTTGCAGGATGAGAGAGACTCATGAGAGGCATTTCAAGAGAGTGCAGTGGGCGGCTGTGTCCTCCCCAGCTTTCCTCTCACACTCCCTTCTGGAGCCTCGGGATCGCACTGGCATGGATTGAGATCGACAAACCTGAATGTGTTTTGGTTTGAGGTTTGGCAATTTCTGTAACTCCAAAGTATTCCACAAATGTTTTGTGTTCTACAAAACCAAAAAATATTGGCCAAGCACTTTCCCCCCTAATTTTTAAGCTCATGTGTTTTTCAAGGAAATGTAATCCGTATGTTTGGGGTACATTTCTATGCAACTCATCAAACCATGCTCGTCTGTACAAGTCATTTGATGTCTAAAATGCATGGGGAAAATCACAGATTTATAAGAAGAACTGTGTTAGCACAAGCAGGGTCAGCGATGGGGCACTGGTGGGCACTGGTGGGAAGGTGATGAACTAACTGGATTCTGGTTTTGGCACAGGCCACCTCTTCCCAAAGATTTATAAATAATCCTCTATATCCTCATCCATCAATTTTCCCATCTGCAAAATGGCATTAATAATTCTTGCCCTCATCCTGCAGGCAGCTAGTGAGAGTTAAAGTGTGATTATCAGGTCACTTTGAGCTTTTTAAAGAGAAAATATAAGGGCTTCAATACTTGTCCCAACAAGTTGATTCTAGTCTAGCTTCCCAGAGTGTGGGAGGATGAAAATGGCTTCTACCTTCCCTAATTCATCCTTGTCCCTTCATGACACAAGTGACTTCAGTCTCATCGTATCACAGTTTCACCTGCTAGGGACGTTCAGACTGACTTCCTGTCCTTGACTATGGAACCCTTTTTTTGGATATAGGAAGTAAATGACACAGTCATGGGGAAGAGTCTACACAGACAGAAAATATAGGTTGATTTATGTGGAAAAGAGAAGGTTCTGGCTACTTGAGTAGGATCTTTAAGTGGATGAAGGGAGTTTAGAGAGAGAGCTCTATTCTTGATATCTGTTGAAGATAAAATAAGTCAAGCTTAAACTGTTAGCATGATAAAGCACAAAGTGCACAGACTTTGACATCAGATGGACTTGGGTTTTCATCCCTTCTTCAATTAACTGTGTGACACTAGGAAAGCTGCTTAAACTCTCGGAGCCTGTTTCCTCATTTGTAAAATACAGGTTGCTTTACAGATTAGAAAGAATGTAAGTAAAAGCTCTGGAACACAGTAAGTGTTCAATCACAAATAACTTCTATAATTACTGATATTACTTAAAACAGCCTGCAGATTTAATAAGACATAATGAAGAATTTCCATGCGATCAGAAATAAATAAATAAGGCACTGACATGGGCTAATGAAGATCCATAGTTTTGCTTTCTTGGAGTTCTTACAAAGAAGAGCAGCCGACCAGGCAGGACAGACAAGTAACTGTCTGTCCTGAGCAGTAAGATATTCAGCAGCATTAAGGCAGACACAGGTCAGGGCCAAATGATGTGTCAAGGTCCTTTCTAGCCCAGTGAGAGGACAGAAGAACCTTGGGACTTTAACTGAGCTGTCATCACAATTTCCTAACCAGAGACAAATGCTTCAAGACACAAGGTCTTAATCTCAAGATTAAAGCGTGGCTCCAATTCCCAGCGCAAGCTCTAATGTTGGTCAATACAGCCACTCTATTCCAATTTTCTGTTCTAAGTCATGCCTCTGAAAAACAAGGAATCCAATGGGATGACAAAGCAAAGAAAAAAGAGACAAAAAGAAAGCAGTCTTTGGAGTGCCAAGAATAAAATCAACAAATACTAAATGCCACTGGAGATACAGAAGGAAAGAAAAAGAAAGTAGGTGGATAACTAAAGTCAGTAGGGTTGGTCTCTGGAGACAGATGGTGATGTCTAGAGTGGAAATTCTTAACTTTTGGTCACAGATATTTTTGAAAATTTGAAGAAAGCTGTAGACCTCTCCTCAGAAAAATGCACACGGCTCATCCACACACACGTTTTCTTTCAATATCTGGAACTCACAGAACTCCTGAAATGCATGCATGGACCCCAAGCTAAAGATCTTAAACACCCTAGAGGCTGCTTTATGAAAGGCCAGCTTCTATTTGAGCTCCTTATCACTAACAAGTTCCTCAATAAGCCCAGAGGCAGAGCCCTGAAAAGGAGGCAACAGGAAATGGCTCACAGGCATGTTTTGTGACCTGGACATGGAATAGAAACTAATTGAGAGGAAGAGGACTGTCTATCTGAAATGGAAGGAATAAGTATTGGCTTCTTCATTGGCTAAATTTTGAAAACAAAGGCCTCTTATTTTAAACAAAGAGTCATTAACTGGAAAGCATTCGGCCTGGAGTCCATATGCCTGAGGCTATACAACTAACCAGTTGCTTGACCTAGAAAATATCACTCAATTTTGTCATCTTCAAACCAGAAGTTCAAGTGAATTTTACTTACTCAATAGATGTGACCTTAAAAAATTCTGAGGAAAATAAAATTTCAAAGAAATCTAAGTGTATTTTAAATATGATAAAAGTTTCATAAAAAGTGCTTTCATAAATCATTTTGTAAAGAAAATCACTACACACATCTGATTTTTAGCATAAACTAGGTTCTAATATAACGTGCTACATAGTTCACAAAGTGATTCTAAATATAATATTAGATAGTTTATCTGAAAACTCTTGAAGAGAAAATAGCAAAGATAAATCCTGACAAACTGTGTCATTCAGATGTTAAAAAAAAGGCCCCCAAATTAGGGAAATGTCTGAATATTAAAGTAAATAGTTATTTCAAGGTCTACACACTTACAGGACACATGTGTCATATTTGCTGTTTCAGTACAGTTTATATAAAATGAAATTTTCTGATTGAACAATCTTTGATGTATCTGCTTTCCCTGCCAATTTCAGCTCTCTCCTAACTCTCTGTGAATAACAGATTTTAATTTTATATATGAAGAATGAGACAGGAGGGATTTAGACAGAAGCAGAGTTAACCAGAAAAATACCACAGTCCCTAAGGCTATTCACAACAGGAGCAAATAGTCCTACAAACGTCACCAATTCCTAAGAGCTCCACAGTATAACAACCTAATCATAATGATGATGCTGGGTCATCAAGAAAGAGTGTTCTATAGACTCTCTTTACTAAAGCAGAAAACATCTAGTAGAGTTTGGAAATATTTCCTAGGAGAAAAAGGGTCAATTTTTAAACAAAGTTTTAGCTCTTATAGGGAATACTTTTCTGAAAAATTATTTGTCCACAATTCCTTTTTTCCTGATAATGAAAAATAAAGGAGATATTACTATAGTTGTTGTAGCCACCTATAGACACTTATCAGAAAAAGTTGCAATCTTTTAATGACAATAAATCACTGTCAAATTTGTTTTAAGTGACTAAATTACTAAGTATGACGTGAGGAGAAAAACACCATGAGGGATTCAATCTGATGATTTACAGTGTGTTAACAAAGAATTTGGATAGTTCAACCTTTGGGGGACAGCTTTTTGATTCTTGGATCAACTATCCATTTCTCTTTGCCTGCGGCAGCACAGTTGCCTAGCATGCAAATGTTCTCCAAAAAGCCAGAGCCAGAAGCCACCAATGGGGCTTGGGGAAAAGAATGTCATATAGAAAAGAAAGGTCAGTGAGTCTTTTGCCCAGTTTGCTCACCTGTTTCTTCCAGAATCTCTGAATCCTTTAGCAAAAGGGTTTCTGTCAATTTTTAATCTGGTGATCTGGAAACAAACAAAAAAATCATGAATTGTATTTATATTAACTGACTTCTTTTTTGGTTGCTCCTAGAACGTTAACAAAAATCACTCTGTTAACAACAACTGCTGTTTTTATTTAGTTTCCTCTTAGTTTGAGATTTATATTGAAGTTGATACAGGACTTGGTCCTGGCACACAGAAGTCTGACCCATCTGACCCACGTCTCCCTAAAAACCAAGGTTTTCCCAGTATGCGACTCTGTAAGCTCTCTTCTGCTCACCATCCTTGCCCCAAAATGGTGATAAATCACTTGCCCAGACAAACAAAGGTATCAAAATGGAAAATTGGACAGTGGTCAGATCAATAGTGCATGACACACAGGAGACAGTTGAAACATGCTTGTTGAATGAATGAGTAAATGAATGAGTGAGCAAGTGAGTGAAGAACGAATGAATGGGTTCAGTCAATCCAATCAGGTGCAATCAGGTCACCAAACGAATGAATGGGTTCACTCAATCCAATCAGGAGCAATCAGGTCACCAGACAACCTGCCTCATCCTGAAAGAACCAAATAGTTGACTGCATTTCCCATTTCACTTAAGTTGTGCCTTTCTTGCCGCTAGGGGTTGTTCATTTGATGACCTAAAATGGTCGTGTAAAGACACAAAAAAGGAGCTGGACTTTTGTCAAGGTTGCATCCAAAGAAAAATCTACAAATGTGGGATGGGATGGGGCAGGACACAGTGCAACTCACCCAGTCTCCAAGTCCCACAAGCCAATCAGAAGAAACAAAGAAGCAGCTTCATAAGGGTGAGCAAATCCAATGCAAACAGTTGTGTGACGTGGGTTGGATGGGTCCTTAGTAGACATCTGGTTCGACCTCCGCTCAATGCAAGAGTCCCTTTCTACTGCATCCTATCTTAGTCCCCTCCCACTCTGCAACCGTATATATTACCCTCTGGCCTCCAGACTAGAATGGCCTGACCAACGAATTCCATCTGCGCTCTTGTGTTTCCGCCTTTAGCCTTTGTCATGGGAGGCATTTGGATACCTCCTGTCTGAACCTGATGTTAATGACTCGCTGTATTCAAGCCATAGAGACTTAGAGGTGTGGGTTAAGGAGCTCAGGAAAGGAGGAAAGGCACTCTCAATAGAAGGTAATTCTGGAAAGAAGGGGATCTCATTTTTAAGACCATCTTCCCATTTCTGATCACCATAGAATTTATCACTAGGACGGCTGAAGTTGTTTCTTGTGTTGCAAATCTTTCCAAGTCCCTCTTCTGTCTCACTTCGTCAGAGTGGAATTTCCCAAAGCCACATTCTAAAGGTCTTTAAAACGCAATGTGAGATTCTGACAGACTCTGACTTGAAAGTACCAAAGTTTTTTTCCCCCCTAAACGTCCTTTGCCTCTAGAGTGGCACACTAATAATGTAGCACTCATAATGAAGCAAAAGCAATTTTACATCTATTTTATAGGCCAGAGCAGGAGCCTGAAACTTTGGCTTTCTAAAGTCTAGTGTCTGCCTTGTGAATATTGCATTGAGTTTAAAGATTGTCACTGCTTTTCTGTTGTTGACTTAAAATCAGTTCTTTCTTCTTCCATAATCCACAGCAATAAACCACACACTATATTTTCTTTTCAAGTTGGGGTTATAATATTTTATTTTCTCCTTCAAGTTGGCTTATCCTGTCTGACTCATTTATGATAGGGGTTTCTGATATATGATTGTGCTGCTATGTTTTGGGGGCACAGACCCCTGTAAATATAACGACCTTCTATTTCATGGTCCTGGGAGAAATGGTTGAAAACCAGTTCCCCACAGCTCCCTGTATCTCAGGCCAAGAAGTCTGCATGGAGATTTAGTAGACAAATGACACCAAATGTTAGGAAACACAACACCTCTATACTTGTTTCAAAGCTTTTATTGTGGGATTTGGGCCGCTTTATGAAGAGTGTGATTGTGCTACTCATTATTCATTTATTATCAAGTGCCTTTTGTGTGCAAAGCAATGTGACAGGTAGCACAGGTGACAGCATGGCAGACAGTCAGTATACAGCTGTGTATCATCCCCCCCAAGAAGCTGATAAATGAGGAGAAAAAAAGACATACATATTAATAATTACAATGTAAAACAGAAAGTGATAAGGTTTGAAATAAAGGTAAAGGGCCCCAAGAGCTTAAAGGAAGCAGTAATTGCTCCGAGCTGAAAGGCTGTGGGGTTTCACTTTAGAGGAAGCACGTGAACCAAGCTGGGAAGGATGCATAGGATTTTAATGAAAACTGCAAAAAGGGGAGAAAGGAACAAGGGAAGTATTTCAGAAGAAAGGTCCTATGTAAGCCATAGAATTGAAGTGGAAAGGAATGAAGCATGTTTGAGAAACACTGAAGATTCCAATTTGACCAGAGCACAGGGTACAGGAAGAGAAGCAGTGAGAAAGAAAGCTGAGATGCTGGCCTGAGGCCACATCATGAAAAGCTTTTACTACCCTGCAGACATTTAGATACTTTATAGGTAGAAGAGAGCAATCCTAGCTATCCAAACCAAATTATGATCCCAGTTAATGCTTGTGCTGACAACTTAGGCTATATCTACAAATACCAAGGGTAACAATGACAGTATTTTGGAGGAATAAATCAATGTATTCACAACCTCAATAACCCTTAGTTTCTAATAGTCCCATGGTTTCCATATCAAGAAACTCGTGGTAGACTCAGTATAGAAAAGGATGCAAATGAGAGCTTGCTGTCCTACAGGAGACAAGGATGTTGCATAAGGTTGAATTCTCATCAGGTAGAAAAAGAAATAAAAATCCTCCCCTTCCACTCCAGTGGAACATGAGAAGAGAGGAGAAAGACAGAAGAGAAGCAATCAGTTAGACTTACATGTGCCTTAGCTTTCTACTCAAACCAAAATCCAAGGGCGGTTGCGGGGAGACTCAGAGGAACACTAGCAGGGTCACCTCCATACACACATGGGGGTGGCTGTACCAGTATAAGTGCTGTAGGAAGAGACCTGAGTTAGGATCCCCAAGCCTTCCATGGCCCTTCGGCAGTGGGTCAGGGACTCAGAGGTCCTCACATGCCATGACAGGGAAGGCAGGGTGAACCTGACATAGAGGTGCTACAGTCCAGACAGGAGTCAAACAGAGGCCCTGGATGAGAACTGAGGTGGGGCTGAGTCATTCAGGGAGGCCCAGGAGGTCCAACTGAGGCAAGAACACAAAAGCACAAGGTCAGCAGTCTCCTGCCAGTAAAACAAATCAACGCAAGGAACCCCAGGACCAGCCCAGACCTGACCCCACCCCAGCAGAGGCCAGTGAGGCCCAAAGAACAGCACAGGGGTCCACAAGCAACCACAGTGAAGGCTCAGAAACCTCACTGCCTCCACCCCTGCCCATGCACCGTACATCTAGAGACCGTCTGGAGCAGGAGGCGAGGCTCATTTGAATAGTTAATTTTCAACCCTCCCCTCAATTACGTTTATCAACTAGGCTCAAATATGGCGGTCGATCTCCACCTCGTCACCTTAGACCAGGTCAGTGTCGTATTTTGACTAAACTACTCTAAATGCTCTTCAAACTGATCTCCCTTCTTCCACTCTTGTCCCTGTCCAATCTCTTCTCTTCATTCAGCAACCAAAGCGATCTTGGTTAACACACCATAGCTGGACGATGTCATTCCTTCAGTGCCTACCACTATGCTTGGAATTCAATCCAAACTCCTTGCTGGCCTTGTGGGGCCAGCATGACCTGACCCCTGCCCATCTCTCCATCCTCACCCACCCTCCCCTGACTCTGGTCCCCAGGCTCCAGGCAACCTGAGCTGCTCTCAGTGCTGGAATGTGCCAAGCTCTTTTCCTGCTCAGACTCCTCACGTGCACTCTACCTCCAGACTGCAATGCTCTCTTCTGTACTCTTCATATAGCTGACTCCTCATCCTAAGTCTGAATCTAAATGTTATCTCCTGAGAGGGGTCTTCCTTGATCCATCCCTCCAAAATAGGATATTTCTGCCACTCTCTTTAACTACACCCTCTTTAATTCCATCTTTACTCTTAACCCAGTTAGTAATTATACATTTATTTTGTTGTTTACATATTTACTATGTGTCTCTCCCCCTAGACTACAACCAGGAACCCTGTCTATTTGATATACCATTTTATGAAGCAGAACCGAATATGACATGCTATTCATGCTCAATGAATATTTGTCAGTGAATGCATGGAGTGAGGGAGTAAATGAATGAATGAGGATGTGGGAAACAGAAATCACCAGTCCCAAAGCCATCACAAGCCTTAGAGAATACAGGTCAAACAACTCCCCCAATCCCATTTGCTTTCACTGTAGGCATTACAGACAAAAGTCTTGAATGTCTTTCCAGTCAGAACAAGGTCTATTAGTAACTTCCATTTTAGCTAAAGCTATGCTACAGCAGTCATGCTCAAACTTGGTCTGATGATAATGAGGCAACATGGAAAATACAGAGGTTGTGGAAGCATTTTTCTTTCCATAACCTTATACTGATGTTTGTAGTCTGAGTTATTGAAGACTATGGCACATAGGGGGTGATTACTGGCTTGCCACCATTCATTTTAATCATTTTCCCTCACTATTTTGCCTAGTAACATAGAGGCAGTTAATAAATGAGGTATACCTCACCATGCACAGTGCAGACATAAATAGCACAACCTACAAAGAAAATGAAACCTAAATATTCTCAGTATAATTTTACAGGACTAAGGCTCAAAGGGACTTCCCTTATTAACACTCTCTTATTCTTATTTTTTTTTACCATATTGCTTGAAAAGTGTTCCATCAGGATAAAAAAAATTAAGCCAACATAAAAAAAAATTCTGCACTAAGTTGATTGGAAAGTTAGAGCAAAACTGGCTCAATAGTTCAGGATATAATGAGTGGCTCAGAAATCCTATTGAGTTTGCTTATACAACCCTGGCTGTGGTTTCAGACCTCCTATCTAGTTCATGCAGCCAATTCTCATCAAGAAATAAGACTGTATTAATTGAGGAGAACAGGGCTGTGTCATTTTGAAATCTAGTTTCCTGTGTGGAAAAAAAAAATCAAGATTCAGCAGTCTTTTTCCCTTAGAGAGGACAAAGACTCTGCAATGGAAATTTCCTGCTAATTCCATGAGGACATATTGGCGTCAGCTTCTTCCAAGGAAAAGCATTAAGTGTAGAATCACCTTTATTCCCACTTCTACCGCCTTGTTCTCCATGATGAGAGTCTGGGCATGGTGTACTTTCCTCTCTGCGATAAGCCTGCCAAGTTGGCACTCCAAGAGCAAATAATAGTAATAATAACTTCAGTATGCTAGCAGCCCTGGGAGTCTATGCATCAGTCAGCAAGGGTGAGAAGGAATGGGAAAGGGGGAAAGAAAAGCATAAACTGTTTCATGAAAATAGAAACTCTTTCTTCACACTTCACTCCTACTTATATCCAAGGAAGCAGAACCACGGATACATAAGGAAACTGGTAGTAGAGGTATGCTGGCTAATTATTCAGTCATTTTCCAAGCATGTAGTCAGTACTATGCATAGACTCTAAATATCTTAGAATTATGGAAATGGAAGGGTCCTTCCTCCTAATTAGTGGTTTCTGGGCTTCAAAATGTCATAGGCCAATTCTAATCCCCTCCCCTTCCAACATGTGAAGGATCAACATTGGCATTACAATTTTTTATTCTATCAAATAAAGAGAATTAACAGTTCTCTATTATCTCCTGCCATCATTATTCCATAAAATAAATGACATTTCAGTAACAAACTGAAGCCCAGAAAGACAAAATAGCTTGCTCAGAGTGACACAGGTAGCTAGTGGAGAATTTAGGACTAAAACCCAGGTCTCCAAATGCCTAACCCATTGCTATCTGTGGAACAGGACACTGCCTTTTCTTAGGAAGGCTGGGCAATGGTTCATTTCAGTTCCGTTCCCTCTATTGTCCTTCCTGACTTGTGCTCCTTCAAACAAGTCCCTGAGAACAATGAGGATCACTGACTCTTCTCTCTTTCCTTTCTCATAGGCTTCCTAACCCTTCCCTTTAAAAAAAAAAAATGAAGGGCTTCCCTGGTGGCACAGTGGTTGAGAGTCCGCCTGCTGATGCAGGGGACACGGGTTCGTGCTCCGGTCCAGGAAGATCCCACATGCCGCGGAGCGGCTGGTCCCGTGAGCCATGGCCGCTGAGCCTGCGCGTCTGGAGCCTGTGCCCCGCCACGGGAGAGGCCACAATAGTGAGAGGCCCGCGTATCGCCAAAAAAAAAAAAAAAAAAAAATGAAGTAAACAACTTTGCTTTAAAATATTATTTGTTCTCAATCTAGAAGGTTGAAGGAAATAAAAACACAGTAATCACTGAATATAGCTCACAAAGGAGAACAGTTTATACTACCCAGCATCTTCATGACAAGTCTGAAAATTATTGTTAGGTAACGGATCTGAGTTACAGGATGCAGACCTCAAGATTCCTGGGGGAGAGACCTGAGGTTAGTTTGCTTTATTAGAAGGCACTGTATCATATTAAGTCATATCTACACAGCCAAAGGGAATGTTAAACAATCACACTTGATTTACCCAGGGACTGGAGGCTTGTTAAACAGGCAAAAGCTGTTATCTAGATTTTAAAATGGGCAGAATTGAGAATGACTCATCTATTTTGAATGTCAGCACATCATGAATTCACTAATGTGACATGAGAACAGAGAGATCAAGGTAGTTACCTACTGAATATAATACCTTCGAGAGCCCATGTACCTCCTCCAATTCCCAAGAATCTACTTTCTCCTTAATGAGCAATGTATTCTTTAAAATTGCCTCTATTCCCCACTATCCTTCATGCCTGTGCAGATGCAGGTATTTAGCAATGTAGGCTGACTACTGACAATTTGATGCCAGGTTTGTGTCAGTGACTTAATGCAGGTTCCCTCGTCTAGTCCTTATAATTGTATGAGGCCAGGACATATTCAGACCAGGAAACACAAGTTGAAAGGGGTTAAGAAACTTGCTCAAGGTCACACAATTCACTAGTGAAAAGGTCAGAAACCAAACTAGATATGTCTACTACCAAGTCCCATGATCTTAGTCATGGCATCCTACCCCCACCAAACCACCACTGCCCCTCTCAAGTCCAAATATAGACAAAATATTTATATGAATAGAATGTACTCAGGTGCAGGAACACTGTGAAATAATGCAAAGGAAGTGAAAGGGATTTCAGGTACCCATGTTTGGTCTTCACAGTGAGCTGTAGGTTTTTAGTTTTAGCTTGGGTTATACTGACCCTTGTTAGCCTCTAGAACCAATCTCAGTGAGGCAGTAAAATGGTCATTCACCAGTGTTCTGGTTTGCTCTACAAACTACGTTCTAGAGTCATATTTACTGCCACATCTCTCTGTCTTCATGAGAAAGTAATGATTAAAATGGCGGCTGGGGTAGTCTTGGAAAAAATCCAAACAATTTTTCAAAGAACTTAGACTTATATTCCCCCTTTTCTGTAACACAGTTAATCCCAAAGTTCCAGTTGCTCAAAAGCCATGTCTATATTGCTGCTTTTTCTAGCATCAGAGCTTAAGAAATCTTGATTATTAAAGTTTTCTGTAAGGACTCTCCATGGTCTCTGCAATTTTACTATCTGAAGAGTTAGAGAGAGCTTAATAATTTTAAAATAGCATCCATGGCAAACTAAAGCTCTTCTTCTACTTTAGATCAAATGTGACATCTAAAAGGAAAGTCCAAAGTTGGGAACACTTTACAGCTGCTGAGAAAGCCCAACAACCATATAGCACTTAACATTTATTGGACTAAAGGGTTGTTGTGTATCAAATTCCCCTGAAGGTAAAAAGCATCTAAGGAATTTTATCAGGGTGTGCCATGAAAGATAGAAAAATTCTTTCTACTGTATATGAACTAAAGATTGTATAACTCACCTTCACCTGCCTGTTACATACTAAGCCCTTGATAAATATTTAGTAAATGAATGTTTTTCCTCATTGCTTTCTTTGTCAGAGCACAGTATCCATTAGAAAAGGTATTAAGTACTATAGTATACGTCCATTTTGCTCCAAGCAGGCCCAAAATAAAAGTAAGCAGATTTTCAAGCAAAAACTCTGTTTTAGAAAAGAATTCACTGCAGAATCCTATGAATTAGACAATTTACCAAAATATGAAATACAATCTAACTTACAAAAATGAGATTCACATACAACTTTCAGAGAACTGCATAAAGTGAGATCACTTGTAAATCCAACCAGTCACCCTCCTCAGAAAAAGAACATTGTTTAGAAATGCCCACAGTAATTCCAGACTTGGCCTCTCTCTTCCCCTCAGCCACTCACTGGCTAATTAGCCCACTGGCTAATGCTTATGTATCTCAATGTCAGAAAAAGCATCAGTTCTTCCACAAAAACTTCCCTCATTCCCCAAACCAAAACAAACAAACAAACAAAAAACCATGTCCACAACTCTGTCGTTAAGTTATTCCACTGTATTATCATTATGTATTTATGTGTCTTTCACTCAACTAAAACTCTTCTTTTCTTAGGGAGAAATGTCTTAATCTGCTAAGCTTAGAATATTGTAAATTCTCAATAAATATTAATGGAATGAATGAATATATTACTAACATAAAAACATACACATCTTAGGGTGTGGCTGGTGAGCACATGGAGGCCAGTTTAGTCTGAAAGTGTACATGGAAGCAGTGGGTCTGACACAGAGTTTGAGAGGCTTGATGACTTTGATGTAGCCTGATGGACGGCTCCACGGAGAGGATAAGAGGGAAGGAATGAATCAAACCTCAGGAATTTCAAGTGATGAGGAACATTTGCCAGGATGTAGTAGAGATCATGAAACATGGGTGCAAGTACAGAGAGACATGAAAATGACTTAGGAGGTTTGGTCCTCCTGGTCAAAGATCTTGCCTCTGATCTAAATCTAGACTCTGACAGCTGCTACTAGGCATTACCCCCTTGTCATCACCAGTGCCGCGTGTGCGCCGCCAGCCTGGTGTCTCTCATTCCAGCATTTCAGTGCCATGCAGAAGGACTAAGCACTTCTTACAAAAGGATGAGTAAACTCCTTTAAAAGCAGCTGCAGCAGGAGACTCTCCAAGGCAGCCTCTTACCTGCTGGTTCTGATAGGCCGTGACTGTGGTAAACACGGTCTCAGGAAAGTTGAATGTTTTCACTCCATCCCCAACAGGGACGGCTTTGGTGGGTGAAAGGTCGCTGCTGAAATCCTTGCGAATCACATGAACCCGAGGCTGGTATTTGTGCATAGAGTGAAGAATGATCTGAAATGAGAAGGGGAAACATTACTCCAGCGTTGTCTCTAAGGTCCCTACATCTTTTCCAGCTCTCATACAAACAAAATTACAGGATAAAAGCGTTACAGGAAGAGCTCAGTTTAGAGGTGGGATGTATGGGAAACTGGAAATCAGTGTACTTTCCCATGGCTGGAAGGACTAAGTGATCGCATAGCATCACATCACATGGAACCACGTAGCAAATATCCCAATCATAGGTGGTGAGTGCAATATGTTTGCTTTAATTGGATAAATACTGAATGAATCGGTTCCAGTACCAGCAGACATCACTCCACTAGAAGGTCTCAGAACCTCTGCTATGTGACAGTTGTTCCCTCCTGCTTCAGGTTTTCAGCACGAGTTCATCTGTCTTTAAATTCTACAAGCTATTATTTGCACTTTGTTATTGATTTTACGGACATTCTCTTATGCCATGTCAGAGTTAAGGGTATATGCGTCTTCTCTCTTCCTTAGAAAATTATCATTTCCCTAAAGATAGGAGCCATGGTTTTAGCTTCTTTCATCTCCCCATATCATCCAGTATGGATCCCGGCATTCAGTGAAAATTCAGTATGTGTTTCACTGCCAAAAATAAATTAATAACATCAGTTGCACCAATTATACCTGGCAAGCCTTACAACCTATCCTTCTCTTATAAATTCATAAATTTCTTGACCAATCAGCCAGAACTGTCCCCACAACAGTTTCCCTGAGTTTACTGCCCTGTAAGTTATTCTATTAAATACTGTGACTTATTCACCATTTTAAAATGTGTCCTCTGTTTCTGTCGCTGAATTCTCCTGACTTGACCTGAGTTCCTGGAGCACAAGAACTCTGTCTGATAAACACAACCTGACTTACAGCAGACGTTTGCTGAATGTTAGATTTGTAATAAATGTAATTTCACAAAAGGAAAAAAAACTTTATTCTTACTTATTTAAAATAACTCAAAGATTCATTTGAGATTCTCAAAATCTCAAATGAGTTTGAGAATCTCAAAAAGATTCTTATTTTACCTGTTTGAAAAAAGCCTGGGGCTAGTCATTTCTAGAGCAAAATAGCAGGAAGAGGGAGGAAGAGGAAGATGGGATTATTTGACTCACATGTCCTTGATCATCCAATTCATTGTTGGTCAGCTTGAGTTTGTCGAAACTGACCACCTGTCTCATCCAAGTATCTCCAGAAGCTAGAGAATCAGGGTGTATATAAACTCTTGGAGGCACAGGGGAATCAGCGTTGCCAGCCACCATCCACTTGGAGCTGTGATACACATATCTGAGACAGAGAGGGAGAGAGCAGAACTCAGAGACAGATGCAGAGAGGGAATAGAGGCCCAGGATATAATTAGGGACAGGAGGGAGGAGACACAAAGAGATGAGAAGAATGGAGTAGGATGGATTAAACAGAGAATACAGAGGAGAAAGAGAGAAGGGTGGATAACCAGGGAAAATGAAATAGAGATGGAAATGGAAAACAAGATGGGTGGGGGAGGGCAGGGAAGTGTTGTAGTTAATGATCAAAGCTGCAGCTCTCACAAGGAAAACATTCTCACAGTCCGTTTTCTTTCTTCTTCCTCTCCTTGCTTTGCACCCCTGTGTGCACACAGGCATCCTGAACCCACGTGTTTAGCTATGGAAAAGGTATTTTACTGCAACCTTTCACCTTTCAAATGCAAACCATATAATCCATTGGCCACTTGTTCAGGATTTGGTTCCTTATTAAAAACATCTTCCATATTGTCCTATAAAACACAGCCATGTGCAGAGACCCTCCAAGCCTCTCACTTGTTAACCATTTCCTAGCTAAGAGTCTGAATTTAGAAGCATTTCAGTGAAAACCTAGTTTTGAACATCATCATCTTCCACATTATTTTCCCACAAAGTCACTGGAAATGAGACTAGGTTAATCAAAGTCTTCCCACTAACTGGGAAGACTTAGCGGTGTTTCTGGGAATGGCTGCACTAAGGCAGAGACCTCCATTTTCATTGAAATGGAGGATGTTTTTAAAGAAAAGAGTCCTAAGTCCTACATCAAGACCACTTCTTTCTTAGACAGCTCTGCCTCTAAAATACAAGTAATGGTCTTCTCTATTCACCTCTCACCTCCAAATTCATGGGCTCAGGGCCAAGTTCTGAAATATCTTAAAAATGAGCCATGACTCACTGATTTGACTGAGAGCTCAGGAGATCAATTAAGCCACAACTTGTTTCAGACAAGAACTATGTGTAAGACACATGGAGACTATGTTGGCTTTTAATGGCTTTGAAGGAAAGTTATTTAGCAAACTTGTTCACAACCTATTTTAATGAACAATAATTCCCCTTAACTAGGTGTTCTTCTTGAGGTCTTACCCAATTCTCCCATTCTTCCCCTCCATAATCCACAGGATAATCCATCAGATGTATGATTGAAGGTACTGTAATAATCCACTTCTCCTCCCATTTTCCAAAATAAGTCATCTCAACTCACTTAGTATTTCATAAACCAAATAATTCAATATGTTAATCACTTTCAATGTTAAGTGAATTAGTTTTAGACTTAAGATCCATTTGATTTTTGCTGCTCTGGCAGACATTATACAATCCCACTCTTTAGAGAGATGTAAGGAGGATTCCAGACCAAACCATTACTGGTTCTGACTTCCTACCTCTAGTGACTACTTCCTGTCTGGTGTTCTTCCACAGGCCATTGGCATGTCCTCCATCCTTGTTCCTTTTCCAGTACATTGTACAGTACACTGTTAAAATGCTTCATCTAATGAGTTTATAGACCCATCCTGGGATACTGGTGATGCCCACAGTTCCACATCTCAGAGTCATCCTTACCTGTATCTTTTATTGTCCACAGGTACAATGTCCATTGCTATGTAGTACTGCTGGTGTGGATCCAGGCCAGTGATTTTCACTCTCATGGCAGGAAACATCCTCCTGTGGATGGGAATAATGTAGGAAGCTCAGCAGTCAGAGGGGGAGAAGTAGCAAGAGTAAAAGCTTGATGAGTCTCTTAATAGGAATGCTAAGCATACAAGTCCCATATCCTCTAATTCTCAAAGTTGGCTGTTTTTTTTTCACTTTGGAAATTATCACTATCAAATATGCTGAGGATTTACATTGCTGAAATAGCACCTCTTCTTAACTTAAATTGAACTGTTTGATTATTCATACACTCAAAGACCTCATACCATAACTTGTTTTATAGTATTAGTTAATTTTAATGTGAGATAGATGGATAGACGAGAGAGAGGGAGAGAGAGAGAGAGAGAGATAGAATGTGTGTATATACATTTCCCATTAGACTATAACATTCTTAAATATACTTATACTCTTATACTTAATATACTTGAATAACTTATATTCTTCTTATTCCCCAAGTAGCTTGTCACAGTTGATTATAGTAATCTTGAAATATTTTCTGATTGCGTCTGTTTGAAAATGACCACTCTAAAAATAATATCTCAAGAAAAGAAGAGAAAAAGGAATGTGCTACCAGTTCCCAAATGAAGGACCACCGAAGTCTTTTTATTTTTATGCATAAAACTGTAGAAAAATTTCTGCAAGTTCTCAGGCTGTCAACGTGTGTGTCAGAGGAAGGACACCACAGAATAGGGAGCAAATACCAAATGAATTCTAGTGGCCTCTGGGCAATACCTTGTTTCTACCACAATGGCTTGTTAAACTTGCCAAAGCAAGCGAGGTCAGGATATGACACTTTACAACTACTCTCATAATTGAAGAGGAGGAGAGGGAGCAGCCCAAAAGAGGTATCGAGTTTCAAGGAGACTAAAACAAAATTCACCATTCTTCTTTAACCGTAAGAAAGAAGAAAAACATCAAGCTCTCTTGCACGTCATGAATTCAGGAACCAGACATAAGAAGTGCTTGGTTCAAAAATTTGGATTGCCCTGAATGTGCTCTAGAGTACTTGTACACAAAATGCTGCATTAAGCTTAACCATCTGGGGCCAGTTAGTTGAGCTGGGCAGAGCACGGTGCTAATGAGGTCAAGGTCACAGGCTTGATTCACATATGGCCTAATTGGCTTTGCTCCATTTCACGGCCATAGACCATACCCTGACCCCAGACAGCCATCTTGCAAGTGTGCACTGGTTGTTTACATGACAGGCTTTCTGTGCTAATCACACACTCTACTACTCAACAGAAACAACTCAAAAAGAAATATCCTTTGGTAATAGGTTGGTGACATTATAATCATATTTGGGGGGAAAGCACAGGGATGATGGCTAATTCTTAAATATTTGCAAAGAATAATATATTACCAATTCTTTCCCACTTTATAACTTTTCAGAAGCGTCTATTGGTATGTCATTTTAGATTTTCTTTCTCTACCCTCACAAGCTTAATTAGAAAGCCTTATATTTTATTTTATTTTAAATGTATTTATTTATTTATTTATTTTTGGCTGCATTGGGTCTTTGTCGCTGGGCGCAGGCTTTCTCTAGTTGGCGTGAGCGGGGGTTACGCCTCATTTGCGGTTCGCGAGCTTCTCATTGCCGTGTCTTCTCTTGCTGCTGTTGCAGAGCACAGGCTCTAGGGCACGCAGGCTTCAGTAGTTGCAGCACGTGGGCTCAGTAGCTATGGCTCGCCGGCTCCAGAGCGCAGGCTCAGTAGTTGTGGCGCACGGGCTTAGTTGCTCTGCCGCATGTGGGATCTTCCCGGACACGGGATTGAACCTGTGTCCCCTGCATTGGCAGGCGGATTCTTAACCACTGTGCCAGCAGGGAAGTCCCAAAAGCCTTATATTTTAGTCTTATGGTTGGCTAATGAAATTTGATGGTGGGTTGCTCATAATGACTAAATCTAACTTTCACTATAGGTGAGGTACTTTGACTCACATTAACTCTTTCCAAAAATTTGGGAACCTTGGTCTATACATGTATATATAGATCATTAATTCCCGACTTAATAACAATGATTTATGATTGCCCTGTATATATAAATATTTGGAGAACATCTTGCCAGGGATGGAAAGTCCTCTCCCTTGCTATCTGAGATAAGAAAATGTGGTTCCTCTCAGCCATCTAAAGAGGCTGCATTACATTGAAAGAGATAAATTTATTTTCTTGATGACTTTTAAAAAAGGGGTTAAGATGTTTTTAAATTCAACACCTGTTTTGTCTGGAACACTTATATGACTTTGAGTGGAGAAGCTACCTGTCTCTTTTCAGAACTCAGGTTCTAAAATGAATGAGCTGTGTGGCTCCGGATAAGCCATTTAACCTCACCATCTATAAAACAGAGGAAAGGAACTAAATAATCCTTAAGGTGACCTTTTGCTTTAAAATTCTATGACAATTCTTAAAATCTGACCAAAGTTGCTTTTTCTTTTTGTCAGTATTTTAGCACAGAATATCAGGTAATGTCATAACACCCTAGAGAAAAATTAATCTTTCATATTCATAAAATGAGATGTGTTTGGTTTTAAGTTTATGCCTAAATTTAGGCCAATTCTTTTGACTTCCAAACCCGTTTATCCCTACAGACACCTCTGTCCATGGTGCTGATCATGCAGGTTTTGTTGGTGCATTCAAAGATTGAGGGCTCTGTAGACTACAGTAGTTCTGAATCAACGGAATTATAGTTTGGAATGTGAGAAGAAGTAGGTGGTGACTAAGATCTTCTGAGAGGGAAAAAGAACAGAGTCATACATAACTAACAGTAACTAAGAAAATGGAAATTGGAGTTAAAAGTGAAAAAGACACTACAGAGGAAGAAAAAATGAAGTGAAAAGGAAAGAATCAACTTGGGGGATGGGGAGGGAATGAAATAAATTCACAGAAGATAAGGACTTCTTTGCATGTTTCTGAGTGGTTCTGGAATTACTTGAGCAGAGTTACTGGTAGCAACAGCAACAGCTGAGGCACTCCAATATGGAAGCAATGAATGTAGTTTCTAAACCTAAATAAAGGGATATGATTAAAGAACAAACTATATGTCTGTGCTGGGAATCTCTGGATATATTCAGGTATCAGCGTGAATTTGTGAAGGCAGAGATATGGAAAAGTAAACACTGCAGAAAATCATGAAATGAGGTCACAGGAGAATTGTCAAGGAGGTGCTCAGGTAAACTGAATTCACTGAAGTGCAGGGAGCAAAGGAATGATATCAGAAACAAAAGTGACTCAAATACACAGACATAATAGTAGTAAGTAAAGACCCAAAATAAAAACTGGAAAATCTTACAGACAAAAAAAGTAATATTTCCCCTCTCACCAAACCAATGCCCTTGCCAAAAACTAAGAAAAAGAGTAAAAACTTTTTTCCTTGAATTGCTGTTTCTTTCCAAGTCATATCTCAAAATGTAGACTCAAGATGTAGACTGAAATCCAAGCAACAAAAAAGAGATGGTTTTTGAAAGTGATTCTGGATAAACAACAAGGTCCTACTGTATAGCACAGGGAAATATACTCACTCTCCTGTGATAAACCATAATGAAAAAGAATATAAAAAATAATGTGTATATGTGTGTGTGTGTATAACTGAATTACTTTGCTGTACAGTAGAAATTAACACAACATTGTAAATCAACTATACTTCAATTTTAAAAACAAAAAATTCCAAAAAGTAATTTTGAAAGTAATTCTCCTTCAAAATTGCTCCTCCTAAGAAGCTTTTTAATGGTTTTATTCTCTACTAAAACTTAAAGAAGGAAGAGGGTTTACAGAGGAGGATGAAAATGAGTAAGACTTCAGGTTCATTTTAAGCTCACCTTTTTGTGATATATTATTGTATTGAGAGGTTTCTCTATATGCATTCAAGTGAACTAGACCCAATGAAACTATGCTTTTACTTTAAATGTCTACGTGCATGAAGACAGCTTATGATCAATGAGGTGAGTCTTTTTGATCTCTGTGATGTGAGACAGTGGATTGACTTTGTAAATATGAAAGCACTATAATTATTTTAATTTCAGTGAACTATTCCTATATACTAATAAACTCAGTCCAAATTTATTTTTATTTAAATCATTTTCATTTTAAATCCAAGGGGCAAAAGCTATAACCATTTCTTAACAGTGCAGACTTACAAATAGTTGAGACAATTGTTTTGGAGCCAAACAGATTTGTGTAGAACTCTGAAGCTGCCCTTTACTACCTGTGTGGCCTTAGTCAAGTTAATTAACCTCTTCCAGATTTTGCATCCTCATCCATATATGGAATTATCACATCCTACCTCATAGGATTCCTGTGAAGTTTAAATAATGAAATACATGTTGAATATCCAGCACAAAACAGATACCTAACCATGAAAAATTTAAAGATACCAATAAAGGAGTAGCTTAATTAACAGTGTTTATTTCAAGAGACGCTGTGTTTTTAAAACTTTTATCATCCTACATAAATCATTCTGCAAGAGTTTCCACCAGGTCCCATTAAAGTAATCACATTTCAATCCAACTATAAAACACAATGGATCAATCAGCAGGGCTTCAAAAATGCACCAAGCCCAAATTTTACCAAAAACAAAATTCTTACAAAAATACCTGGCTGATGTAAATGCCTTAGAAGATGCAAGCCTTGTCTTTTGAAAACATTGGTTGGTGAAGTAACACTTGCTTTGGAAATCTATTGTTTGACTTTTATGCACCATGGATCTCCAGTATTAGCTGGAATACATTTGCAGGCAGAAAATATTTGTGAGGGTAGAGGCGATTTAGGTTTGAGTGGTCCTTGGAGGAAAATAGCAAAATCACAGTAAACACAAGGAAAGCACTTTATCAAGACATCCAGATGCTGAAAAGTGAGTGTGAGTTGCTTTGGCTGCACCAATGCTACTACCACAAATAAGTGAAAAGAAAAATGTTAACAGCTCCTACATTTGTTTTCCTGTTCTTCGAATGTGGCTATTCAAAGGAACTTGTCCTTACCTGCCTGCTTTGGTGATGATCATCTCGGTTCCAATGTCATGGAACCTCTTCCAGAGGTCAGCACACTGCAGCTCCACCTGAATCTCCTCCATGGAAGACATGGCAGCAGGCACAGGGCCTGCAGCACCAGGGCCCAGGTCAGTGTGAGTGTCAAAGGAGCAGGAAGACCGCTCAGTGATCACCTCAGAGTCTGAACCAGTGCTCTGCTCGGAATCTGAAAAATAAACAGTCAAGACTTAGGTGAGAAACTGCTGAGCTCCCTCCACACCCCTGGCCCTAAAAGATGGAGGCAGGGTAGGGAGCACGATGGGGTGGGGAGAGGGGTGAACAAAAGGAGTCTTAAAGCTGGGAAGCTCCAGAGCACAGCACTCAGCGTATTTTATTATTATTTTTTTTATGGTTTGTTTTTGTGATTTATGACCTTCTTTCAGGTTTCGTGTTTCCAACATGACATCTGGCATTTTAGTAAGTTTTAGCAACAGCTGAAGAAAATTGGTCCACAATAGGCAACATAAAGAGAACTAATGTCACCATGTTGAAGGGAATGAAGCCGAACTGGAGCAACAAAATAGACAAATGCCAAATCTTAAAAATAATAATAATCACAGACTATAGCTGCAAATCTAGATTAGACCATTTAACTTGGGGTAAAAGATTCAATGCTAACAACAATGTGTTCTTTAATTCCACACCACTCAGCATCACGGTCCTTCAGTCAGTTATTTTTAAACACAGTGAGTTTTCCTCCATTTATATATCCTGGTCATCAAAAGTAATGAAAAAGTTATTTGGGATCTTTAGAAACACTTTGTTGTATACTTGAGTAAATGGCTTTTCCTAAGTCTAATCAGGCCATTTTGGATGAAAAAAAAAAAAAAGTCTGCTGTGAGGCAAGGATGTAAGCATATGGAAAAAGTTACCCAAGAAGGTGGTTGAAACAAAGGGAATAAATGAGTTTAGGAGACACCTTGATTGGTTTCTGAAGTATGGGCAGAGGGGAGGGCTGATCCAAACAGGAAGGTAGGATTGAGAGCAACCAAATAAAAAGCTGGCATGCTGGGCCAGATGGTCCTTTCCTCTTTCGTCTTCTGTTCTCATGAAGAGAAGGCTGGTGGGGCGGCGGGGAGGCAGGGGGGATGTAGACCGATGGAGAAGCCTAGAGTCAGATCTACTAGAGAATTTTCTGTAATTTTTCAGATTTTTTACTTTTAGAGGCCCTACACCAAGAACTTTATCTCCTAATATTTTCCAAACTTGGATTAGCTAGTACAGTTTCCTTATGTCAAACGATACTGCAAGCCAAGCCTAAGAACCTATTTCTCTAACTCACCCTTAACATCTAGGATTCCGATTGCTTCCCCCATAATTAAATACATACATAAAGAAAGGTTGAAAACAATGATGTCTTACTCTGACAACTGGCTTTTCAATGCTGTCAAAGGTCAGGACCTCTTGGGTACCAGTCCTTGACACTAGCAGGATGGAAGGAGGCTGGGACAGAAAGCCATATCATCTTGCTGCCATCCTCACTAACTGGAGCAGGTTTCCAGGCCTGTGAACAACCCTTCTCATGACACCTTTAATTTTCTTTTCTTCTAGCCCTAATGTGTTCCTCTCTCAAACCCGGGCAGCATCACTGCTGAAGACATTCAGCACACTGCAGAATTGAACCAAGCTCCTAAATAACAGGGAAGCCTTTACCCAAAATCTTTAGTTTATCCACAATCACTGGTGCAGTCACCATCTTCATCAAAAACATTAAAAAGTTATATGACTAGATACTATATGTCTAAGCATATCATTTTATATCTTGGACTAAACAGGAGCTAATATTTGTCCCCTTCAAGTACAGAAAAGTGGAGCTGCTTTTCTAAGGTGAGAGCTGTTGAGTGACAATTAGGCTCTATACCAGCCTGATGCTATCTGTTTTTCAGTAGCAGAGCCATGATATCCTCACACACTCCACAAACACAGTAATCTGATCCCTTGAGACATGGATTCCCAAATCCCATTTTGTTTCTGCGATATGCCAAGAGCTCCTCACTTATCACTAAAATTGTGAAATTTTCAAGAACTTCTTGAAGCAAGATTTTTAAAAAATAGTCTTGTCCTACCTTTGGAAGCAAAGTGTTATGAAATCTCCTTACCATAAAGTGCTATGGTTATGAAACAGTTGGAAATAGGCAGGGCCCAGCAAAAATTTTGGACATATAGTTTCTCCAATGTGTGTTTAGGAAGGGGGAAAGGAAAGATATCACTGCACTAAGTGATAATATTTTTAAGGTAGCCAACTTGAGGTTAGGATTGGAATGGGAACTGTGGCTGGAGATTTAGGAAGTAAGAGACTGCTCTTAACTCGCTATGTCATCTGGAATAAAACAGGTACTCAAAATGTAACATTAAATGGATTGATGAATAACCTTGGACAAGTCACTTAGGCACAATGGACCTATTTCTTCATAGTACAATTAAAAGGATTGAACTGAAATCTCTTATAATCTCTTCCACCTCCAATGGCTTAAAGAATGTAAGACTCCTTCCTAATGCAATTTTCAGTGATAACCCAGGTGACCTCAATTAGAAGCATCAAAAATTTTTTTCTTCTACTTAAAAACTTGTATTTAGGAAAAAGTCCAAAATACATGTAAATAAGTCAAAAGAGATAATCCTTTTCAAAGATCATTACACAAATTGCTTAATTGGGACTTTAGTTCTAAGTAACTCAATGACCAATAATTTGTAATATAGATTGTTAGTTGTTCATTTTTTTTTTTAGGTAAAACACCAAAACCATGATTTGTGAAAGAAGAAATTGATAAGTTGGAGTTTAAAAAACTGTAGAAGCATCAAATTTAAAACTGTCTGGGAAAGACAAGTTAAATGAGAAAAAAAGACTGGGAGCTCAAATTCACATAATCATAGGAGTTAAAGAATTGAGTTAGTATTCTGTTTATAGTTTCAATCAAACCCATCAATAAGCACCTATCAGCATGTGGCCCTATATGAGATACCATTCAGATAATTTGAAACAGAATCCAGACCTTGGGAAATTTCCCAGTTAGTGTTGATTAATTATGCATCTACTGAGTGCTTACTATGTGCCCAGCACTGTGCTAGATTCTGGGAAATATCAAAGTACACAATGGGGCTCCTCTTAAAGGTATTTACAGTACAAGTGGAAACTGGGAGCATTCACAAATAATCAGAGACCAAGACAAACACTACCATGCAGTTTTCCACACCATTACATATTTTCCTGTATGTCTCATAGGAATTCAGAAAACAGAGGGATCTGAGAGGGCTGGAACATTCCTAGGGAACCCATGGTTACTAATAAAGAAATGGACAAGATGTGGATGCATAGGCAGTATTTTCCCATGAAGAGGATTTTCAGAGACAGTTATTTGTTTCCCTGGAAATACTCTGTGCTTCTGAACTCTCACTCCCTCACAAAATAGAGTCCAAGTGACTTTTATATACAGAATGTAGGCACCAGCCCACATTTTCAGTCACATGAATGTACCATGTAATTTTCCATTCTTGATTGTTTCTTAACTTCCATAGGTTGGAAACAAAATTAGTATTATATTTTAGATAGTTTGTTTTGAACCCCTAGAGTAATGAAGGTTACCTGTGACATAAACTACTCTACAATACCCTTCAAATAGTAATCTCAGGGTCCACATCAACAGCCTAGGTAAAAATAAAGTTTAATCCTTTGTAAAATATATTTCTAAATCATAGTTATATAAAATATTTAGGCTAACCAGATCAATTATTTCAGCTATTAATCAGAATGTATAATCAAGTTACCTAAGTTATAAAAGTAAGAAATACATACAGAGCGGGTGGGTTATTTCAATCAAATCAGGTCATCCATTCAGAAATATAATCAGTCTTTTGAAGATCAGAAAACACCTCTGTGTTTTCAAGGTTTTTTCATTCTTGGTAATTTGTGACTTCCTGCCTTCAAAAAATAACCACTAGGAACTCATTTGAATGACCTGGAAAGATTTCTTGGCCATCAGACGTCTCTTGTGAGTAGTATTTTAACAAGGAAAGTTTTAGTAAGTCAGAACATAAATGATAAAGTTATACATAACTAAGGAAGTTAAAGAAGAAAACTTTGGGAACCTGCGTTAAGCCAGTTACAAGTCACTGGAGAATATCATGTGACTGACTCATAGGGTCAAACTAACATATCTATTACCATCCAAAAAAAAAATCTCTAAAAAAGAGAATCTAACCATCCATTCATTGTGTCACTCATTTTCTATCTCTGACCTATTTCATATTGAGAAAATGGATACTGTTAACGCTAAGTTCCCAGAGAAAGTTGAGTTTAGCTTAGAGAGAATTTCAGTTCTCAACTCATACAAAATAGTAGCAATAATAAAATAGTTTCTTAATTTATATTTTACATATTATCTAATATATCCTTCCATTTGATGAGCTAGATATGGCCTATATATATATATATATATATATATATTTGTGTGTGTGTGTGTGTGTGTGTGTGTGTGGTATGCGGGCCTCTCACTGTTGTGGCCTCTCCTGTTGCGGAGCACAGGATCCGGACGCTCAGGCCCAGTGGCCATAGCTCACGGGCCTAGCTGCTCCACAGCATGTGGGATCTTCCCGGACCATGGCACGAACCCGTGTCCCCTGCATTGGCAGGCGGACTCTCAACCACTGTGCCACCAGGGAAGCCCATAGCCTATATTTTTATGTCTATTTTGTGGATGAGGAAATTGAGACTAAGAAAAATTTAAAACAACATGGCCTACAAAGTAGGTCTTCTGCCTCCTGAATCAACGATCAGGTCTCCCCAAGATCATACTACATTCATCCCTGGCCAAAGGAGTCAGCAATTCTGTAAGACCCTTCAACTGTTTTGGCCATCCTTACAACTGAAATAGCTTAACATGTTTGATCTTGGCCAAGTCACATAACTATTCTGGTCCCTATTTTCCTTGATCTTTATAGCACATCACATGCACATTTAATTAGGGCCGCTATAAAGTTTAATGTTTAATGGATGGATTCGTAGTACAGCTTAAAGACCACCAAGTCTAACAGCAGCAACCCAACCACGATAAGCTGATTTGGTTGACATGTATAGAAAAAGCCTGAGTTATGTGTTCTCTGACTTCATTTCAAAATTAGGGGACTTCCCTGGTGGTCCAGTGGGTAGCACTCCACGCTCCCAATGCAAGGGGCCTGGGTTCGATCCCTATTCGGGGAACTAGATCCCCCATGCATGCCTCAACTAAGAGTCCACACGCCACAACTAAAAGATCCAACATGCCGCCACTAAAGGATCCCACCTGCTGCAACTAAGACCCGGCGCAGCCAAAATAAATAATTTTTTTTAAAATTAGACGTTAGGGCTTCCCTGTTGGTGCAGTGCTTGAGAGTCTGCCTGCCAATGCAGGAGACACGGGTTCGAACCCTGGTCTGGGAAGATCCCACATGCCGCGGAGCAACTAGCCCCATGAGCCACAATTACTGAGCCTGCGCGTCTGGAGCCTGTGCTCCGCAACAAGACAGGCCGCAATAGTGAGAGGCCCGCGCACCGCAATGAGGAGTGGCCCCCACTTGCCACAACTAGAGAAAGCCCTCGTACAGAAACAAAGACCCAACACAGCCATAAATAAATAAATAAATAAATAAATAATTTTTTAAAAACGGCAAAATTCCTTTAAAAAAATTAGACGTTATTAGAACATATTTCACAGTCTGCCAGGTGATTTTCATCTCCACTTAACTAATAATTTTAAGGAATCATTTCTTACTACAGGTAACAAGGCACATTTACTTTTAGGGCTCTGCTACTCATCAAGAGTGGGGTCTTGGAAAGTCACCTCATTTCACCAAGCCTCAGTTTCCTTATCTTTAGTATTTCCTTATTTTACTATTAGGGGTCAAGGAAAAGATACCTTCCTTCTCAAAAATTACATTTATATCTGTATGATAAAGACAGAATCTAATGGTTCTGCTGATAACAATGTTAGTGACTTTGCACAGTGAGACAAATATAAGCTCACAACAACTATCCCAACCAAAGAGTTAATAGTCAACACCTATTGAGCACTTACTGGCACTCTGCTAAGACGTTACATACATACCATCATTTAATAGAACTCTAAGAGTTATTATTATTATCTCCATTTCAAATATTATTGACAGCCAAATCCAAATTGCATCGATTCTACCTCCTAAGGATTGCAGGCATATGAAATTATATTTAATTCCATTTTTTTAAAGAAGATGCTGGGGGTAGGAGTTTATTAATTAATTTATTTATTTTTGCTTAGTTGGGTCTTCGTTTCTGTGCGAGGGCTTTCTACAGTTGTGGCAAGCGGGGGCCACTCTTCATCGCGGTGCGCGGGCCTCTCACTATCGTGGCCTCCCTTGTTGCGGAGCACAGGCTCCAGACGCGCAGGCTCAGCAGTTGTGGCTCACAGGCCCAGCTGCTTCATGGCATGTGGGATCCTCCCCGACCAGGGCTTGAACCCATGTCCCCTGCATTAGCAGGCAGATTCTCAACCACTGCGCCACAAGGGAAGCCCCTTAATTCCATTTTTATTCCACCAAACATTTCTGCTTTGTATAGACCAGGTTGTGTATTCATGTACGAAGACAGACAAAACCGGCTCTTGCTCTGAAGGAGCTCACAATCTGGTAGGAAGGATACAGAAACTGTTAAAGAAGATGGACTATGATAGGTGCTCTGGCAGATGTATAGGAGCAAAGTGCTACCAGGAGCTTTGAAGAGCAAACAAGCCAATGGACAAGAGGATCAAGAAGACGTCACGAGGTGACATTTGAGAGTGGGCTTGAAATCTATATGCACTTTATATGAGTTCAATGTGAACAAGCAAAGAAACTATGGGGACAGAATCTCAGGTACTGGGAATAGCATAAGTAAGAACTTGTCAGTTTTAGAAAATTACAAGCACACAGATATGGCCAGAGCTTAAAATACATAAGGGAAGAGGGGAGGTGAGATAAGAGATAAGTTGGAAAATCAGGTTCAATGCAATTATACAACAACTTATTTAACATTTAGTATGTGTCAATCACTTTTCTAGATTCTTGAGACATCATCAGGGGAAAAACAAAAATCCCTGGCCACGTGGAGTTTATATTTTAGGAGAAATGTGTGTGTCATAATATGGAGTTTAGACATTATTTTCTTTATACCAAAGTTTTTTTTTAAATGTAGGTGATGATGGCTCAGTCTTCCCTTCTAGACTATGAATTCCATAAACTGAGTTTCATGCTTTGCCACATCTCCTGAATGAACGATACATGATAGCCTGGTTTCAATGTGGAAGATGGGTGGTAGAAGACTGCTGCAGGGTCAGATAAGGGACGTTGAATTTTCTGAGATTAGATGCACAAGCCACTTCCATGAGACTGGACCTCAGCTGTGTACCCAAGGGAGAAAATAGCGTGAAGCAATTAAAAGAGAAAGGCCCAAACCAGATGATAATCAAACAATCGTTCTTGTTTTTGTTTCTGCCAATAACTGGGACATGACTACATTGAGTGGTACCCCCTATCTGATACTGGCAGGGCAACCACTCCTTGGCCTACTTCTTAAGTCCCAAAGTCTCTAAAACCAAGACCCACCCACAGTCATCTCAGGGCTCCCATTCACACCATAGGAGACATCAGAAGCTATAACCCAGGTAGCACTCTCTGTACCAGGCTCAAGTAAATTCCTATTCCCAGAGGACCTCTGCAGTGGAAATTGGTTCTGGGACATCAGATTTTATCAGATAGCTTAGCAAAATCTGGTGATGAAACTTTTCATAGAGTAATTCTAAATATGGCAGAAGCAGAGCATTTGGCACTGACCTGAGTACGGACTGAGCCCACATTTGATACCCAGTTCAGAGCTTCAAGGGAATGAACTATAACCCAGGTTGGATTAAACTAAAATTATGATGATAGCAAACACTCAAATGAGCCTGTTAGATGACTTTAGTAATGGAATGAAGTCTCTGAGCCCTCCATGCCCTCCAAGTTCTATTTGGGAAAAAGGGGGGTGGTAACATGAAGCCTGCAATTCCCATGCCAATAATCCAATTAGGGAGACTGAGGGCACATATCCTTCAGCTGCCTAAAGCACTCTCCACCTGACAACCAGCACCTCTCTCACTGACATACAGACCACAGGCAAGGACCCAACGTCATCCCTGAGATCTAAGCCTTTTAAAGAGGCTTTGCAAAGAAGTGGCGGCAGTCATTTTTACATCTATTTCTTGTTGATCAAACGAAGGCTCAATGTCATTAAAGGTTCAGCCTCTAGTGCTCCAGCATGCTTTGAAGGTGGAAGCAAACAAAAGAAGAGAAATAGCAGGCACTACACTAAATAGTTTATATACATTTATATTTAAGCCTCATGAAATGTTCACAGAAAACCCTATGAAGTAGGCATTATTGCTGCCATTTTATAAGTGAGAAAGCTGAGGTTTGGCAGATGAAAAAGCTTTTCTCACATTATATAACTAGGAGGTGTCAGAGTGGGATTTGACTTAGTCTGACACTAGAGGTGATGCTCTTTCCACCATCAACTGTTGCCCAGTTTTTAGAACTAGACCTGCACAGTTCTGTGCTTCCCACTCTGAACTTGGAAATGCAGAGCTCACGTTCAGGCTGCTCGGTCAGAAGATAGCTCTATGGAAACTAAAACATTATCAGCTATTTGGGGAAAACAGAAAATTCAAAGCCAGGTCAGATGGGAATTTACCTTTCGCAGTAGCAGGGCAGTTATGTTCAGGAATATTTTAGGTCTCTTCACTAACTTAGCATTATTTAACAAGTAAGAACAAACGTAAAAGGCCCTCTTTTGTTGTATTTCACTTCCTGTTCCCAGGACCTCCCATGTAAAAGATACAAATGTGACAGAGAGATCACTGAAGATCACTGTCAGTGTCAAATCACTCTTTTGCTTTAGCCTAGAACATAAGAAAAATAATGTTAGAAAGTACTTGGAAGATGTCTGGACTTTGAGAAGTGTGTAATGACAGCATTGAGAGACAAGAAAAGGCAGCTGAAGTAGTTCCTACCTGTACATAATTTGGTTTACATAGACTTAAGTCAGAGTTCAGGGCACAGAAGTGTTTGATAGTATTAAATATATATCTGTACTTGAGGAGAAATCAACTGATAATTATATATATGAAAACACTATATAAACAGTAAAGTGTCAAATTAACAGATAAGCTTATATGCCAATGATCAAGGTAGTCGGGAAGGCCAAGAAAAAATAAGGACAAATATGGGTCCTGGATTTTCTAGAACAATCCTAATTTCAAATATTTTATTTCATCCTCCCCATAAAATTAAAAGTTTTGAGACCAACTTCTGGTTCAGAAAACATTCTTGATGAAAGCACAGAAAATGCATAAATGGAATAATCAACAATTGGTCAGAAGCCACGTGGCAATATTCAAGTCTAAATACCTCTTGCCCCAGAGGTCCTCCAAAAGTTGATCATGATGGACTGGGTGGTCTTCAAGATTTACCAGTCAATTTTAGGCCAGTAGCTGTCAACACAAGCCCCTTCACAAGGCTCTTGGCATTTTTTCTGAGTGAATTGACATATTAGCTCATTCCTAAGCCAGTGCTTATTTGCTCTTTGCAACCACAGCTACTCCCAACCTCCCACCCCCACCCCCATCACCACAGCAGCTACTACCATTAACACCATCAGATGTCTGCCACAGTGGTCTTTTAATTTCCATGATGTGAAAAGGAGGCCTTCCCCCAAAGGCCCTGGAAGAACTTGCCTTATACCTCGTTAGGATATTCTCACTGAGCACCAATAAATAAATAAACCCATGCTAATATGCTAAAGGGGAAGAACTATGCAGCCAGTTTCCAAGCAACAAGTGTAATTTAACTATGACTTCAGGAGACAGTGCCCTTGGAGGTGGCAATGTCAAACGTGTAAGTAGGATAGACATTCGAGTATAGCCAGGAACATGCAATACCCTTCAAATTATGCTCAGGACACCACCAGCTACACTGAGTTTAAAATCTCCCCAACCACTTTGTTATAAAGCAGAAACTAACACACCATTGTAAAGCAATTATACTCCAATAAAAACGTTAAAAATAAATAAATAAAATAAAATAAAATAAAATCTCCCCAACCTATCAAGCCAAATATAAAGAACCATCCTGTTTGATGAACAAAAGAGCTAAATGGCTGGCAAATATAACAACCTCTCCAGTAATTTTCTGAATTCATCCATTCAATCAATTATTTATTTTTTCAACAAATACTAGTTGATTATCTAGCCTGAGCCTGGCAATGTGTTAGGTAATGTGAGGGGCACAAAATTAAATAAGATACGTTCCTACATCCTCAGGAACTTACAAAATCACTTAGGAGACAGGACAGGTTA
Organism: Mesoplodon bidens; assembly: GCF_964165515.1. Lineage (NCBI taxonomy): Eukaryota > Metazoa > Chordata > Mammalia > Artiodactyla > Ziphiidae > Mesoplodon > Mesoplodon bidens. The sequence goes on along the minus strand of NC_138177.1, from coordinate 80,835,275 downwards.
ATAAATAATCTAATAAAAGTAGAAGAGTCAAAATCCAGCATGGCATAGGGCATGCTGAGGGACTGTAATTCAAAAGACCAAGTTCTAAAGTTCATCTCTTCTTTTTCCAACTGTCTAATCTTGAACAAGTCACTTAAACTCTTTGAGCCTTAGTTTTATCATTTGCAAAATGAGGATATCATTAGTACCTACTCTGTGAAATGTTTATGAATCACTAACAAAGTGCGTGTCTGTGTGTTTATGTAAATACTTTATCAGTAGTAAAAGGGATATATGAATGCTAATTTTCATGTATTATCTAAAAGGAGTATCAACAAAATGCTATGGGAGTTTAGAGGTGAGAAGAACTTCTTCCCACCCAGTGGTCTTTTCTGGACCTGATGGAGAGATGTGTGCAAGATGAAAAGGAAGAGATGGGAAAGGAGGAGAAGGATCTTCCAGGAAAAGGGAATTTTATGGCAGAGGCACAGGAGTAAAGTCTACCAAGCAGGTCTAGAGAACAGCAAGTAATTGAGACCATATCTGTGTGATTCCTCTTGTATCCTCAGCACCTGGGACAGTGTCTGGCACCTATTATGCACTCAATAAAATGTTGGTTTTGTAGAATAAATGAATGAATGAATGAATAAAAGGCTGTATGTTTAGCAAAGCAAGAGAAGAAATGTGCCCAGAGAAGAAGGCTGGAGCCACATCAAGAATCTTGAATGTTATTCTTCTGATCCTCTTCAGGAGACCACTATATCCCTAGTAATGAGGTGTTTTAATTGAACACCGTGTTCCCAACAAAATCCCAACAGGGTCACCTCTACACATAGTCTAAGCTATTGGAATCCCACTAGCTTTTCCTTCCATGACCATGAGTTGGCAAGGTCTAACCTGAAATCTTTCAGGGGCATCAAATGAATTCAGTGACTTCGGTCACTTCTGTGAGTAACAGTCACAGTCTATCATCTAGAAAATTCTCAATACTAACTCCCTTCCACATGAACCTAAGAAGAAAAGGTGCCTGTGATCACAAGGGTAAAATGAGGAAAGGAGCAAGCCCTTCTACAAGTGCTGGAGCTGGTGATGCTTGTGTGTGTGTGTGTGTGTGTGTGTGTGTGTGTGTGTGTGTTATATGGCAGGGGATGGGGTGCAGAGATGCCTTCTCCTTCAGGAACAGGATGACTCCTGCACACAGAGCTGCTGCACCCTCTAGACCCCCACACAGCAAGCATCCCTGCTGTCTGCAGTGAAGTGGGGTTTCCAGAGAAGCTGCCAAGAGGGGGAAAGAGCACGGCCCTTCTTTAGAATCATACAGACCCAGCTTTATGACTTTGGGCAAGTGATTTAACCTGCTTGAGCCAATTTCCTCAATAAAACAGATATGCCCATGGCTCTCAGTAAAGCCCCTGGCACACAGTAGGAGTATATTAAATGTTAGTTCTGTCCATAATTTGGAAAGGGAGGTGGCCACAGGGTTAGATCTTTTCCCAATCACTCGCCAATCCACATTTGAGAGGGAGAAAGAAGGTCTGTGTTCTTTCAAAAGGAGCAAAGCAAATCCTAACAAAGAAAATTTTAAATGTAGAATGGGAAAATATCACATAATGAAGAAAATAATTCAGGGCCTGAAGCAAAATTATCAGAATTGAATATGTTAGAAGGAGGAATTGTGGAAAGGCAGAAGGAGGGAAAGCAAAGGAATAGTAAAAATGCCAGCTAAGAAAGCCTGTTTTTGTGTAGGTCTACTTCAGGTTCATGATGGTTGCCATACTATTTGAGAAGGAAAATGACGAGAATCTGAAAGAAGAGAAAACAGGGTAGACCACTGAGAAAAGATGTAGGCTGGATCTTCAGTTAGGAAATGGGGCCCCGAGAGCAAATTCTAGCCTTCAACAGAGAAGCAGAGAGATCAACCTTGGCTGAAGAAGCAGCCCAAGGGCACTGCTCCACAAGAGGTGGGAAAGACAGAAAAGAGCTGGGGGGCTGCAGGGTCTCCTGACTCCAAATTGACAACCTTGTCAAGAGCTCTCACCCTCTGGCTCAGGCTAAGGAAAATATATATTGAGGAGACAGAAAAGATCTAGTGCCTAAGGGAGTCTCCCAAGAGCCTCAAGGTGAGACCTGAGAGTTGTGCATTATAACCTATTTGACAGGTGAGATTACTGAGACTTAGTCAAGGTAACATGCCCAGTGCCACTCACCCAGAAGCATCAGAGAGAAGAAAAGGATCCAGGTCTTTCTTACCCCAAAGCTTGAATCATCCACCATCCACTCCACCTTCAGAAACCCTAAAATAAAATGCTTTAACAACAGAAATGAATCTACTTTTGGGGCAGGGGGCAAGCATTAAGAGTGAAACAAACACTCTGGATTAATTGTATTCATAGCAGTGTCTGTGTACTTAAAATTCACCATCCCCTGCTTAAGATGCTTGTCAACCTCAGAATCTTACCCTCACATCCCAAGTCCCCAGACTCCTCCAGGAAAAGTCCACCTGCCAGGTGTCTCTCCTGCCTTCTTTTTTTCCTCCAAAGCCCTCCCCAGAGGAGGGTGAGTTGTCAAAGGAGTCTAACCTGGTGGGAATTTTGGTGATAGCCAAGAGGGTGGAGCAGGGTAAAACATAGTCTAACACTGTCTTCTATGTAAAAGCTGATTTGGGAATCCCGGAGTCAATATTCCTACCTCCATTCCTGACCCCTAGAACCATCTTGACCAGGTTACTTAATTCTATTCATTCCTCAGCCAACACCTTGGCCATAGCATGCCTCTGTTTCTCCCCAGGCCTACCTACCTTGAACAGTCCCAATGACCTTTGAAGAAAGAGTGTCCTCCAAGTGTGCCAGCAATTCAGAAACTGACAGCTTCTAAAATAGCTGGTATGTTGTTGGGTGTTGGTTGCCTTCTGAAGGAGTGGTGGTGTCGCAGAGGCAGTAGGATTTCCTTGCCAAAGTTGCTCCCACCCTGCTCCCCATAAGGCTCTGTACTGCCTCTCCCAATCCCAGCCCATGAAGAGTTCAAGCCCAGGGGCCGCAGCATTTAAGCACTGTCAGAGTTCCCACTTCAGTCCTCATAGTGGTGCCAGTTCAGCATCTGTCATGATGACCCAGCCTGAACTGTATTTAGAAGTTTTGGACATGGCACCATGTCCTGGCCCATCTCAGAGTGACAGGAGATTTCCTGAGCACCTGGGCCTGTGATTCAAGGGCTCCTCCTCCCAGGGAATGGGGGTCAGAAGGACTTTCCTAACAGTCTGTTTCCTCCTCGGGAGGGGACCCATCTGTTGGAGGAATCTCTTAGAGAGTCGATCTCCATCAATATTATTATACAATGTTATTTTTTAAAAAATACATACTTTTTATAAAGCTTGTAAGACATGGCAGAGGAAAACGAGAAAAACAGTCAGAAAAGGGTTTAGTGCTCTGTTCACGGACTACTCTTACAAAGATAAATTTCCCTGGAATTACATCCTGGGAGTGCTCAGAATCTAGCAGATACTGCCAGTGAATAGAAAGAGCTAGCCTATGACTCGGCCTCTAGGGACAGTGCATAATAATTCACATCATCTTCTTGACAGGCTCTATGCCAGTCCTGAAAGTAGCCTACTGGAGTCCAAAAAAATTTATAAGTGATCCCTGGTTAGCGGTTAACAAAATAAAATTTAATTTATTTACAGCTTAACATAATCTCTGCCAGGCAGGAAGACTGATAATTAAATAACACTAATCGGGTGGGCTTTGAGGGTTACTACACACAGAGTGGGTGTGGGTCCTCAATTCTGCTAGACCACAGGAGAGAGAAAGGCTTTTTCCCAATTGACCCTCAACTCTCTGCCCCAGTGTCCCTGACCAGAGTCCCATGGAGATACCCTGTCATTTAAAAGGCATCAGTGTTTGTGGCCTCTCCTCATTTCTGGGCAAGGACCCAACATTCAGAGAATGTGGTTTTAGGATCAGGGCATCTAATCCATTCAAGGATTATTTTTCCCCCCTACTGCTCAAATGGGTGTGTTAATCATCACCTCCCTTTGTTCTGTAATAAATCCAGCCCTGGCTAATTCCAAGCCTCTATGCATCACTAAAGTTTAAAGATGGCGTTTTGACAGGTCAGATATTTAGAATCAATAGACCACCAACCAGTCAAAAATCTTAAGTAGTTTTAGGAACATGTGGAAGTAATTTTTTCCAAGAATTCACAAGTTTGGAGGATGAGATCTTATTGATGGTGTGTGGGCTGTTGTAGATATTAAAGTATTACTTTATATACCATATTCTACATGTAATCAAAATTGATTTACAGTGAAGGGAGATTTTCCTTATTATACCAAATATTACACATTATCAGATATAAATTACAATTATATAAATTATGCTATATAGCTTCTTTAAAAGAAACCAATAAAAGACTGAGATAAAATTATAAGTGAAGGTGTAATGCTTATACATGTAAAATACAAATGTCATAGGTTAGGGAATTTCATAGAAATCAGAATATTTTGTGTGACACTGGCTATAGACCTACATTTTAATTACAATCATCTCAATTGCATGCAGTGAATCTGTTTGTAAAGGAAAAATTATTTCATAAAATGTTAATTTCTAATTTTTAATTTTTTTTACTTTTTAAGAGAAATATTGATTTTAATTCAACATAAGGTAAGTTCTAGTCACTTGTCATCTTTCAGCCTAAAAATTAGCAAAATTGTTGAAACAAGGCACAATTTTTCCCCATACTTGCTACATGGCTCCAGTTATGGAATATATATATATATGAATGAAAATGTTAAAACAAAAATAGAAGTCTGAGATTTTTTTAAGTGTATAAAACTCCCACAAAACCTATCAGCATTGTTTCTTATTCTACAAAGTAGCACCAGTAAGAAGAGTAAAAGGTGTTAAAAACAATTATGACAGCATTTCTGAAATTAGGGATACATTTCTAATTTTTTAAATGAAGAGGTTATTAACCTGAAGTCAATAGATCGGTTTTGGGGGTTTATAGGTGACCTAAAATTATAAGTTAAATTTGTAGGAGCTTTCATTTTTCTGGGAAGAGGATGTATGGTATTCATGGAATTCTCAAAGGAATCTATGACTTTAAAAGGACAAGGACCACTGGTTTAATAGGATTCCTTCAAGTGGGAAAATTGTCTATTTTCCAAGCTCTCTTCTGCTGTAATGCAAAGCATTTCCCCTTAGCTGGATATTTCCAATGGGAGAAATATTCAAAAGAATACGACACAGAATACTAGTGGTGCATCCTAATAGAAATATATTCTTTGTCTCCCTTACAAAGACAAAGTGGTTGCATTTTCTGGTACTGTTAAATGGTCATATGGGACCACCCCAGCTTTCTCTGTATGGGCCCTTATTTCCTATCTGTCTTTATTTTAGCCACATATACATGCATGTATAATTTTTTTACTGTAATTCATAACACATCATTTTGGGAAGTAGGGAGATTAGAAATTATCTTTAAGTGAATGAAAATGGGGCTTTTCCTTTAGCCTGGCTACTTTTATTCTTTCATACTCTCTCAGTGTCCTTCTCCCTGCCCCTCAGAAAAACCTCAGTGGCGCAGGAATCCTGGGGTCCCCAGGCTGTTTCTCCTTCTGTGTGCCAAAACCAGTCAAGCTTGCTGCTGTGGGACACACGGTCCGGTCCCCACACCAGGGATGTGCTCTCAATCCATGGTCTCCAAACCTCAGAAGAAATCTTCCTCTCTCTCCATATCCCCCACCCCTGCCCTGTGTTCTCTAGGGCAGCACCTGCATCTGGCCCTGGAGCCAAGAGGCAGCTCCTCAGGGAAAGCTGGACGAGATGAGTAGGTGACGCTGTCCTCAGCAGGACTGCCAAGGCTTTCCTAAAGGCCACGGCAACCAAGCCTGCCTGCGAGAACATTTTGATGAGCTCAGTTTGTTTGCTACCGAGAACCTCCTTGCCCTCACGTCTATTTTTACCATGTTGTGACGCTGAAGACTCTGCTGTCATTAAAGTGAATGATAAATAGAGTAAACTGTCCATTATCTATTGTACTATGGTGAGAGAAACCCCGGATTCAGCATCAGAAGGCAGGAGCTTGAGTCCTGGTTCTGACCTTGATGTGGCCTTGAGGATGCCACTGAACCCTGCTGAGTCTCAGTTGAAGCATCTGTGGAAAGTGGTTAAGGAATCCTACGACTTACCCAACTCCGTGAGTCCTCAGCAGGATAAAATAATGCAGATGAAAGCACTTTGTAAACTACAAAGTGACTTAGAAATGGAAGTGATCAGCTCTACATTTAATCAATCATCTCATTCACAGAGATTTCTCCCTGTGTGCTAAACACAGGCTAAATCCTCACTTATCTTATAGAGCCCATTAAAGATAGAAAACTGAGACTCAGAAGCAGAGCAGTGACATGAGAAGACCTGGATTCCCTCCTCTCATTCATCTACACCTCCCCCCGTGTTGCACCCTTAATTTACTCTTACTGAGCAACTACTGTCTTGTCTTCAAAATGTAGATGATAATCCCTAGCTCCTGTGAGGCAAAGATGTAGACAAAATGACCTCCCAGCATCTCATTCTATGACCTATGATTCCGCTAGATGCGACCAAAGTCAAAGGGTGCCTAGTGGTAGAGTGGGAATGAGCACCCAGGTCTGCTGACCCATGGACCCCATCATATCCTTGCTGCCATGCCCTCTGAACCATAGCACCTGCTCATTTCCCAAGTGGTGACCCTGCAATATGACAAGATCCCAAATTATCAATGAGAAATCACAGTACAGTTAGATGCTGAGTACATCTTACTATAGTTTGATTCCCTGTTAATCAAAGTATGTTGCATCTTTTCACCGATCAAGCAAAATAGCCCACCCTCTAGTGAGGCAAGCAGATTCCTTCTTTAAATGATCATTTATACTCCATTCCAGGAGATCAGCTCTATCACATACCCCTTTATGTGGAGGTCACGAGGCTGTAGGATAGTTATTATAGCCATACTGCTTTAATCACTACCAGTGACAGGAGGTTTTGTTCAATCCAATGGTGAAATGTCTTGTCCATAGGCCCATGGAATTCCCAGACCTGCATCAAAGCTGGCCTTCTGCTCCCTTTGTGTGAAATGAAGGCCAGTCCCAATGAAACCTCAGGTTTTCCATAAAGTTACTCAGCTTCTCCAGGGTCCATCATTCCTGTCTCTTTTCTCTCCAAGCCTCAGAGTAGCTCTTCCCTCAAAGGCTGCCTCACTTATTTGCCCCACAGAGTCATTGTTGTGGCAGGACTCAACAATGTCTACAACCTTCTTTAAACTCTGTAAGGAAATGCTTAATGAAGGATGCTGCCTTGATTCTCATTTCTTAAAAGGACCTTGTTCAGAGGAACTGACTTCCCTCCCCTCCAGAAAGATCCTACTGTGGTTTGGGTTAGGATTACACATCTGGATTCAGTTCCCACAAAACTGTTTATCTCTGGCATTAGATGTTCTGCTAACTTAGTCTTTAGAAGAAAGAATATGACATGTTTCGTGTCAGCTCCTAAACTAAACTACCTGTGAAAGACTTCCTTCTTGTCATTATTTACAATTTAATGATGAGCCAAGATGGTCCATGATAAAATACATCCCCTTAGACAAAGAGGACAAATGAGTTTTAACTAATCTATGTCAACTCTGGTCATTTGATGGGAGATCACAAACTTGAGGAGTATGAGGCCCAATCCAAGCTTAGAAGAAGAGATCGATTAGTGATGTCTGCCATGGGCACAGGAGTAGGGAATATCAGCCCACATGTTACATATTCACTATCATATTCTTTCCAAGGTTTCTACTGAAATGCTGCCGTGCATGAATTGCAATGCTGTCCCTCTTATCTGTTTTAAGGGAATAAAGGCTATTGTATCATTGTTCGTATTTTGTGTCATTCTTTCCAAGTGGACCAGGTTTTCCAGAGGCAGTAGATAGGCCACTAATCTTTCTCCTTTACCAATAAGGTCATCATGTTAGCAAACGTCCTCTGCTCTGACACAGTTTTGGTTTTAATGGAGAACTAATGTCTTCATCAGTATCTGTGCTATTTCACACTTCATTTCCATCCCTAACTCTTGGATGCAAACCACCCGGTCCTGGTGATTTACTTTGCGAGAGTTTCTTTCAAGTTAGTTTCCTTCTCTAGGGATGCCACGCAAGCATTTTCAGGGCTCCAGCTGGGGAGCACCCAGCCCTGAAACATCAGCATGTGATCAAGTCATTCAAGAAAGCCAAAGGCCTTGGCAGGGAGCTGACAGTGAGGCCCTTAGCTGAGGCCTTCGAGTCTGAGGGTAACAGAAGCAGCTGCTAGTTGTTCTGCTTCTCAGTCAGCACAGTGGCTCAAGGTGGTCCAGATCATCAGAACCAGAGAACTGTGAGCAGATGGAAAGAACACAGATGCTTTGAAATTGTGATCCCCAATTCAAGCTGTTTCCAGAGCTCTCAATGCATTTCACAAAATCTCCAAACACTCTCAAGGTAAGAATGGTCTTAAACTTCTTTTTTACGTCCTATAGTTGCTGCAATCATCCAACCCAGATTTCTCTAAAATAGTCCTAATTTCAAATAGTTCACTCTGTGGTCCTTGAAATACATTTGAATTTAAAATTTAAAGATAGGAGATAATATCCTAATATCTTGCTTGAAAAACCATCCCTTAGCATAAGTACACAATAAATACTTTACCTTTGATTTAGTACATTCTGGCCACAAGGCACAGCTGGGAGGTGTGAATACGGAGGGTGAAGAAAGAAGTGTCATGATTTCAAAAAATTTGTAAAGGATGGCTCTTATGGAACAGAGACAGAAAGTATCCCTCTACGGTAACAGTCACACAGCCTTGGGGACTGTGCATACATGGCTTGTGGAAAGAGATTTCTCTGCTGAGGTCTGAAGCTTCATCGGGGCAGGGCCATGTCTGACTTTTCTCCACAGGGAGGGAACATGAGGGGCTGAGGATGAAAGACCCAGGATGAAGCTGGCTAATGCAGAGCCAAGACCCAGTGACATAAAGAGGACCTCTCTCTACACGCATCCTTGGGGCAGAAGCCCTCATGATGTGGTCTCATTTTTGGCCATAAAGATAGCTTAAATGAGGACCACTGAAGCATCTGTCAATAGCAGCAGAAGTAAATATATAAGCTCCTTCCCTCAGAGCACACTCCAAATAGAAGGCAGAGCTGAGGCCTTCCAGAGAAGCCTGAGCTGCGTGACCTCTGATGTGGTTTTGCTGTTACTGTTTTGTTTTTGTAAATGAATATCCAATATTTATACCTTGATAACTGTGAGACTACCCCTCACTATTCTACCAAAGGTAAGCTTTAATCAGAACACCAGACAGAGCTCAAACAGCATTACCAAGAAAAATAAGAAAAGACAGCTTCAGTTTCTCAAAGCTTGCCGGTATGAAAGCACAATGTGCTTCATGTTTCTCATTGGAGGAGCAGGTGGGTCAATCTCAACATCAGCATGTGACCTTGGTTCTTTGCCAAATGAGGCAGTGAAGACAGGAAGGCTGCGCATGTCACTGTGGCACTCTGAATAGGTGCTGCTGTTTATGACCCCAGAAAGCAGCACACGTGAGCAATTTTGATATGCAACAAATGTAAACTTTTAAGAACAGATAGAATCATTAATTCAGATGCCATCCAGCTATATGCAGTAAGGGCAGATTACTCCAGAAAACAAATGACTAGAAGTAAATTTTGCCAGTAATGTCACAAAACATTGGAATAAATTTCCTTGACAGCAAAGGTTCTCCTTTAGCAGAGACTAACAATGTCCAAAGTGCAGCTGTCAGAGGATAACAAAATAATGAGGAAAAAGTTCATCTCCCAACAGTAGGAGATACTGGCCCCAGTTGGCTTGGTATCCTAAGTTCTTAGCAGAATCCCACACTGAGTTCTGTGGAGTTCCACACCCAGGCAACTGTTAATGTGAAATTCCCCAGAAAAAGAAGCAGGATGTCTCTCTGCTAAGGAATAGGAGTAGCCTGTGTCCTCCTACTTCTCCCAGATGGAGAAGGGCCACTGGAGGAGTTTTGGGGGTAACTGTAACAACAGTCATTGGCCCTGAGCCTGGGGCAGCAGATCTGTGGAATCCCAGGCCCTGGTCCTCCCCTTCTGGCTGGCAGGGTCTCCAAATGGCTCTTGAGCTCTCCTTGGCAGTCATCACAGTTCACCTGCTGCAACCACAGGTGCCATTTTCTGCTTGGCCTCATGGCCTTTGTTGCAACACCCCATTGTCCCTGATCCCATGTGCTGAAAACTGAAGGTCACCACTGACCTCAGCCAAAATTGCTTCCTGCTCCCACCCCTGCCAATCTGTACCACACACTCCAAAGGTCACCAGCCTGATGTCAGTGCCCCCTGTCCCAACATGGGCCTTGCTGCTTCTCCAGACTTACAGCCCCTACAAGGTCCTCTCTCTTCCCTGTGCCGCCCCTGCTGCTGCAAGTGTGAGAAGGCCCTGTCCCTGCCAGTGTTAGAAATCTGAATGTGACTCTTCAGCAATGCATTCAGCTGGCAGGAACATAGGGCTGGGGTGGAAGATGATACAAGTCTAAACAAGGAGTGCAATTTTTTTAAGTGATATTCCATGCTTAAAACCAACCATGCCTTCAAAACAAAACAAAAACAAAAAACAAACAAAAATAAAAACTAACCATGCCTTCACAGATTGAAACCAAGACTCAATTCTCAATTATTTTATGTGTGAGTTCCGCTCTCACCCAGGGCTCTGAGAGGCAACAGTCTTAGGCCCACTCTTTTTATAAGACCTTTTACAACCCTGGAGCCAACCATCAGTTCCAGGTGTTTAATCCCTCTGTCTCCTGGTAAGCCTGCCCTAACATAGGTTTAAACACCCACAAATGCCTGGACTGGGCACCCACATGAAGTATGGCTGAATTTCGCAAATAGACTAGCCCCAGGAAGCTCAGCAAATAGAATCACAGCTACACTTTGGCTCCCGGAAAGCTGACAAGGACTTTTTCCTTGGCTAAGAACCTGCACTAGAGCCCACAAAAGACAGAAATTGAGTACTTCTTTTACTTGAAATTCTGCTGTCTCAGAAAACCAAGAGCAGGAAACCACCAGGAAAAGGCTGTTAGCACTTGAAGCAACGGTACATCTCATATTTAGATCTACCCTCAGCTCAGGCCTCTGAGCAGTATGAAATAGAGAAAGCAGCCACAAAAGAAGGCTGGAGAAAAGGGGGGCTTTTCATTTAAAAAAAATATAGACCCAATACTGACATTTTTTCCATATTACAAAGGACTGGGTTCTGGCCTGTGGACAGCTGAGATTATACTCTTTAAAAGTGGATTTTATTAAAAAAAATGAATTAAAGCCACTGATTCTAATTATAAAACACATTTTAAAATTCAGTTTCGTTATTTCACAGTTCACACCAGAAGATTTCAGATGGGAATGGATGACACACGAGAAATGCCGAGTGCTTATAATATGTATGATGTTACACATATGGGAATTATCTGAAACCAATGTCTTCCTAACCCAGCACTAATGTTTTACACACAGGGTTGTTTCAGTTTTCTTTTCCCCCTCCCTTCCTCTCTCCCTCCCTCCCTTCCTCCCTTCCTTTTTAAGTTTACTGACCTTCACACTCAAGAAAGTCAACAATTCTCCTCTTTCCTAAATGAAAAATTTTAATGAATTTTGGTGAATACTTTCTTGCCCCATACAAAGGTAGACATTATCTCAGCAGATCTGAATTTATTCTAAATAAACACTCTAAAATTAACTGGGCCAAGAAGTTATCTTTATTTGCAGTGGGAGTGGACTTAACATGAATATTGTAAGCTGTCTATAGTGGCCCTTGCCTACCTTTCTAGGTTCTCATAACCAGGAAGACTAAATAAAGCCCAATGTCCTATTCCTCAAGAATTGTCCCATGACAGCCAGGTGATGGCTGGGAGGAATACTAATCCTCACATGGACGCTTGGAAAAGCATCAGTCTGATCAGCTACTTTCCAGTAGACTGTCAAAGCTTTCTTTTCTCCAACCAGCAGTCAAATCAATCTGTAATTTGAAGACTGAATGTCACAAATTCTCAAAGTCAGATGAATTTTGGGGGACCAAGGAAAGCTAAGGAGTCCCCCTACTTGGCGTGCCAAAGCAAGGATCAAAGGAAGCTTGGAGTGGGTGCAATATCACAGCCCTGGAACGGAGGTCAGGTATTTGGCCTTTCCCCGGCTTCCAATGATATTGAATACAACAGATAAATTAAGATCAAGGCACACGGCAGTTCTAAAAGCACCAGTCTGTCCCCAGGAGATCCCAAGGGAGAGTCGTCATCTACCACAGGCCAGGTCTTTTCCTCATTTGGAAGAATGCCTGTTAACATGGGGATGGATTACATACAATAACGTGTAATCCAAAGCCCTACAACATGATCACAGAAGGGGGCAAACTCATCAAGAGTGTTCACTTGACCAAGGAAGAGATCCTAATGCAGCACAGGACACAACCAACAAAATTCACTCTGCTCCGACTCCTGATGAAGCATATGTGTGTGGAGAGGTGACTACCCGAAGTAGCAAGAGAGCTCAAGTGTTTACAGGAAAATCTGACCCTTTAACTTAAGGCAAGCAGAGCCTACCACCAAATCTCAAAGACAGGAAATACTTCTGGGCTTAATAACTCAAGCTGATATTCATTTCAAGTTGGGGGATTTCCTTAATCCAACAGTTGGTTTCCACAATTGATATACGCAGGCATCCTAGCTGGGAGCACTGCATGATTTAAGAGGTTCTTACTCAGCACAGCCTTCAGGTTCCGCCAGATCTACCCATACCAGTAAGACGGCAGAATCCTAAGCACCTCCTAGGTTGGAGGAATTACAGGATACCAAGCTTCAGGCTTCATCAGGCTCAAGAGTAAGGCCCAAGAAGGGAGTATGAAGAATGTAAGCCATCTTTCCAGAAGCCATCTTCACAGGCAATGTAGAAGTCACCTACACAGTGTTCATTTTAGGGTTGCCAGGAAGGCCTCTCTTGCTCTAAGTTTGCCTATAGCTCAATACTGGAGATCATCTAGGCCATGGTTTTTTTTATTTAAAAGAAACTTTTCAGTATATAGGAGCCTCCTTCTTTTAAAAGGGCATCTGCATTTTAAATAAGGAAGAATATGTTAAAAAATATATATGTATGTATATAAAAATATATATACACATGTATCTATATATAGATATATGTGTATGTGTGTGTATATATATATATATATATATATATATATACACGTATATATATACATATATTTTTTCCTTAGGAAAAGTGAGGTCTGGAACTGCTATAGTGATTTTGCTTCTGCAAGGGAAAATTTAGAGCCACTCCAGGGCCACAGTGTTAAGCTAACACAGCAAAGGCTTTATATTTACAAGAGTCAACAAATTTCATCATTCTGTCTCCTATCACACATATCCCAAAGCAGTCAGGGTTTTTCAGAAAACCAATCAATCAATGAATAATTCATGCAATGGGGGCACAGGCAATGGGGGATGCCAAAAAGTATAATGCAGGGCCCTGCCCCCAAAGCATTTACAACCAGAGTGTAGACAGTATAGAAATATAAAATTGTTGGGTCAGAAAAAAAACCCTGTCATGCTTTTCTGCTAGGTAATATTCTTCCTGCGAGGGTCTGGAAACACAGCTCACAGAACAAGTTCACAGAAAGGAAGAGCTTCCTGCTCTAGGACAATCATGGAGTGAAAAAAAGGCAGAGAATCACATAGGTCATGCTCTCCTGCTTCAACTCCATGATCCTGTTCTAGGCTCCAAGGAATGCTTGTGTATGGAAACTTAGTGAGACCCAAGGCTTAGTGACAGCAGCCCGCTCTTCCCCATGTATGTCCTATTGAGATTTATAACCCCTGTGTAACAGGTCACCTATAAAAGAGCTCATCTTTCCAGGCAAGGTAAATGTGCAGAGTCCATCCTAGGTCTCTAAAGACCTCCTGTCCTGATGGCTATGAGCTGTAGAATCTTGTCTGCCTTCTCCATCCTCATCCATAACCTCCTCCTCAGAATTGGTACAGGCTTACTGTTGGTACCCATATAACACAGTGATGATTTATATACCTTAATGCAGTACTGGCCATGGCTTAGTATATGCTTTTCTTGTCCTCCCTTTAAGAATATAAACTTCTTGGGAGGAGGAACCATGTTTTATGCTCTACAGAATCTATAAGGACTAGCAAAGAACCAACCACCACTAGACAAAAGCATATTAGTTAACTGAGGGGTTTTTTGCAGTTCTCAACAAATATTCAAATAAATCAATTACCTAAACAAAAATTATACATCAATGCACCCGTGTGAATCACACCCAGGCTTGAAATGTTGAACCAAAGCAGATTCAAAGAAGACTAACTGATGACACCTTTTCACAGGAAATACTGATGACGTCACATAAAGAATATGCTGCATAGCACAGTGAACACAATAAATAACATCAAGTTGACTTTCCACATGGAATCAAAACTCCATCCTCAGTTAGAATAACCTCCTCAAAAAGGAAAATAGTTAATGAACTAAAATTCAATCATATTATTCTAGGGCTTGGGCAGAAAATGTACAAGTCAAGCCCAGAACATCTTGTTTCATCAGAAAGGAAGAACGTGCTCAAAGAATACTGGGAACATGTCAAAGCACAAAGGAGCTAATTGAAAAGGACTTCCTCTGGCCAAGTCAGGAGTGATTGGAGTATCAAAATGAATAACACTAACAGATTATAATCCATTAAATAAAATAGGAACTAAAGAGCCCAGAAGGTCATTTAAATAAAGTTAATTAATTAACCAACTAACTAATATAAAAGAAAAGCTCTTCCTTAGAGTAAAAGGTCAACTAATAAATATAGAAGGAATGATGGAGACAAAAACGTCATTATCAATAGACTTCCAGTTCCCATGCCAGTATGTAAGGAGCTTAGAAGTCATCACTCCACTTTAACAACAAGTAAAAACCTGAACAAACTGAAAAATCAACTACTCTTCTTAGATATGTTAGAGAAATGAGGTCACAAGGCAAGTCCCTCCCCCAAATCAAAGAGACAGAGAGGGGGATACTTAGAATCACAACTTACTGTGCAGCCCATGAGCACAAACCTCTGCAGCAACTGGTGCCAGGGTAGGAAAACCTAAACCGTAATTGACCAACTGCTGGAGGCAACTCCAGGGAGACCCAGTTATATGGGGAATCCCACACTTTTGTGAGTTTTACCTCTAGGAGCTCTTTTCAGTGAATATCAGAGAAAAATCTCTTCATACTTCCATTATGGAGAGGGAAAAGGGAACCATTTTGAAATATACCAGAGCATTCTCTTCTCAACAAGGCCTCCCCTAAGAAACTATTTGCCAGAGCATAACATACCTGGGGGAAGGAAATTACCCAACTTCAGCACCCCTCTATCCATCCTGTACCACTCAAGGGGAAGGAAGGAGGAAACTGAGAATCACTGGTGAAGTTTACAGTCCAGGACACAGGCTCACCTGTGCACTAATTATAGAACTATAGAACACTTGCTCTCCCTTCCACACCTTACCACCACACCACTAAAAGCCTATTTACTACAGTTCCTTTCACACAGTACAACATGTCCAGATTTCAACCAAAAATTACAAGGCATACTAAAAGGCAAAAAGTACAGTTTGAAGACACTGAACAGCAGCAGACTCAGAGTCAGATGGCAGGGATGTTGGAATTATCAGACCAGGAATTTAAAACAACTATGATTACTAATGGAATTTAAAACAACTATGATTAGCAATGGCTCTAATGGAAAAAGTAGACAACATGCAATAATGGATAATGTAAGCAGAGAGATGGAAATTCTAAGAAAGAGTCAAAAAGAAATGCTACAGATTAAAAATACTATAACAAAAATGGAAAATGGTTGTAATGAGCTCATTGGTATACTGGAGAAGGCTGGGGAAAGAATCTCTGAGATTGGAGATATAAAAATAGTAACTTCCAAAACTAAAAATTAAAGAGAAAAAGACTGAAAAAAACCAGAATAGAATATCCAAGAACTGTGGGACAACTATAAAAGGTGTAACATACACATAATGAGAATACCAAAAAAAAGGGTGATAGGAATGGAAGCAATATATGAAGCAATAATAACGAGAATTTCCCCAAATTAATGTCAGACACCAAGCTACAGATCCAGGAAAATGAGAGAACACCAAAGAAGATAAATAAAAGAACAAAACAAACAAAAAACTATACCTGGGCACATCATATTCCAACTTCAGAAAATCAAAGATAAAGAAAAAAATCTTGAAAGAAGCCAGAGGGGAAAAAACACATTACCTAAAGAGGAACAAAAATAAGAATTACTTCTGACCTTTCCTCAGAAACCATGCAAGCAAGTGGAGAGTGGAGTGAAATACTTAAAGAGTTGAGAGAAAAAACCAACCAACCCAGAAGTTTGAACCGTCCAAAATTCTCCTTCAAAAGTGAAGGAAAGGGCTTCCCTGGTGACGCAGTGGTTGAGAGTCCGCCTGTCAATGAAGGGGACACGGGTTCGTGCCCCGGGCCAGGAAGATCCCACATGCCGTGGAGTGGCTGGGCCCCTGAGCCATGGCCACTGAGCCTGTGCATCCGGAGCCTGTGCTCTGCAACGGGAGAGGCCACAACAGTAAGAGGCCCGTGTACCGCAAAAAAAAAAAAAAAAAAAAAAAGTGAAGGAAAGATAAAGACTTTCTCAGGTAAAAGTTGAGGGAACTTACTGCCAGTAGACCTGCCTTATAAGGAATGTTGAAAAAAGTTCTTCACAGAGAAGAAAAATGATACAGGTCAGAAACTCGAATCTACATAAAGAAAGGAAGAGCAAACAAAGAATAAGTGAAGGTAAAATAAAAATGTTTATTTTTCTTATTAATTGATATAACAGAATAATGCTTATATATTTCTTTATGCTTATGTGTGTATATATATATATTTACATGTATATGCTTGTTTATGTATGCTTATGTGTATATACATATGTGCAAAAGCATATATATATATACACAGACATACGAATAATATGCTTATGTATAAGTTAAATGAATGACAGCAATGATTCAAGAATGGAAGGGAATAACCTATATGGGAAAAGAATCTGAAAAAGAATATATATATTCATATATATATATTCATATATATTCATATATGTATTCATATATATATATCTGAATCACTGTGCTGTACATCTGAAACTAACATGACATTGTAAATCAACTGTACTTCAATTAAAAAATGAAGAATGGAAGGGAAAAATTAGGAATATTTGGTTATTACAGGAAATTATCAGGGAATTCCCTGGTGGTCCAGTGGTTAGGACTCAGCACTTTCACTGCAGGGGCCCAGGTTCAATCTCTGGCTGGGGAACTAAGATCCCGCATACCACGCAGTGTGGTCAAATTAAAAAAAAAAAAAAAGAAAGAAATTATTACTCACACTACCCATGAAAATACACTTGGATTAGTTGTAAATGTATATTACAAACTCTAGAGTAACCACAAAAAAAGTACTTAAAAAAAGAGTATAATTGATATTCTAAATAGAGTATAATTGATATTCTAAGAAAAGAGAGAAAGTAGAATCATATAGAATGCTCAATTAAAACCACAAAAGGCAGAAAAGTCAAAAGAAAGCAGAAGTAGCTATTAAGTTCAAACACAGCAGATTTCAGAGCAGGAAAATTATCAGCGATAAAGAGGGTAATTACATAATAATAAAGGGGTCAATACTCCAAGAAATCATAACACTATTTCATGTGCATGTGCCTAACAACAGAGCACCAAATGAAATGAGACAAAAACTGACAGAACTACAAGGAGAAATAGATGAATCTACTATTATGGTTGGAGACTTCAAATACCACTCTGTCAGAAACAGACAGATCCAGCAGGTAGAAAACTCAGTAAGGACATAGTTGAACTCAACAACACCATCAATCAACTTGATATAATTGACATCTATAGACTACTTCATCTAACAACAGCAGAATACACATTTTTCTCAAGTTCACATGGAACAGTCACCAAGATAGACCACATTCTGGGCCATAAAACAGACCTTGATGAGTTTAAAAGAACAGAAATAATATAATGTTTGCTTTCAGACCACACTGGAATTAAACTAGAAATCAATAACAGAATGATAGCTGGAAAATCCCAAAATACTTGGAGATTAAGCAACACACTTATAAATAATGCATAGGTCAAAGAAGAAATATCAAGAGAAATTTTAAAATACTTTGAACAAAATAAAATGGAACAAAATCATCAATGTATGCTAAAACAAGTGGGTGAAAGTTTGATTAGGAACAAGATACATAGTCTCAAAATATCTCTCCATAAATTATTTATTGATTTCAAAGTAGAACAAACTAACTTTACAGTGGAGAGAAATGGTTGACACCATCTTAACCAAGTGATCAGAGTTAACATCACCAAGATGGACTTATTGTGGTAATCATTTCACATTAAACGCATATATAAAATCATCAGATTGTACACCTTAAACTTACACAATGTTATACATTGATTATATCTTAATAATACTGGTCACAAAAAGACTGGGGGGAAATGCAGCTAGGTGATGTCTTCTTTAAAAAAAAAGTTAACATCACTAAAATTGGGAGAAACCAATACCATGTGCTCTTGATATGGTGTACTTAGGACACACTTCTGTGGTATTCCTGCCAAAAAATGTATAACCTGAATCTAAACATGAGGAAACATCAGACAAGCCCAAAATAGCTGGCTTATAAAATAACTGGCCTGTGCATTTCAAAAAATAACAAGGTCAAGAAAGATAGAGAAAGACTGAGGAACTGTGTTGCAGATTAAATGAGATTAAAGGAATTGGACAGTCAAATGCAATGCATGATCTTGGATTAGATCTTGAGTTGGCAAAAAAGAAGATCTGTAATGAACATTAGGACAAATAACAAAAATTAAAAGACTTGATTATTGGGGGTTTCCCTGGTGGTGCAGTGGTTGGGAGTCCACCTGCCAATGCAGGGGACACGGGTTTGTGCCCCAGTCTGGGAGGATCCCACATGCCAAGGAGTGGCTGGGCCCGTGAGCCATGGCCGCTGAACCTGTGCGTCTGAAGCCTGTGCTCCACAATGGGAAGAGGCCACAACAGTGAGAGGCCCGTGTACCGCAAAAAAAAAAAAAAAAAAAAAAAAGACTTGATTATATAACAGATTGTATCAGTGAACGAGGTCTCCAATTTATTAACAAATGGTTCAGAAAACAATTATATAAATGTGTGTGTATGTATACACACACAGACAGAAGCAAATGAAACAAAATATACAATTAGTGAAACTGAATAAAAAGTATACAGACAGAAGTTCCTTGCACAGTTCCTATAACTTTTCTGTAAATTTAATATTACATCAAAATGAAAAGTTTAAAAAATGCTTAATTTTAGGAAAATTTCAAAAATTTTTTGAAAAATGTCACCATAATTTCAGATAGCTGAAGAGACATTTGTAGTCTTTAAAATTAGATTAAATCTGCTGACACACCAAAATTGCAGAAGTCACCACAAAAGTTTGCCTAACAAAGCTGAACATTCAGAATGGGTTCTCTGGTTCCTGCCTACCTCCATTTATAGGAGAAATGTAAAAATTAGACTTGATTATGGAATACTGTATTTAACTAACTGCAGTGTTGGATGAAATGCAAAGTACTGTGAAACAATGAAAATAATTAAATGTTGAAAATGCAACCATACACTTGACAATAATCAAGGAAGAAATAGGAGATGAAGAATTTGGTCAGCATTGGACAATCCAATGAGTGGTCAGACCCTGATCCTTTGGCTCAGGGTGATGCCTTGGCCCAATGCCCCCACCCCAGAACCAAGAGTAGGGGTTTCCCTAAGGCAGGGCCAGGATTGAAAGTTTTAAGGAAGCACCAAAAAATTCAGCAATCAAGATAAATGATATTTTAATGCAATTTTTTTATGGGGACCATTTTTAAAGTCTTTATTAAAATTGTTGCAATACGGTAACAAATATCTTTTATGTTTTGGTTTTTTGGCCACAAGGCATATGGGATCTTAGCTCCCCAACCAGGGATTGAACCTGCACCCCCTGCACTGGAAGGCCAAGTCTTAACCACTGGACAACCAGGGAATGAACAAAATATCAAAATATTAAATAGAGACAGTGGTATGAACTGAATGTTTGTGTCCCTGCCAAAATTCGTATGTTAAAGCTCTAACCCCAATGTGATGGTATTTGGAAATGAGGTCTTTGGGAGGTAATTAGGGTTACATGAGGTCATGAGAATG
Source organism: Mesoplodon bidens (assembly GCF_964165515.1). NCBI lineage: Eukaryota > Metazoa > Chordata > Mammalia > Artiodactyla > Ziphiidae > Mesoplodon > Mesoplodon bidens. The sequence goes on along the minus strand of NC_138177.1, from coordinate 80,814,963 downwards.
GGGCCCTCATAATGGGATTAGTGCCCTTATAAGAAGAGACACTAGACCTCTCTCTCTCTCTCTCATTCTCTCTCTCTCTCTCTCTCTCTCTCCCATGTGAAAACACAGTGAGAAGGCAGTCATCTGTAAGCCAGGAAAAGAGCTCTCACCAGAAACCAACTCTGCTGGACCTTGATCTGGCACTTCTCAGCCTCTAGAACTGTGAGAAATAAATTTCTGTTGTTTAAGCCAGCGGTCCCCTACCTTTTGGCACCAGGGACTGGTCTTGTGGAAGACAATTTTTCCATGGACGGAGCAGGGGTGGTGGGGGTGGTGGTGGTAGTTCAGGCAGTAATGCGAGCAATGGGGAGCGGCAGATGAAGTTTTGCTCACTCGCCCACCACTCACCTCCTGCTGTGGGGCCTGGTTCCTAACAGGCAGTGGACCAGTACTGGTCTGCAGCCTGGGGTTTGGGGACCGCTGCTATAACCACCCAGTCTATGATATTTTGTTATAGCAGCCCAAGCAAACTAATGCAAATAAGATCAGTACTACCAACTTTTCCTTTTGCCTCAGGCTCCAATATCACTCTAATATTTTGATATTTAGTTCACTATGGATTTTTTTCACCTTAACTTTGATTTTTTAAATATTGCACTAAAATATTACCTTGATTAGTGTAGTAAGCTTTTTCTCTCCCTTGTCCTAGCCCCACCATAGGAAACACAGTCTAGGACTTAACTCTGCTCCCACAATATCCTCACATATTGCCACCAGCCCACCCTCCCACAGCAAGGTAGCCAAATACCCATGGTTCCAGCCCATATTTTACCAATATCTTGCCTTCTTAGGCAATGTTGAGGTGCTCATCAATTCCCTAACAACTCCACTTGGCCAGCCCTGCCTCTTCTGTTTTCCAATGACTAGTTCCAAACAAGGAAAATATTAAACAGATGTCTCACCCTAGGAAAGGCAAAGACAGTAAGTGAGATGGCAAAGGATCAGTAGAAGACCATGTTTAGTGTTAGAGTATTATAAATACTATTTAACAGAGAGTCAAACTCAGAGAAAAGAAGCATTACCAATCGTCAAAGAGTATAACATCTTCCATTATGTGTATACATATAATGGGAAATTAAATGCAAGTTCTGGTAACTTTCCTTGAAGGAGAAGATAGGAAGAAAGCAGAAAAGGGAGGTGGAATAGAGGAAGGAACGTCAACAATTAAGTGCCTAGAGAAAGACGAATACCATATAATACCACTTACATGTGGAATCTAAAATACGACACAAATGAACATATCTACGAAACACAAACAGACTCAAGGACATAGAGAACAGACTTGTGGTTGCCAAGGGGGTGTGGGGTGGGGGAGTGAAGTATTGGTAGTTTGAGATTAGCAGGTGCAAACTATTACATATTGGGTGGATGAACAATAAGGTCCTACTATAGGCACAGGGAACTATATTCAGTATCCTGTGATAAACCATAATGGAAAAGAATATGAAAAAGAATATATATATGTATAAATGAGTCACTTTGCTCTACAGCAGAAATTAACACAACATTGTAAATCAACTATACTTCAATAAAATAAAATTAAAAAAACATTAAGTGCCTGATCTGCACTAGGGTCTGTGCTAGGTGCTTCCCAATTACCTCACTGAATCCTCCCAATTCTGAATGCTGGGCTGTGAGGGATACACTCTGCCCCTATGCCAGAAAGCTTTCAGGCAAGTAAGGGTATGTATTTATAGACATCTGTGAAAGAGACCATCATCTCTCCTGTTGGAAGGCAGAAAGCTGTGGTCTGCCAGGTGTGCAAGCCTTCTGTATCTGAATGTTAAATGTATGAGGTGTCTCGGGCTGGTGCCTGAGACATGATGGTCCTGGTTATTGCCAGTACCTGACCTCTGTCAGCACTGCAGGGGCTCCAGTCTGTGGAGCACAGTCTGCCAAGCTGTGCTGAGCCCTCCCTGGAGTTACCACTGCTACAGCACCTGTTTCATTAGTATTATCTTTTACCCATCTCCCCAAATCACCTTAACACTCTGAGCACTAGCAAAATATAGAGATTTGTTCTTCAGTGCCAGTCCTACTTCAGTCTCCTAATTCATTACTACCAAATAGAGAGCTACCCACAGACCAAATGAGAAAGAGATGAAATCTGACTTCCAAACCAGAGTAAGCATAAATATCTGCCATAAATTCAACACATCCGAAAACACTCATTAAAAGTTGAGTTAGGGGCCTCCCTGGTGGCGCAGTGGTTGAGAGTCCGCCTGCCGATGCAGGGGATACGGGTTCGTGCCCCGGTCTGGGAGGATCCCATATGCCGCGGAGCGGCTGGGCCCGTGAGCCGTGGCCACTGGGCCTGCGCGTCCGGAGTCTGTGCTCCGCAACGGGAGAGGCCACAACAGTGAGAGGCCCGCATACCACAAAAAGAAAAAAAAAAAAAAAAAAAAAAAAAAAAAAAAAGTTGAGTTAGGGGCTTCCCTGGTGGCGCAGTGGTTGAGAGTCTGCCTGCCGATGCAGGGGACACGGGTTCGTGCCCTGGTCAGGGAGGATCCCACATGCCGCGGAGCGGCTGGGTCCATGAGCCATGGCCGCTGAGCCTGCGCGTCCGGAGCCTGCGCTCCGCAATGGGAGAGGCCACAACAGTGAGAGGCCCTCTTACGACAAAAAAAAAAAAAAAAAAAAAAAACTTGAGTTAGGAGTCAGTTTCTCCTCCTTGTTCAGACACCTGGAATAGATTGCCTTTGGCTGAGCAGAGAGGCCTGTTTCTTATGGCTTCCCAGAGAGGAAGCCCTTGGGGAAGACCAGCTTCTCTGCATCCCTCCTGCACACCAAGAAAAGACCCAGCAACTCAGAGACTGGCAAGACAACCATAGTCCTGTAGGCTAGCTGAAGAGACCCTGAAGCAAGTCAAAACTTGAGAAGAGAAAGAAAAACCAAGAAGAGAAAGAAGAAGGCAAAGCAAGGGAGAGGAATGTCTGGCAGGAGCTGGTGGGTTTGAGTGAGGCAAGATGGGGACCCCTGAGCTATTTTTGCCTCTGCTTTTGGCGGCCTCTCCTGCTTGCTGTGTTTATGGGCCTGACGTGACTTTCCACCCAAGCACACTTGCTAGGCTTGCACTGGAAAACTTGCCACCTTCCACACAGCTCAGGTTTCATCTGATTCATACCAGCAAGCTCTAGTTTCAAAAGCCCGATGCGTGTTTTTGCAACTGGATGGAAACAGTGATGCAAATCAGACCCAGAGAACACCTGCAGCTCTTCTCCACACTGGCAACTTCGTCCTTGCCACCAGCTCCCCCATCTTCGGGGTAACTGACTCGGTGGCCCAATTCAATGCCCAACCTTCTCAAGGCATTGGTGTCCACAGCTGCCAGCTTCCCAGGACCCCAGAAGAAGGAGCCGGTACCCCAAAGCACCAAAGTTTACACAACAAGGTAGGGTGACCAGGAGGCCAGATTGGAGGTTGAAAGGAAGGGCTGCAGGCATACATGCCAGGGCAGGAGGCACAGGGTTGTAATTTATAGGACATGACACTGCCTCCCAAGCAGGCTAGTGTGTGAACCGGCAGAGTTTCCCTCAGGATCAGGCCTTCGTGTTCCAAAGCTGAGCGGGTGTGACGAAGTAGGGACAAGTGGCCACTCTGACTCAGTCATACCAAATTTTTGCTACTCATTGCTTGGAAGGGAGGAGGGAAGGCAGAAACCAAGATCTGGTCAACACAGAAGTGGCTGAGGTGCAATTTAATCATCCTGGGCTTGGCCCAACCTATCCTCTTGGTGTGAGGGGGGAAAGATTTGTTACTGCTGCTGTCATGGACACTGGGCAGCCACACCAGAGACCCGCAGGAAGCAGTAGGAGGAGAGGCTGAGAACAGACGAAGGGGGGTGGCCGTGGTACTGGACAGTGGGTTCAGCAGGAGAGGGGTGACCACACAGGGACTGGGAATTCAGGCAAGGTCTTCCTTCATCCAGGCCCTGCTTCTGGGAAACCTGGTGGGAACCAGGAAACTAAAAATTGCTTCCTGGCTCCTTCCCAACCCAGGCTAGGTCAGGCATCCCTGCTCTGTGCTCTGTACACAGCACATAGTCTGTCCGAGCGTTCATCACCCTGCATTACATTTGTCTGTTTACATATCTGTCTCTTGGGAGAAGGGACGGTACGTATCCATCTTTCTGCCTTCCAGCACCTAGCAGCCTATCTGCCTAGGTTAATGCTTGGTGAACGAGTGAATGAACTACTGCTATGATTAAAGTGTGACTCGTTCCCTCTACTGAAACTGCAGGGGTGCTGCTGTGTTGTAGAGCCGTCTCTACGTGTCCAGGGCACTAGCTGGGATAAGGCAGCCGGCTCGGCTAGGGCAAAGGAGCATCACTTGGGGCTTACTCGTCACTGTCATGTGACCTCACCTATCCTGACTAAACTCTGACCTCCTCATTCTTATCTCTCCCCATTCCACGCTTTATCATCTATTTCCTACGATCACACAGCTCTTCCTAAGGCATAGCCCTGATGACAAAACATCTGCTAACATTAACTTATCACTAACTATGGACGCCTTTATGTAATTCTTATACAGCCCTAAACAGATAAGGAACTTGAAATCAAGAGGAATTAAGTAAGCTTGACTTGAGCAAGCAAGTAAAACTTGAGCAGTCAAGTTTTCAGAGCCAGTAAGGGACAAAACTCACAGTTCAAACCCACCTGAAACTTATAACCACTATCCTCAAAATCTTGCAGGGGCTCTAAATAACCTACTCATTTATCCTTTTTGTCTAGATTTTAAAGTCCTTAGGGCAGAGACTATTCCTCACTCATCTACATGCTGTAAGTGTTCAATAAATAGTTGTTGAATTTAATTGACTGCACCATTTGTCTTAGGCCTCTTGTAAAAACAACCTGAAGAGCTTGTGCATGGGTCAAAGAAGGCAGAAGCACTGGGACTGAACAAGCAGCATGGATCATAACGGCTCACAGCCATTCTTTGGAGAAAGGTGGGAATAGTCATGTAGGAAGCATACTCTGGGTCCCCCTCCAGGCTTTTGCAGTGGTTCCAACTCTTTCTACTACAGGAAGAGATAAACACCCTTCATGTATTTCCTCTCACCCCCAACTGCAAGGAAAACAGTAACACTAATTAGTTGTAACAGGGTGTTCATTTCACACAGTTCTCAGCAGGTTGCCCTGCTGTTCTTTGAAATGGTCTGGAAACAGCCTTGATTTTAAACATCTGAAGATAATTGAACCAAAGTTGCACCCAGAAACCCTGAGTGACATGCCTTTTATTCTCTCCCTCACTAACAAGAAATGTTTGCTGCCATTTCTTATTGACTCAACACCTTGAAAGCCTCCGGCACTGATGGCTTGCACCCCAGGATCCTAAAAGAATAAGTTAAAGTAACGATTGGTAATAAATGGAGGAGCAGGGAAGCCTGAGCGATTAAACAAAACCCTATGTCTGTTTAAAGGGAAGAAGGAATTGCCCTACAGCCCCATAAACTTAAGTTCTGTACCTTGAAAAAATAGGGAAGTTGCGGGGAGAGCTGAAAAGAATTTATGACAAGACTGATTTGCAAACATTTTTCAAATGTAGTTAGCAAATATGGAAACATTTTCTAATACACTGTTGGCAAGTGGGTGGGAAAATCGGCTGTCATGTCCTGTGGGTGGAAGTATAAATTGCACAAACTTTTTTGGAACATCCATCAAAATTTTAAATGACAGAACTTCAACTATACAACTCTACTTCTAGAATTTATTCCATAAATGCTATCACAAGAGTGCCCCCAAAGTAATCAAGGAGCTTTATTTATAGAAGCAAAAAACTGAAAACAACCTAAAGGTCCATTAAAATAGTTTGGATAAAAATTATGATAGATCCATACAATGGAATACTATGGGACTTTTAAAACAGTGGGAAGGGGGGAACCTGTAAGTATGTCTATTTAACAATCTCCAGTATAACAGTTTGAAACTAACATCATAAAGTCCAAAGTACTGTGTGTATTATGCCACATTCTATGTTTTAATTTTAAAGGTTTGTATATATACACAATTATATATGTACATATAATGATTCATATACATCATACCTATATGATGCAAAACAAAGTGGTAACGGTGACTGATCCTGGAATGATAACCTAGGAGACTAGGGATGGGAGATTAATTTTCATTTTATGCTTTTCAGTGATTACTTTCTATCCTATCTGAATTTTTTTAATATGTATACAAATTACTTGGGTTTTTTAAATTTGTAAGCAAAAGAGGAGAATAAGTAACAACTGTCACAGCCTATTAAGGAACAGAATCTTGCAGGACAATTATGATCATCTAAGACACAGAGGTGGGCCTGGTACTTTAAGAGGAAAAGTACAAAACCTACCTTGTGATTTTGAGGCCTTGATTCAGTCTGTCAAGGAAAACCTACACACATACTTGCCAAGCAGACATTGATTTAACAGGCATACAGGTAACCAGAGGCCCATCCCCAGAAGGAGGTACCTAATGATCACTGTCACTCAGCAGGAATTTAACAAATAGTACAGGGCAGGTGCTCCTGGGCCTACTGGGCAGCAGCTGAGGAAACGTACAGGTAGACATTCTGGGCCTAGAAACCCTGGCTCCTCAAGAAGAGTGAAGGAAACCCTCTACATCGCTACCACGTGCCTACAAGCCCAGCCCACAGATAGACCGCTGTAGAACCAGAGGAAAACCCACTGCACATTCAAAGGCCCTCAGACAGTAAAACAGTATTCTACCTGCCTCCAGCTCATCTTCCAACCCCCCACCCCATTTCCCAGGGTAAGGGAAGTGGGGGTACTGAGTCTGAGGGGAGGCTGTTAATGGGAAATCAATGGCTCCATCCCAGGGCTCTGCTCATACCTGGCTGTGATCTTGGGCAATTTGTCTTCATTCGTTTCCTCACCTCCAAAATAAGATGACTAGTAGCTCCAGTTTGTGTGGTTTTGAGAGAATCAAATGAGATTATCATGATTTTCCTGCTCTGAGAAAACAAACTGCCATACAACTGTAAAATATTAGCAATATTACCCTGGTGATCTGTTGTGTGAAAAGCCAGCAACTTGACTGAATTGTCTAGCCATTTGGTTTAGTCAAAACAGTCAACAGACAAACAAAACCCAAAGTTAAGATTAGTTCATTAATTGTCATGCAAATATATTATTTTATTATTATTATATCATTATGTATTATTGCAAGGCAGGGGTGGTGTGAGGACTGGAGACACAGAGATGAAGACAGATTCCTGACCTATAGGAAATGCCAGGTCTAGTCAAGGGGATATGTGAACAAATAACTGTACTCCAATATTGTCACTACCCTATTCTGTTAGAGGTACAGGAGAGGTACCACTGGAGAAAAACAAAAGGATAGACCCTGTGATACTTACAGAATCGACCTCCAAATACTGACTAACCAAATACCAAGGTATACAGACCAGTAACAATTGCTCACCAAACTACACATTTATTTGTTAAGGAATCTGCAAGTAATTAGGAGTAATTTTTGGTATCAGAATGTTAACCAACATATTTGTTTAATATTGTTTGGATTTAGTCAAACCTCTCATTGAATAATTTCAAAACTTAAGGACCAAAAAAATGACCCCATAATTGGTAGCCATTTCAGATTTCACAGTGGTAGGAACACTAGGTAAAAATTAAAGAAATGACCTGTAAGTAGCAGCACTATTAGGCAATATTTCAATCAAGATAACTTCAAATAATATCTTTACCACCATCGCACTCAGGGCTATGTTCTCCAGATGCCTGACAGACATAGCTGTATTCCATCAAAACAGCAGTTCATCCACCAATTCAGTGGATCCTGTCCATCAGTTAAGTGAAGGAGAGGGACCAATAGAAGATAAAATAGACAAAACAGTTGTTTAAAGTCATGTAGACAAAAGAAATGGTTTACCAAATGTTTCACTTTCAAACATGTGTTATATTCAACTTGGTGTTTCATTCAGGTCTAAATATCATTCTAAGAGTTGCAACTGTTGGGCAGAGCTCCCTGAGTTAACCTGCATAAAATTAAATTTAATTCTAATTTAATTCACTTCCAGAATGGTATTCTGTTGCCAATGTTAAAACCCTGAAGGAGTTTCCTTTTCCATGACCTCTATAAAATAACAAGTCGTAGTTGCCACAACCAGAAAAACATCCTGAGCCTCATTTGCCTAGGGAGCCTGTAATCAGATCTTACTTACTGCCCCACGTTATTTCAATAGCCACAAGTCATTCCTATTAAAACGAGAAGTAATTTTCTGTCCTTGCTACAATAACGAATGTTCTCGGTTATGACATTTGTTTGGGTACTGGCAGAACTATTACAATTGCTTTTAAAATACAGGGTCCAGAGCACTCATTTAAGATGCCAAACATGCACTAACCAGTCTCTTGTCTTCTAGGCATTACCAATGAAAGGAGAGTGGCAGAGAACACTAGTTTCCATACCTGTTACCCATCAAAATCATCTGAGGACTTTTCTAAAACACAGACTTCACCCCCTCATCCCCATCCGGATCTTCTGAAAGGAGTATTTGTATTGGGGCCCTAGAGTCTATCCCAGTAAAGTACCCTTCAGGTACATTGGGCGGTCAGCCCTAGTGCAGAACCTTGTTTAGTGTGTGGTATCATTAAAAGAACCAAGTAGGTGGGCTTCCCTGGTGGCGCAGTGGTTGAGGGTCTGCCTGCCAATTCAGGGGACACGGGTTCATGCCCCGGGCCGGGAAGATCCCACATGCCGCGGAGCGGCTGGGCCCGTGAGCCATGGCCGCTGAGCCTGCGCGTCCGGAGCCTGTGCTCTGCAACGGGAGACGCCACAGGAGTGAGAGGCCTGCGTACAGCAAAAAAAAAAAAAAAAAAAAAAAAAGAACCAAGTAGGCCATCAGAGGAGAAAAGCTGATGGCAATGAGGGCTTAACAGTTTCTGGACAAATCAAAGAAAGTTGAGTATGGACTAAGATGATATCAAGAAGTTAGTATTAATCATGTTATATGTGATGATGGCATTGTATTTAGGTCAGAAAAATGACCCTTCTTTGAGGTCTACTCAAGCATTGAAGTACTTTGTGGTGAAATCACATAAAGTCTGAGGTTTGCTTTAGAATGCTCCAGCAAAAAAGTAAAAAGAGAGAGAGAGACAAGCAAAAATACTGGTGGCATTGAAGATGAATGGTGGGTTCATGAAGGTTCATGGTACTTTCAGGTTGAGAAATTTTCATAATAACATGTTTTTTAATTATCTGAAAGAGAACAATAATAAAAACCAGAGACCATCTGCACCATACAAGGCTATTTTCCAACCTCTGAAAGATAGCTGGTTGGCATGCTGCATTCTCCCCCATTCTCCATGGAGGAATAAGGATGCAGAAGGGTAAATGATTTACCTATATTGCCAGTTGCCTGTTACTAGTAGTAGGTGCCTGACATTTTTCCCTTATAGGAGACTTTCCATTCAATATGCTACTCTGCAAATGGAATTAGGGCCTCTCCCTAGTCATAACTTAAGCAATGTTTAGAAATTGACCTTTGTAAAGTATTTTGAATTTTTCTTTAAGAAATTCCCTGAAGGGCTTCCCTGGTGGTGCAGTGGTTGAGAGTCCGCCTGCCGATGTGGGGGACACAGGTTAGTGCCCCAGTCCGGGAGGATCCCACATGCCACAGAGCGGCTGGGCCCATGAGCCACGGCTGCTGGGCCTGTGCGTCTGGAGCCTGTGCTCCGCAACGGGAAAGGCCACAGCGGTGAGAGGCCCGCGTACCGCAAAAAAAAAAAAAAAAGAAATTCCCTGAAAATAGACACTTTTATTTGCAGTTAGAAATACATTGAGGCTTCCCTGGTGGCGCAGTGGTTAAGAATCCACCTCCCAGTGCAGGGGACGTGGGTTCGATCCCTGGTCAGGGAACTAGATCCCACATGCATGCCACAACTAAGAGTTTGCATACCACAACTAAGGAGCCTGCCAGCCGCAACTAAGGAGCACACGTGCTGCAACTAAGGAGCCAGTGAGCCACAACTAAGGAGCCCGCCTGCCACAACTAAGACTCAGCACAAACAAAAATAAATAAATAAAATAAAATAAAAATAAGAAAGCAGTACTGCATGTTTAAAAAAAATCATGAAAAAAAACAAAAAGAAATACACTGAATCTGTGAGCTTTGCAATGCAGAAGGTAAAATCCAAGTCATCAATTATACAAAATGGGTCTATTTTCAAGACCCAACAAAAAGTACAGAATCTGTTACAGGAAGATATGACTTACTTTTAGCAAATTTGGAATATGAAAATCTGGCATTACTAAAGTGATAGGAATTTGTCTTCATTTTATCAATGGATTTCTTTTTTTGCCCTCATAGCATTTCACTCTCTATCACCAAAAACAACAAACATTCTTTGCACATTGAAAATTAAGTTTATCATCCAAAGATACTATGTACACATTTGGTGAAAAGTGAGGTATAGCAGGACCTAGCAGTAAGTCCCACTGGTTAAAATTAAACATAAATTTATTTACAGTGACTATTCAGATATTAGAAAAGTTGGTGCTGATAATATTTTGCACTTCAGCATCTGAAGACCCCAGCTGTTCTTCAGAGACAGGATATTTCATGACCGACAACTAGATCTTGGTGAGCTGTCATGTGCACCCCTCCTAGGTCTGAGTTCCTGGATCACATTCTCTTTCTAAAGAGGATTCAGAATAAGCCTTAAGTTGGAATGGTGGACTCCCAAAAGACACTAGCACATTCAACACTTCCTATAATCTGTTGGCTATTAACATTTAGGGACCCACAAGCTCATCTTGAAGTATCTTCACAATTCAGGATCAAAGATATTCAATGAGAGAAAGACAGACTCAGAGTTATCCTGCTGTTTACATATAAACTGTGCAGAAGCTCTCTTTTCCCGCAACTTGGAGCTCAAGGCATCAACTCATCCCAGGTCTGTCAGCCTTCATGTAATTTTGTCTCCCTTCTGCTGTGTTTAGAATTGAGCGATGGCTTGAAAGCCACCAGTCCTGTGGAACCCACAGTGATACTGGGCTGGTCCCAGCAGTCAGCCACCATCGTGGGCATGGTAACCAAGAGCCCAAACAAAGACAAGCTTGTAGAGCCTTTTCCTCTAAAGTAAGTTCCAGGTACACACAGCAGTAAGGTAGAGCATAAAGAACGAAAGGAAATAGCAAAGTAAGGCTGTTTTTCTTCTTGACAATCTGAATCAGACCGCAGACAGTACTAAGGATTTTATATGTAATTTGACAGGTACCAAAAAGTACCTGGCACTTTGTGTATCTCAGTCCCTGACTCTTCTTTATGACTGTGCTGGTTCTGAAAAGCATTCTCAGAGCTGCCACACATTCCTCAGCCCTCCATCTTCCTCAAAGATTACCTTGTGTTTCAGAGGGTTTTCTCTTTTTTCCTCCTGACAGCTTACCTTCTTTCCCATCATGGGGCTGAGCCCTGAGCTGGGACCTCCTGCCAGTTCACTCACATATTCCTACTGCTCATAGGAAGAAACAGCCAGAAGAATTTCTATCATTCTGCTTCAGCTTAACACAGCTCTACTTTCTCAGGCAAACTTGTGCAATCTGTCTTTCATTTAGAGATATTTTTGTACTTCTGTTTAACACTGGGGATTTTCAGATTGCCTTTTATTCTATTTCATTTTCTCCCTTGCTGGGCAGAAAACAGAGGCTGTCATGGACATAAGGCCTGAAACAAATAGGGTAAGATGAGGCAGAGTTACTCCCACAAACTAATTGTGCTTCCAAATGCTAATGCCTGGTCAGGAGAGAGCTCGGAAATAGACTCCATGCAGACAGCATTCGGCAAATCCCAGCTACAAAAATGTCTTGTTAATGGGACAATTAGAGATTCTTTCCTTCTTAAAATCCAGTGGTCCTATCTCCGTTAGAGATAGAGACTTCCGAGTACAGAGATATCAACTCACACGTGCAAGATCACATCTAGAGGCAACTGGCAAACACCTCATGCTGGGCCTCCAGGACCATCTGGAAGCCAAATCATTTGTAAAGTGGCTGTAGTGGTTACCATACCCCTCACTAAAGTTTGACAACTACCGATTCAGTTTAGCAAATGTTCATGGAGAGTTAACAGGGATTCGAAGATGAGAAAGTCACAGTGCTCTGCAGGGTTTTCCAGTCTTACAGAACAAATATGCCCTCCATAAGGTTAACACTCACGGCAAAATGTGTTAAGTGTCATAAGAAAGGTACAAAGGATTGACTTTTACAGGCTTCTACTTTGTCGCTTCTTCTGTGACCAATTTTAAAACATAGAGAAGATCAATCAAAAGCACTGTGAGAGCGTACATGTATGCATGTGCACAGAGATGGCCACAGAACCAAGAGAGACAGCCAAAGTCACTGCCTCCTTGGCTACAGACATCAATTGCCCAAGAGTCTACAGGTTAATGCCAATCTAATAGGACAACAAGAGGATAATAGGTGTATATGCTGCCAAGAAAAGAAAGAACTAAATTCAAATTACGCTCCTGCTGGCAATGCAAAATCTGCAGGGATTCTGTGAAGCCAGAGGCAGGACAGGAACTTTGCTCATAAATGGTCTAATTAGATTACTCAGTGAAGACCTCACCTCAAGAGGAGCTTCATGATGATGATGGCCAGTGGGGAACCTCTGTATTTTTACCATCTTGGCTACACATTTGATAGTGTTGCATTTTACCTAGCCGAGACTCCCTTATTACTATAAAGCCACAGATGTATACTGGCACCATTTTGAGAGGAAATTACAGAGAGGCCCCTAAAAGGGAGTTCCCAAGTGGGAAGCAGCCACATAGCAGAGAGAGATCAGCTCGGTGCTTTGTGACCACCTAGAGGGATGGGACAGGGAGGGTGGGAGGGAGATGCAAGAGGGAGGAGATATGGGGATATATGTATATGTATAGCTGATTCACTTTATTATAAAGCAGAAACTAACACACCATTGTAAAGCAATTATACTCCAATATAGATGTTAAAAAAATAAAATAACATGAACACAGAATCCAAAAAAAAAGAGGAGTTCCCTATAGCGAACTCCAAGTGAAGAAAATGTTGGTGACGTCTGAGAACTTTCTTCCCTATGGTAATATCCAAATTGGATTTGAGCTCTGCATGGATATATGTGGTTTTCTTCTGAGGTTATCCTATGTTTGAATCTGTACATCATGCCAATTAACATTTATATCAAATTATTCTTTTTCATCTTGGAATAATTCTGTTATATTAGGTGCTTAAGATGAGTCTTGAAAGTAGGATAAACTTTCTTCAAAAGAAATTTTAGGGAAGGAGAAGGAGAAAAGTACTCGAGACAAGAAGAGCAGGAGCAACTGCATGGAGGACAGTAAAAGTTAACCTCGGGCTTCCCTGGTGGCGCAGTGGTTGGGAGTCCGCCTGCCGATGCAGGGGACACGGGATCGTGCCCCGGTCTGGGAAGATCCCACATGCCGCGGAGCGGCTGGGCCCGTGAGCCATGGCCGCTGAGCCTGTGCGTCCGGAGCCTGTGCTCCGCAACGGGAGAGGCCACAACAGTGAGAGGCCCGCGTACCGCAAAAAAAAATGTTAGCCTCTGTCCAAAGGAAATGAAGTATCCCAAAAAGAGATCTTCACTCCATGTTTGTTGCAGTATTATTCACAACAGCTAAGATATAAAACACAATAAGTGCACAGGGAACTATATTCAATATCCTGTGATAAACCATAATGGAAAAGAACATGAAAAAGAATGTACATATATGTATAATTAAATCACTTTGCTATACAGTAGAAATTAACACAACATTGTAAATCAACTCTACTTCAATAAAATAAATTATAAAATAAAAATAAAAAATAAAATAAAGTGACCATCAATGGGTGGATAAAGAAATGGATATATAAATATAAATATATATACATACATATATGTGTATATATATAAGTGTGTGTATGTGTGTGTGTGAATATTATTCAGCCAGGAGAAAGAAAGAAATCCTACCATTTGCCACAATGTGAATGGACCTTGCAGGCATTATGCTGAGAGAAATAAGTCAGAGAAAGACAAATACTGTATGATCTTACCTATATGTTGTATTTCTAAAAGTTGAACTCACAGGAACAGTAGAATGGTAGTTACTAGGGTGTGAGGTGGGGGAATTAAAGAGATGTTAGTCAAAGGGTACAAACTTGCAGTTAGAAGATAAATGAGTTCTGGAGATCTAAAGCGCAGCATTGTGATTATAGTCAACAAACTGTACTATATACCTTAAAGTTGCTGAGACCACAGAAGGTGGTAATCATATTTCAGTATACGAATGTATCAAATCAACACACTGTATACCTTAAACTTACACAATATGAATGTCAATTTTTTTTTAAAGTCAGCCTGTGTAAAGGGAATTGGACAAGCAGTGGAGGTAAGCTAAGAAGGGTAGTTTGGGACAACCCTATCTGACACTCACCAAAAGGTTTCTCAAAAGAACACTGAAGAGTTTCTGAGTTCCCAATTTACCAAAAATATCATTATGAGCATGGTAATACTGAGCACTTTCCATGGGCCTGGCATTGTGTCAAGCACTTTGCATTTGTTATCTCACTTAATTCTCACAACAGCTCTGCAGCAGGTATTCTTACCGTCATTTTACATGGACGCACCGGAGGCACAGAGGTCAGTCACTTGCCCGAGGTCACACAGCCAGAACCATGTGCAGGGGTCTGGTCTCCCTGACCCGCCCTCCATACTCTTCACTGTTGCGCAAGGCTGCCTCTTTGGCCTCCACCTGTTGTCTTAGTTTCCCACACCAGCCAGTTTCTTCGGCTTCTAGGATATGAAGGACCGTCTGCTTTCTTTAGAATTTCATACTCATTCCCCAACAGAGGCCATCCAAGGCAACACAGGTTTGGTACCCAGCTGGCAAGATGATGGACCAAAAAATATCCTCAAAATTTAGGAAAGACGCTGGATGAGAACACCTCAAAATCTACCTATACACATGCCCCCAAATTGCCCTTGCGTTAAAGCCAGATCTGTCATTCTCAACACTCACCAGCGATGAGCCACGCAGCTGTGGAGGCCTAACAGACAGGCAGGAAAACAGGCAAAGAAAGAGAAGAATGTAGTCAAGCCCCAAGGAAAAAATGTTAACATCCGGAACAAACTCACCCACACAGGCTGGGGAACCGTTACACTGAGCTCTCCATAACATCCCCCAGGCACCGTCCCGCCCTGCCCTCCCTACACACACATGCGTACTCACACACGCACACACACAAACTCGCCAGGGCTTGGTTTACTATTTGCTCACCCACACAGCAGTCAGATTGTCCTGTGTCTGTAGGAAGTGCCTTCTGCCATACCTACCACCCAGTCAGGATATCACAGAGATGCCTTAAATCTCTGTGATGTCACAGTCTAATCTGGATAACGCACAGTTGCAGCAGATGGGATCTAATGTTCCCAGGACTAATGCTGGTCATACAACCAGTGCTCTGAACACTAAAGGAACATTGACCTGGCCAAGGCTTGGCTGGTTTCATATCTTGCAGCAGTTCTAAATGGACAGATCTCATGGATGAGATCCAGTAAATCACCCAAGATTGCAGCATTCATCTCATCCTCTGCCACACTCTATACTTCAAGAGTTTGGCTCCACATGGGTTCCTCGAGAAAGGAAATGGGCCCAGAGATTCATATGCTTCTGTTGCTGCAAGAACATATCAAATCCCATCAGTCGCTGCCTGCTCCGAGTGAGATGGGCAATAAGAGAAAGTAAAGCTTTAAAACAGAGATTGACTTTACATCTTTCTCTCTTTAGCTTCTAGAAGCCATTTTTCTATCACTGTGTACAACAGACAAGAATATGATCGACCTTATAGTTAAACAGCAAAGATATACAGTAATACTAAAGTCCACACACTGAAAGCGGGGGTCGAGGTGGGGGTAGTTTTTCTACATATCCCTGTTGGAGGCATGAGACTTCCTAAGTGAGGAAGGTTACTCAGAGTGGAGGAGAGGGTGGGAAATGATGCAAAGACAGTGAACAGGTCGACCAAAAACTTGAAACCCATTGTTAATTTCCCTGGAACTCACTGCTGAGATCACAACCACTTACAGTGGGTCAGAAGAGTAAAGGAGCTCAGAGCGTAAGTGTTTATCGGAATGAGAGATTTCTGCAAATCACTGATCCCATACGGAACTAGGCTGCTCTAATAGAGCTGTTACAAAATAAATGAATCAGAGCAGTCACTCAGAGGTTAAAGTTAAAGCCGTGACTCTGAGAGTGAGTGTACTTGCTGTGGGTCCTCAAGGCAGTTTCCTAATCCTTAGGCATTAGAAAGAAGCCACTGTGGAAATCAGAATCTCCTCCTTTGTAAATTCAATCCACGGCAAAGGGATTTCAGCTGTGATTGCTGAGTTCGAAAAAAATCAACAGTACTTAGAAATGCACGAATCGCTCGTCACTGCAACTGATACGTTCCTAAGCTGTTCCATTTTGAATCAATTACCAGCGAGATGCCATCCATCCCGTTGTGAATGGAGAAGGGAATGGGTAAAACAGAGCAGTTAAAGTTTCCCCTTTATTTCACTGCATGAGGGGGTTTAGGATGAGGAGGCTTTAGATCAAAATCAATATTTCAGACACTAAGATTTCTGTGCATTAAACTCAAAGAAAAGCAAGTCACGTTGGGAAGGCTGCACTCGCCCCGTTCCAGAAACCATGGTGTAGAAATTCAACTCTGTGATCACCGTCACAGTGGCTTCTACCAGCAGGTATGAAGAAGGCACCTTAGGGCTAGAGGGACTAACAACCATAGGAAAGGAAGACAGAGACCCAGAAACTATAAATGAGCTCTCTCTCATTTATGATTTAAGAATTAGTTTGGGGGGACAGCATGGACAGCAAGCATAAATTTCCATCTATGAAAGTTCAGAGTTCTCTCCATAGCACTGAAGAGTCATCTGCAGGGGGGAGCGGTACAGTCTAGTGGTTAAGACATTGACTCTGGAGCCACATGGAGCTGGGTTTAAATTCCGGCCACACCAGCTAAAGTGAACTGGAGTTGTGTGTCTGTGGGCAAGTTATCTGAGTCTCTATATCCTCATGTGTAAATGGGGAAACCATTACCTCCCTTGAAGGACTATTGGGTGCATACAATGAAAGAATGTAAGACCATCAGCACAGTGCCTGGTACCCTCTAGCCATGAAAGCTCTTATGGTTAGCGCTGTGGGGACACTGAGATAATATGATGCTTGTAAGATTGGAAGTATGGAAACATCTGATAAAATGTGGAGCAGAGAGTCTATTTTGAAGACTGAGACCTGCCTTCCAGCCAGGGCAAAGCAGCTCCCTCCTCTGAATGGCCAGGCAGGACCTGAGTGCTGCTGGTGAAGGGCCCTGGGCTCCTTGAAAGAGGGAGGCCTTGGGAGAGATCCTTTCTCTGTTCCTCTTCCCTGGCAATGCACCTTCTTCCTCTGAGGTGGAGAATCAATATAAACAAAGTCTGGGGTGTGACTATTAAAAAAAAAAAAAAGTACATGATCAAATCCAGCCTTCTGTTTTCTGGAAGGAAGAAAACGGTGCAAAACTGTGCAGCCAGATGTGAGTTCTAACAGAATGGCTGAAGCTTCTGCTGTTTCCCTGGAAAAAGACTACCCAGTGTCTTCTTCCCGAACAATCAGCTTAGTTATAGGTTTTCCTTTCATTAGTCCCTTCCCCTCCACCTCAGTTTCTTTTAACTCAACCAAGGCCACCTAAAACTCCTTCACTGCAGCCTCAGCTAATCGGTGCAGCTGGCTCATTTTGCCCAGAATCCTGGGGGTCCATCAGGATACAGGCTTTACAAACAAAGCCTTATGAAAATGAAAGTTCTTTATTTCCTATACGATAAAACCTGAATTTGGGGGGATTTCTAGGCTCCAAAAACTAACCAAAGAGAAACATGCTCCTGTTATTCCACTTTCCTGCATCCAGAAAGGCCCCTCTGTCTGCTGCCAGAGCTGAGTTCCTGAAGAGCTGGTAAAGCTGAGGCTCCCCAGCCCCGCCCTCTGCCCACCCCCTCTTCCTACCGTATGCCAGGGGGCTGACCCCCACCCTTGGAAGCCCTCTCTCCCTCCCTTCAGTGCTCACTCAGGTGCTGGCTTTTTGCCTCAGTGGAACCCTAAATAGCAACGGTTCTCAAAGTTTAATTTGATTTGATTAAGCCATGCCCGCTTAAAATCTTGTACTCTGTTTCCAGCCACACGCTATACACCAAGTACAGATCTCTAAGCCCCAAACATCCCATTTAAAGCAAAAAACTGGGGGAGAGGGGTGGTGGCTACAATAGATTACGATTTGCAACAATTTCTTATTTAAACTGGTCACTAAGGTAAGTAATCAGTCAATTCAATTGATAGGAATAACAGGCACCGTGCTAAATCCTTAGTTCCTTCAATGTGCACTATCTCATTTAATCCTCACAAACACCTGTTGATGAATACATGTATTATTACCAATGCAGAAACTGGGGTTGACAGAGATTAAGTAACTTGCCCAAGGTCATACAACTAGCAAGTGTTGGAAGTAGGGCTCAGACACAAGCTGTTTAACCCCAGAAACCTGAGTTTTTAACCATTCTACAATCCATTCATTGTAACAAATAGTAATGATAATAGGAGTAATTATCTCATTAGAGTGTTCTGGAAAATCATACATATATATATAATTGTTAGATATTATTATTTGGAATATATATATAATTGTTACATATTACATTTGGAATATACGTATGTATATAAAACTCAGCACAGTGGCTGGCACATAGTGTTCAATAAATTTGTTGTCATTGTTCTTGTCGTGTTATCATATCATTATACTTTTATCATTTACTAAGTATTTGCTCTGTGCCAGCCACTTGTGTCAGGCTCTGGAGATACAAAAGCAATGAAGACAACATCCCTGCCCCACAGCAGTTTATAGGGCAGTAGTGAGAGAGGATGAGCAGTAAATCTACAAGCTCCATGATGACAGAGGTCTGCACAGGGGCTGGGGCTGCAGAGAATGGGGCATCAACTGAGGGTAGGGAACTGTCACTGGGTTTGAAGCCCAGCTGTACCAGTCTGTAAGGAAATAAGGTCCCACAAGACAGAAACATGAGAAACCCTCTTAGGTGTGTCCTGGGCCCAGTTTTTTGTCTGACCCTGCCCTCAAGTTCAGCAGCTATGAATAGAGAGGTCTTGAACGCTAAGCTGTCTTCTGATCTATCTTGTTGACAAGCGTTTTGCCTGTTACTAAGTCATCCTTTTAGCATTCTCACAACTCTGCCAGATCGAGATCTCGGCTTAGCAGACTAGACATGGAAAATAGTTACTAGTGCTTTCCATTAGGCTCAAATAGAAATGAGGGGCAACTGATTTGGGGGGGATGGAGGCAGGTGGGAAGGGTGGTCCACCAGTTCAGTTTACCAGTGATGAAGTTGTTTTTCTCATTCTTCATTTTTCAAATCCACAGAGTTTTTCCAGCTATTTCTGAGAATGGCACAAAAAATGTTCAAAGCATAAATAACTTATATTTCTTTTAAATTCACTAATGCCATAGAACTCTTTTAGTAGGAGGGTCCTGGGCATTCACACGAACAATAGATTACATCAAACACAAAAGACTAGAAATCACTGATCCAGGACTTCTGAACATGTGATATTAATCTAAAAACTTTTCAAGAGCTTTATGGAAGCTCTTAATTCTAGCTGTAAAAATCATTTTTTGGGGGGCCTTGTGTTGCTATTACTGTTACTTTCTACAACTGCAGTAAAACATCCCTCATTCAAACAAAGTAAGGGATGAGTCAAGTGATAGCCAAAGTGCATCAGGAGAAAAAAAAATTTTTTTTTTACAATAACAAGATCACAGAATCTTACAGCTAATGGAGCTTCAGGTGTTATTTAAGCCTCTCTTGCATCCACAAACCAGGAACTAGGGCCTCATCAGTTACTATAAAACAACTTTAAAACATTTTTTTCAACATTTATATGTCCTCCTTTAAAACTAATATCCCTGGTTCCAACATTAATGACAAAACTAACACTAGAATCTAGGTCTAATTTAAGCTAGTATAGCCCTCTTCCTACTTTAATACATGGATATAATCTAGAATAAGAGGGCCTGTGTTGAAAGCTTTGTAGTATAGTGAAGACTCATAGATATCCACATAAGCAATTAAGGCTTCTGCAACGTTTTACAATTCAGTATTCCTCTGCAAGCTTGCATATACGATTAATTTTCTAAGCCCTTTTTTTCCTATATAGCACATAGGTATATAGATATATATACACATAGCCCCTCCCCAGCTTTGCTGCAAACAAATAAAGAAATCAAAGTATTAGACTTCTGAATTAAGGAAGATTTGTCATATCCAGGGAAAGCATTGCTGCGTTCACAATCATTTATTGGCCCAAATGCTTGCCTCTCCCCACTGTGAAAAGCAAGTATTTATTTTTCAGAAGCAAAAACATAAGGCCTGAACCACCCAAGTCACCTAACCCCTAGGTTAAAATTCTGGGCCCTTGGGGCCTGGTGTGATTGATGCTTTGGAGCCAGGATGCCTCGAGGCGGGACTTCCCTCTCAGCTAATGCTGAGCTCTTGAAGGGAAGCCGTCTGGCTGGCTTCTTACAGAATATAGTCATTTCTCAATCTGCTTGGTAAAGATGGGTGGTTTCTTTGTTTTTTTTAAGAAAAGAATTACTTCACTGGTTTAAATCTCCAAGAACAATGCAAAGAGCAATTGCCTGCTGTCCCTTTGTCTCGGTGGGCAATGCCGGGTTTCTGGGAGGGGGATATCTCTGCGGTTATGAGTCCTACACACTAGGGGATCATGTGTGTCTCGAACCGACAAAATGACCTTCCTTTTTAATGGACTGGCTGTGATATTGACTGTCCCTAGAATTACCCATTTGGAAATGGTTAGAGATTAAAAATCCTACAAGCCTAGGGATTCTTGCTTTCTAATTGCTGATATTTGAAGTGAGTTTGATTCCTCAAAAATTTGTCCAGTCTGATGAAAGCAAAAGCTCAAACTCTCCTCAGGGCGCGAGGTGTAAGACCCTTGGGTGCTGTCTGACTTGAGGTTGGTTTGGGGTTTTTTTCCCCTGATTTTTTTGGGGGGAGGGGGGACGGCAATCTTTCACCAAAGCCTTCCTGATTACCCCCATAGTCCCCGCATTTCTCCAGGATGTAAGCAGAACTGAGAAAAGCACCCACCATCCCTCAGGATGCCGGCACTGGTTTCAAAGGCCCCGCGGCAACCCCGGGCCCACGCGGCCCTGCGGATCGGCCAGGCGGAGCCCCGAGCGCCGGAGCAGGAACGCGGGCCGCACTCCCCGAGGCCCGGCCGCTGCTCCCTCCCGGCGAGGCGGCCGAGACCCTAGAGAGGGACGGAGAGCGGGCAGCCGCAGCCGCGGCCCAATTCGCCGACTCGTGAAGGTCACCCGAGCGGCCCTGGTTTCCCAGGGATGGTTTCACGAAAAGAGATGCAATCCCAATGCCTTCCTCGGTGAAACGTCATCTGAAATTTTTTTAAGGGAGTGAAAAAAAGAGATACCAACGTGTGTGCAGGAGGTTGGAGGAGGGGACCAGGTCGGGGTGAGGGGAAGTGAGGAAGGAGAGGAAATACAGGGGGGCGAACTGCACTCCGAGCCCTTGTCTGGGACTTTGACATCACGTTCTGGGCTGTGGGACAGTAAAGGAAAGGCAGGGGGTGTTCGGGGTCAGAATTTCGGTTCACCCGGTGGAGAACTAGGCGTTAAAACTCGAAGGATCCGTCTAGGTGTGTAATGACCTCCAGTGATCCTTGTAAAGGGAACTCTACTGTTATCTGTAGCGTTTTGGTTTTTAAACGAAGACTATATTAGGAGATTAGTTCTGCAATCCACAATTAGGGGTTGGTGTTTTGTTTGCTGTAATCCTCTAAAGTGTGTGGCAATTTGGAAACAGCTTATTTGAACCTCAGCAACTATATTGTAGAAAATATAAGAGGACAAATAGGGACAAGATGTTGAATATATTTCCTATATTCTTAAATTATTTCCCCCAAATCACACTGTTTCTCTCACTATTTCTATTAACCATTATTATTATCCAGATTCCTCTTAGCTGTTCCGTTAGCTCTCTGCATGGAAGAACATGAAATTACTCTTCAGAATACAAGGCAGCTTCTGTCCATCCAAAATGAAGATGGCATTATTCACAAAATTAAAAGCCAAATTTAGAAAAATTTCCACTCTCCTCGTTCTTTTAAATTGCATCTGCACAGTCTAACTTTCTGCTGTTTTCTCTTAGGCTTTAGTCAAAATCATCAATTAATTTGAGAGTTAAATAAAAACACCAATAAGTAGAAGTTTCAGGTCTGGGGATACTCTTGAATTGTCAAAGGATACCTAGAGATGACAAAATTTCTCGCCCCCCAGATTTTAGGTGTTCCCAATTTGTTAAACTGGCTCCACACACGCACACAAAAAAGCAGTTTATTTTCTCTTCAACTTTATCTATGTCCCATTCAGAACTTAAAGTTCACACATAAATTTGTGTATAAAACACATACACTTGTGTAAATACTTTTTAAATATCCTGTATATATTTATGTATAAAGGGCAGAACTAGACATTGGCTGATAAAAATAGTACAGAATAAAAAATAGTGATTTCAAGGCCTATTTTCACCTCCGATATCAAAAGCTCATCATCAGTTTGTAGTCAGCAAAAAACGTCCTGCCCTGCCTCAAAGTGAAGTCATTAATGGCAGGGAATAAATGTTGATTTGTCGTCACCAGTTGCTTTAATTCCCCACCTCTTCCCATTTCACCTCCGGTCCTCCCTACTGAGTCTCATTTTCCACCCTGACACTTAGAGTGAGGGCCTCACTTAAATTAACTAATAATTATCCTTGCCCAAAGAAGTTTAAACAGACACTAATTTCAAAATTTGCTTATTGCTGTTCCCAGTACAGACCCTTGAGTATCTCAGTCATGCACATAAAAAATTCAAAGCTCATTAGAAACCAGAAAAGGCAAAGCAAAAACAAACCACAGGGACGAGAGAAAGAAGGGGGAAAGATTCTGTGTTCCACCAGCTCCCTACTTTCTGCTGTGGAAAAATATCCCAAAAGGTTAAAACTAGAAAACCACTTAAATATTCTCCCCATGCTTAACTACTTTATCTTTTGGGAGTAAGAAAGCAATAACCAGCTACACCCCCAGAATAATCACTGGACAGATTCCTGCATTTCCAAAAAGGAAAGTGAAATGCCAATCTGCTCTTTATCCCTGCGGAATTTGCACAGTTCAGCCTGGCTTTTTTTTTTTTTTTAATCTACAGTCATCTAGAGAAGAAACTCCCAGATTTAAGAAGTAATCATTTTTCTCCCAGGTGTGAGAAATAAACTTCTACTAAAGCCCATAATAAGGATCTCAAAAAAAAGTGCTCTCATCTTATTAATATTATAATTTTGGCAATGGAGAAAAGGATTGTCACAGACCTGGAATATTTCACTCCTTAATACTAGAAATGCCCTTGGAGAGGCTTAGACGAACAAAATAGTTCAGTCTTCTGAGCCAAAATGTATTTGTCCCTCCCTCTTTGTGGCCCAATATGAAGGATTACTGATGAGGGACTTGCTTCCATTAAACTCTCGTCCACACAAGGAAATTATACAAATAAACGGGAGAACACAAACCACCAATACCCAATCATTTTAGTTTTGGCTCCCAGGTTAGGCATTTCATACCATTCTTCACTTACTCCTCACGTGCCGGGTATATTAACTAAATATGTTAAACAAATTTTCTTTAATAATTAAAAGATGTTCATGATACCATTTTAAGTAATGGGGTGGAGGCGCACAGGAAAACGGCAGCGGGTATGCGCCCATATAATTTCAATCCGAACCCCACCGTAAGAAATTTAATTCCCCCTTCCCCCTGCGTGAACGTCACCTCGTGAACTTTTCTTTCTGGAAGTTTTATCTATAAAATCAGGAAACCTAAAGTGGCTAGCTCTGAATCCAAATAAAGTATTCAATAAGAAAGAGCGTTGGGTGGGGCGTAGAAGACGCGAATTCAGAATCGCTGCGCACCGAGGCTGGAAGCTGATCTGTCCAGGAAAGCCTTCGCCGCCCTTTAGGCTTGTGCTCTTCGGAACGGTCTCCGAGGGGTAGAGGTGGCTGTGAAGCCAGCCGGGCAAAGGGGCTGCCCTGCACCGAGTAGCGAAGAAACGAGAGCAACCCGTCCCACCCGTGCGCGCGCCTTCCACACGCTTCAAGTGGGTTTCTGAACCCCCCGGGGGAGGTGGAGGGGGGTACGGGGGCGACCTGCGGAGGTGCAAACCACAGCCCACTCCATTTCTTCCAACACAGTCCAAACTCTGGGCACCAGGGTTTTCTGCATTCCCTGTCCTCCCCACTGCCCTCGAGCAGTTTGCTCCATCTATGGGACAGAATGGGTTGGAATTATCTCCTTTTTCCGAGTGCCTTCTATCGTGCCACCACTCCAGGACCGGAGCTTTACGCGGAACGTCTCCATAACCCTCCCCACCGCGCGGGGGACATTGTGGCGCGCTCTCCCAGCCCCGTACATCCAGAAGGCACTAATTTAGCCACTGTCCGAGCAGAGCGCGAAAAAGGCATTTGGCAGTCATGCCCCAGCAAACCACCATCCTTAACCGGCCTACAATTCAGATCTTGCCTGCCCCTTCACTCCCTTTCAGAATCGTGACACAAGGTCACTGACCAAAGAGGCAGCCACCGCGGAAGGCCGTTTTGACCTGGCAGCCGGGAGGTTTGGGCACGTTCATCAGGTCGTACACTTGGCTTGTTCGCAGGGCGCAGACCCGGCACTTCGAGGCCTGCACCGGTGCCGAGACGCACGCACCGCCGAGGAACCGGAGTTCTACCCGAGAAAGACCCTTGGCGTCTTGCCCAGAGCACCGCATACCCATACACTGCGGTCCAAGCCCCAGCCTGCGCCCTGGCTGGTGCTTGCCTCGCACAAGTACGTTCTCCCCGCTGGCTTCAAACTCATCACCTTTTCTCCGTTACTTAAACATCAGTGAAGAGTCACTTCTTCCGTTTTGACCCTAATGTTCCCGTATTGGGGGGTTGGGAGTGGGTAGAGGGGTGATGTCAGGATTAAAATCTTGGAGTTCTACTCTGAGCAAACAAGCCGTAAACCGGCAGATTAATTCCTGTGGCCGGTTGGTCTCGCTAACTCGAAGGAAGCAAGTGCCTGGGGCACCGCGAGGAATTTTCTTGTCTCATTTCACTAGGGGTTGCACAGCCGGGTGCCTGGGAGAAGGCGAGCGCCTGACGTGTGTGCACGTGTGCGCGGAGTGCGGATCTCCCTCACGTTATGTGTGTGCCTGCTTTGTGTGCCCACCCGCGTGCGTCGCCACCTCCTTAGGCCGCCGAGCGCCTTGGCTGCGAAGCTCAGGCCCGCGGGCTCCGGAGGGGGAAATCTCATCGCAGAAGGTTTAAATCATTTTTCTCCCTGGGAGATCGGGCCTCGGCCGCACTCGGCAGTGGGTTTGGGCGGGAAAGACCCAAACCCGAGCTGGGGAAGCCGGGTGGAGCCGGGGCTGCGGTCCGAGCGCAGATGGCGCCGCCGCGTGCCTGAAATATACTTCCAAGGCCGCAGCCGGAGCAGCTGTTCCCGGCGATCCTGGCTCGAAAGTTTCCTCCGTTGCTGCTGTGTGAGAGGAGGGGGCAAGCCGACCCGAGAGCCAGGCTTTTCAGAGACCGGTTTTGAGACCCTCCCCAGCCCGCAGAGGCTGAGTGCTGGCGGCTTCTCCAAAAGACTGGAGCGCTGGCCCGGGTGTAAAAATGAGGGTACCTCACAGGCCCTTCTCAGGGCCTTCTCCAAGGCCCTGAGGGCCT
The DNA here is from genome assembly GCF_964165515.1 of Mesoplodon bidens. Classification (NCBI taxonomy): domain Eukaryota; kingdom Metazoa; phylum Chordata; class Mammalia; order Artiodactyla; family Ziphiidae; genus Mesoplodon; species Mesoplodon bidens. Next base: position 80,789,046 of record NC_138177.1, on the reverse strand, counting down.
CAGGGTTTTTTGGGACCACCAGGCTCGGTGGAAATCTTTGAAATACATACTCTGTGTCCTCTGATGTGTGAGGTCTTACAGCGAGCAGGCCCGGCTGGTCCCCCCGGCCCCCGGCTTATGCAGGTTGGTGCCCCAGGCTGCGGGCGCTCGGTGCAAACTAAAGCCAGCTCTGTCCGGACGTCGAAAGGAAAACGGGCTGTGAAAAAGCAAAAAGCCACGTCTTTGAAAATAACTTAAGCATTAAAATCGGACCCTTCGGTTGACTGAGGATCCCGGAATTTTGAGGGAGGGCTGAAAACGACAGTACCAGTCAGGGAGGGTATGGTGAGAACGATAAATACGGCTGCTCTAAGGCGGGTGGCCTGTGTATGTGTGCATGTTTGTTTAATCCTTCCCCAGCCCCTTGGCAATATTCTTTTTGTCGCTGTGGGGTTTTTTCTGTTCCTGACTTCTTTTCGGCCTAGGGCCGGTGAGCCACGCAGTGGGTCCAGCCCCCTCTTCTCCTAATCGGAAGAAGAAAGTTTAACGATAATTGCGAGGCCCAGCCGGCTAGAGACTCAGCCCCGAGCATAATGGAGTCACCCGTGCCCCCTTTCCCGCCTCCACCACCATACACACACCATTAAATGTGTCTCTGCCTTTGTATTTGTTAGGGCGCTGTATTAAAGACAAAAAGAAAGGCCTATAGGGAACTCCAAGCCCTGGCGTGCCTTCTACTACCCCGCTCAAAGCCCGAAGCTCTGTCTGCTCCACTCTCCTGACTGCCAAGTCTCCACATCAGAGCACGCTTTTCGGAAAGATATTTTTTCATCCTACATCCTGTTCGTCCTGTTCAAAAGAAAGTCTTGGCCACTACGGGAACTCCAACTTGGAGATCCCCTCGGCCCACGACGGGACCGGCCCAGCTGCACGCAGCCCGGCTCCGCAGAGGGCCCACGAGTGCTTTTGACTTCCGGCTTCTTTCTCCTACCAGACCTTTGCCCCACAAGCATATTTCGTTTTCTCTAACCCAAACGCCCATCTTTTTCTTTAAAAAAAAAAAAGTGACAAAGGTAATGAGAACTGGTCAACTGACCCCTCTATTATGTAAAGTTCTATGTTAGGTCCTCACCCCCTACCCCCATCCCGCGGGAGCCAGGAAACAGCATTCTGGACGCCAGGCTCTCGTGTTCATATCCCTGGACTGGTCTCTCCTTGTCCCATATCCTTTTTTTTCTCCCCATTATTTTCTCAGAAGGACGGCGGAAAGAAAACTGCCAGTTGAGTCTCATTATGATCCCACATGTTGGTCCTTTTGAACACAAGACCCTATACGGGCTCCCTAAGACCTGTACCCCCCTCCCAGAGAAAAGTACCCGTGGACAGGACAGGGCGTCTGCCATACTCAGTTAGATAACTTCTGCCTTTTCCACCATCGGGAAAATAAAATAAACTACATCCCCAATCGTGAGTTGTCATAAGGCCTGAGAAAACTTCCACTAAACTGTGTGAAGGCCCAAACGAGATTCTGACAACAAATAAGTACGGTGAGGAAATAGGGTCTGGCCAGAGATGGGAAACACACATTAGCCATGCGTTCCTTTCTGGATTGCCCACACAGGGGTCCGCGTGGACAGGCACCCGCATCCAAATACAAGGAAAGGCTTGAGCAGACGAAATAAATCTCCTTTTAATTTTCTTTTCATCGACTAATAAAAATAATTCCCCAGCACGAAACCCAAATACCGTAACCAGCCGCAAGAACACGGAGAATTCATAAAACTCTGTCTCTGCAGGTCACCCGCTAATCGCGTTATTATTAGCCTCAGGAGCATGGAAATTGAACTGTCACTGCCGAAAGAGAAAATGTAAGCGACAGCTGTCTCTCCTTGGGTCGGCCAGCTTTCCAGCCCCCAAGCTCCTGGGCCCCAAGCTGGGTCCCCAAGCTCCTGGGCCTGCGGCCAGCCCCATCCCTTTGCGGGCAGCCCTCCCCTTCCGACTTGCCGGCGCTCTGACCCAAATCTACTCTCCAGCCCTAGCTGGTCAGCAGGAGCACCTCCAGAAAAGTTTTAGAAATCCTGTATGGAAAGTTTCTGAAGCGCTAAACCAAGCCGCTGCGAGCGTTGAGTGTGTGCGCGCTCGCGCGCGCGCGCGCGCGGGCAAAATTCTTCCGACAACAGCTGTTCCCCCTGTGTTTTGCACAGTTGAAATCTTGGCACTTAATACAAAACGTTGTTTTCCCCCCTTCCTAGGGTTCTGTTAAAGTACTGATGTAGACATCCGCCCGCTGTTTTACGTGTTGTGTGTATATAACGTGCAAAGAAGGCGCACAGATCCGAGACACGTTGCTGCAATGATCCCCACAAATACGCAGAGATGTGGGCCCTGAAGAGTGGCCCAGGGTGCAGGGTAAGCGGGCTGAAATCCATTCCTCTTTCCACAAATGCCAACGAAGTAGAAATATAATTATTCTCCCTCGTCACGGGCGTTAGGAGAAACACAACTTGAGTCCCAGAAAAGTTGGTGGGGAAAGGGAAAGGACCGAGCTTGAAGGCTAAATGGGACAAACTGGGCAATCCCCACAGGGATGTTGGACCGAGAACTCCGTGCCAGTCCTCGGACCTCTCGGAAGTGAGTCCCAGCTCCTCTCCGCTCCCGCCATTGCCTTGCATCGGCGCCCCTCTTAACCCCAGGGGCCTGCAGCCCCCGCAGCTGCGGGCACCGTGAACACTGCACTCTGCTCCCAGAAGGAGAAGGGGATGCGAGCAAGAAGGCCTCCTGGCTTGAGGTTGGCGACGAAACTGCAAGGCTCAGGCCAGTTCCCCCAAATTGGTTCCGGCGAATTTGGGGAAGGCTCAAGGCATTTGTGCAAAGAAAAAGAAACCCGGGTTGGAGCAAGACGTCGTAAAGGCCAGGGCCTTCCTCCTCGCCACTCTCCCCGCCCGCTGGCCGCCCGGCGTCCCTTCTTCGCCCGCCTCCCGTGTTCTGGCCCTACGCACTCACCCGGGTGAGGCTCCAGGCCGTGCGCGGCCGCGTCCTCCGTGTCTCCGAGTGGGCCCGCGGGGCTCAGCGCCTCCATGGACAGGTCCAGCCCCTTCTCCTCCCAGTCTCGCAGCTTCCGCTTTTTATTTGAGCCGATCAAGGCTTCAACGGAGAAGGCATGTGCTCGCGAGCTCAGGGCGACTGCAGATCTTCTCCTTTCACTCATCTTAGCCGCCCGCACCCCGGCCCCCGCTCGCCCCCGCTACAGAGGGAGCAGCCCAAGCCCTCACGCTCCGAGCGCCCGCCGGGCCGGGCCCGGGAGAGGCGGCGGCGAGGCGGCCGAGACTAAGGCGGCGGCTTTGCGGGTCCTCGGCACCCTCCCCCTGCGCCCTCCGCCGCCGGCTCAGACCGACGTCCCTGGCTGCCCCAGCCCCTAGGAACGAGCGTCCCGAGCGCTACCCGCTCGCTGCATGAGCGCCCGAGTCCTGCTTCCCACCCACCCGGGCAGGCGCTCACAGGCTGTGCAGACTGGACTTCATCTTTTTTTTATTCTCTCTCCCTCCTCCCTCTCCCTTTCTCTCCTCCCTCTCCCTCTTCCTCCCGTGGTCTTCCCGTCCTTCCTCTGATCCAGACTTCTGGGAAACCTTTTTTTCTAAATTCCTCCCTTCTCGAGGAGCTGGGGGCAGGCGGTGCGCTCCTGTCCGAGGGGCGAGGGAGAGGGAGGGGGGAGGAAGAGAAAGACTGAGGGGAAAAAAAAGCCCCCGACCAATGGCGAAGAGGGAACAGGAGAAACCCTGAGAGCGCCGGCCAATGAGAGGAGGGGAGAGACTGAGGCTCGGGCCAAGGCTCCGCGCGGATTGTCCCTGGGATGTTCCTGGGCCGACTTTAACTCCTGGCTTCCCAGTCCCCCACGGTTCCTCGTGGGGCGGGGGGGGGGCGAAGGGAGGGGAGCTGAAAGTCGAGGTCTGATCTGTGCCGTTACAAACTCCTGCAAGTCCCACATCCATACCTTTTCCTCCCAAATCTGCTAGGTCTCACAGACGCTGCAAGCGCAGAGTCATTTAAATTACGGATCTGGAATTGGGAGGCTCTGACAAAAGGTCAACCTGTCCAAATACGCCAGAAAAAGATTCTGACAATCTCGCGCTTGCCCCCCAGATGCTTTTAGATCTGCTAGTACCGCCGGGGTTTCGCTACACAGGTTCTTATTTTCCTGTTGAACGGTTTCTAAGAGACTCTGGTTAAGGCAAAACGAAAGAAACAACAAGAAAGCCTCGTTACTATCCGAGGTCTTGTAATTGAAAATATAAAAATCGCTTCCTCCTTCCAGCTCTACCTGGTAGAGAAGGAGACTAGGCGCCCTCAAAGCGAGAGGGCTGCGGTGGGTCACCCGGCTTACCGCGCGCTCCTCAGGCGGATCCCGACTGGGCCCGCAAGCAGCAAATGCTCTCCTGCTGTTCGGCGTGGATGCTAAGCCGGGCTTCGCCTGCTTGGGGCGTTTGCTCTGGAGAACCCGCCGAGAGGGGCTGGGAGAGGGCAGCCAGGAACTTTGACAGTGGAGAAGGAGCTTTTTCAAAATTCCCTTTAAATCCGATCACCTCGGGAGCCCGGCTCTCCCCGCCCCACTGATCCTCCCTCCACCCTTAAAAAAAAAAATCTTTCAGGACAGTGTGGTCGTCAGGGATTTCTAAGGAACTTAAACCCAACACTTCTGGCCATTCTGATTCCCCACACCCGCTACTGGTTTCGGGCCGCTGGAGACCCCGAGCGCAGCCCAGCACAGAGCAAGTTCAGGGGGGCCAAGAAGTTGATCCTGCCAAGCTGGAAAAAGGTCTCGGATTTCGCGGACGACGGCTGAGCCACAGCCCTATCGCCCCATCGCCCTTGTCCAGACGCTTCGATCCCAGCGCGAAGAGGCAGGAAAGAGCCAGCTCCCAGATGCCAACGACAGACCGACAGGCCCCTGCAGACAAGTCTTGCCGACACCCAGGCTCTGAGCAGGGTCTAAACCCGAAAGCTTAGGGCAGAGGAGCACACGGTGTGTCACAGACCCCCCAAGAACGAACACCCATTGGTCCTTCCACCTTGGGGTGAGAAGGGAGGGCCTGTTGGGCCTCTGAAAGGCCACATTCCCCTCCTGACCACTGAGAAATCCGTTATAGTTCTTGCTATTACGGTTGGATGTGCTCTGGTGCTGGAGACAACCGCAGAGTGTCCTGAATGTACCTTGGGCCTCTTAGGAGGAGAGCAAAAAAGGCCAATTTTGGAGCCCCCTCAAATGGGCCTCCAGCCTGGAGGAGAGGAAGCTATCTGCGCAGCAAATGCAGAAAGAATAATGAAAAGCCACCGGATGAGTATGATTCAACTAGGCTTGGCCTCCCAGGCATTCCAGGAGCCTGAGTCTCAGGCTTGGGGGTACCCCAGCAGCACTCCAAGAACCCTGGGATCGGGCACTGAACCCTTCAGCCTCTCCCACCGTGCTGCTGGGCAAAAGCCTGGGTAGCAAGGTGCAGGGTCTCCCACTTCAGTCACCACTCAGGGTTGCTTTCAGGCGACCTTGCTGAAAGTGATGGCGCATTCACCACTGCCAGGCTTCAGCAAAGAAGATGGAGACAAGGCAGGTCAGGAAGGTGCAGTTACCTTCCTCCCTGGCTCAGACCTCTCTTTCGGCTCCCAATTCTGATATTACCACCCTTGGCCGGAGCCTGTCAGGACCAGGCCCGATGGAGTAACAATGGGGCAGGCCTCTATTCTTTCCCAGAATTTCCCTCCTCCCCCAGCGCCTGTATGTCCCATCTCCCTCTGGTAGCCTCTTGCCTTCCTTTCTCTCACAGACCTTGTTGGGGTTTGAGAAGTAGATGCACCATAGGCCACACACCCTCCCTGAGGTCATGAAAGTTTCTCAGAAAGAAGACATTTTGGTTACCCACCACCTAGATGTAGGTCCTGAAGGCCTGCCTGATATGTGTCCGTACCCATGTGTCCACGAGTCATACGTAGAAAAATGAGCAGTGCCTTCAACATCCTGCATCTGCACCCCACCCCAAAACATACGCTCTGCACAGAGTTCTCAAAGGAGCTCCTACACCCTTCCTTCAGGTTGCACATAGGTTGCCGCCACCCCCATCCCACATATACATACATCCTAGAATTGTGGGTTAGGCCATTAAAACAAATCAGATGATAAAGAAGCCAGACTGGTTTAGAATAGACATGAAAATAGGAGTTTTCCTCTAGGTAAATGGAGGGACAGGGAAGTTTTCTTTGTGTCACTATAGGGATCAATTTAAGTTTTTCGGTGTGTGACCTTGTGCTGACAGGGAAGAAGGTCTGGAGAAAGATTCATCAGGATGGTTTAACGTCCGTGACTTAGGTACATAATGTTATGCAACTGGAGAGATGAAGAAAAAGAGGGTTAGGGGGGTTAAATGTGATTATCTGGGAGTATGATATGCATTTTCCTTCTCATTGCATCAAGGGGCTTTCAAAATTTCCTCTCATTACCACAGTTTCTCTCTCCTTTAACCTTCAGGAATGAGAGTGGGGCCTCCAATGTCTGAGGCCAATTCCTGAGGCAATCCCCCGGTTTCCCCGCCGTAGGCTCCACCCTTGGGTCCTGGGTGGAATCTACAGGTGGTGAGTTCAGTTCAGGTCTATTTCAGGCTTGAAGATGACTGACAAGGACCAAGCTGAAAACCCTACTCTACACCCTGCAGGGCCCCCAAAAGGATGAAAAGGTTGTTAAGCACCTGAGATGTCAGAGGGGTGGGGGAGGGGGAAGGGGAACTCACTAACCCCCTCAATAAGGGAAGTGGATGTCCAGGCCTAGCCTTGACCAGAGGAAAGCCAAGAAGAGAAGGGCAGCATAGTGACTGCTCACCTAAAACTGACTGTGTCCAGATAATTTGACTTTCCAAAGGGACATCAGAGTTCTGCAGGATAGGGACAAGAATCCTAGAAATGGAGCCCTGCGTCCTCCACATACCTGTCCTTTCCTTTTGTTTCTCCACACTAAATACCCCTAAATACCACCACTGCTAATGCCTCAATACCAAGGTGATCCACCAGATGCTGTGACTTTGCAGTTTTGAGTAAGTAACTGAAAACAAACAAACAAAAAAAAACAGGTGGTGGGGCTTCCCTGGTGGCGCAGTGGTTGAGAGTCCGCCTGCCGATGCAGGGCACACGGGTTCGTGCCACGGTCCGGGAAGATCCCACATGCCGCGGAGCGGCTGGGCCCGTGAGCCATGGCCGCTGAGCCTGCGCGTCCGGAGCCTGTGCTCTGCAACGGGAGAGGCCACAACAGTGAGAGGCCCGCGTACCGCAAACAAAACAAAACAAAACAAAAACAGGTGGCCAGCAGGACATCTTAGGCTGCCCTTACACGCCTAGGAGGACACCCTATAGAGGTGGGGAAATTACAATGAATTCGGCCTCTCTAAGCGGGTATGACACATTATAAGGCGGCGGTGGGGTGCGAGGAAATCATCAGGACTCCAAGGCAGGTGGAGCCTAGCGACCAGGTCCCATTCAGCTCTAAACTACGGGAGCTTAGGCAAATCGATGAACGGCCCCGAGCCTCAGTTTCCCTGTCCGCAGAGTGAAGGGGTCCTAAATACTTTACAACTAAGCAAAGCAGGCAAGATAATCGGTGGGAGACTGGACAGACCTGAGGTTTTTTTATTGCTGTGATAGAATCTTCCGGGAACGTGAGGCCAATGGACCCACTTTTCACTTCTTTTCCTAAATTGGCGCCCAGTTATGGGGTGGCACAACTGGCCTGGAGCCCTCGCGTGAGCGTGGGCTGGGAATTGGTTTCTGGAAAGGCCTGCCCAGTGCCGGTCCCGCGAACCAGCGCGGGCTCACTCCTGTGGGCCGCATCTCCAGTCGTTCGGCTCCGTCCAAGGTGCCGGGAGCTGTGGGTCCGTCGTGCGTCTTTAACTACTCAACCAACCCCTCTCGCTTTAAAAAAATAAAAGTCCGTGGGGGCTAAAGGGTCTTTAATGATGTGTTTTTGTTTGCGCGAAATAAAATCTTTTGTTTTTATTTTCAACCAGCAGCGTGCCCACCTCGCGGTCCTTCCAGATGTTTGCAATAAAATCGCAGGTTTTGCCTTTGGGACTGGAAATAAAATTTAACGGCCTTCACCCTGTAATTATTCTCTTAGCTCGCCCTTCATAAATTTATCTGCTTTATATCGGCCTTGAGGTAGGGGGTGAGCGTAAGGGGAGAAAACCCCAATTTTATATTGGCGACTATAAAAAAGCGCCACCCGGTTTCCTCGCCTTCGGCGGCCGTGGTGTAGCCGGGAGAGCCTGGCCCGGCGGGCGGCAACATTGCGCTATTGTTCGCCGCCTTCGGTCCGCGCCGGAGCCGGGCCCCTCCACAAAGGGGTCCTTGTGCGGCGGGGCCGAGCAGCCGCGTCCAGGAGGCGAGGAAATCTTGTTCCCCCAGGCCAGGCTCCTCTGTCCCCAGGGCGTCCCTTGAGAGCCGCAGCCGGCCCGCGGCCTTCGGTGTGCGACCGCCGCGCCGAGCGCCGGCTTCGGCCCTGACAGACTTCGCAAGAAGCGAAACCCCGAGCCTGCGCTGAGCCCCCTGAGCGCGAGGGAGGAGCCAGCCTCGGTACCGAGGCCCTACTGAAGGCGGGCCTGGGGCTCCAGGGAAGGGGGCTTCCTGGAAGGCCCTCCAGCCTCTATCCTTCGCCTTGCTTGGTTTGGCCTGGAAGGTAGCGTTCCGCACCCTCAGGAGCTCAGGGTTGTCTGGCCACCCTAGGTAACCCAAACCAAAGCTGATTTTGAGGCCGCCAGCGAAATTTCTTGCACCCCGAAATAAATGCGGGCACATCAGTAACTGCTTCATACTTTTATAGGAATCTAGTAAATACAAGGTTCATGCATTATGTTGCGTGACAACACAAAGCCATGGTTACAGCTGTCTGGCAGCACACATATGCCCGTACACACAGTGTACAGCTACACGTGTGTAGCCACATGCCTTTCTAGAATCAAACATGCATGTAGGAACAACACGTGCTTGGGTATGCAGGTCACACACAGGCATACAGGGTAACATCTTACCCACACACTCAACTGACCCCAAAGGCTGCAAAAATCTACAAGCCTTTGGCCCTTGGGCAGTTCTCCCCACAGCAGTTCCCCACTCCACAGCTCCCCGGGGCTCTCCCTTGCCTCCTGAAGTTTAATTCAGGTGGCTGTTCCCCGACCCCCTCTTTTTCATCTGCCCAGAGATACTTTCGTGGTCAAGGTCTCTCAGGCAAGGAAAGAAGTTGGAAAAATGAGGAGTAGCCAGTGTCAATCCCTGAGAGAGCCACGGAATGCCTGGGTGAGACCAGGGCACTCTCCAAAGCCCAGGAGCCCCAGCAGGGACTGAGAGACGGCAGCAAGAAGCAGTGGGACCAAGCAGGAGCAATAGGGTTTCGTCTTGTTTGGTTTTAATTGTGCGCAGTCCCTTACACCTTTCAGCCAGCCGGCCTCCAGCCAGCCTCCCCAAACCCGGGGAGCCAGATGCTGCCTAGGCAGAGCATTCTTCAGGGTTCTTTCCGACCTGCCGACTCCCTGGTCTTCCAGGTCTGCCCCCTGACTGTGACTCCATATCCCCCTTCCTGCTGAGTTTGCTGCTGCTTGGCTAAGCAAGGTTAAGAGTTCTCTTTGGTCTTTCCACTGACAGGAAGGATTATCTAAAGCTTGTGGGGGCGAAGAGGGGAGAAGTGCCAGGCCCTACAGTCTATCACTGCCAGCAGGGACCCTGTAATCTAGAGAGGTTACCTGGGATTCCTGGGTGAGGGGGGAGCTGAGGTTGTCAATAGTGAGGCAGGGGATAAGGTCGCCTAGAACACCGAAATGGGGCCGCCCATGAGGACCAGCAGCTAAAAGCAAATGATTTGAGGCATTAGGGGCTTGATGTGATGGCTTTTTTGCCAGAATTGTTTGGATTTCACGTTTTACTAATAAAAATCGGCCACCCAGGAGCAAAATGTCCTCGATAGAACTACGTGAGCCAGCTGGGGGCCCTGAGCCATTACCCATAAAGGCGGAAAAGTAGATTTTTCAGCCTCCTTACAGCTCAATTTCTCCCCCTCCACAAGGGGAGAACGAATTGTCCATCATACAAGGAAGAGTGGAAAACAGTTATCTGACTGTGAAGCTACGAGGAGGGGCTGGGGAATTAGATTCTCGGGTGTATGGAGGTCAGGGTAGCTGGGGTGGCCAGAGGGGTGCTTGCCTCTGTCCTCAGAGTGCAGGAGGAGGAGCTGGGGAAAGGCATTAGCTAGATCATGAGAGGCTTTTCCTTAGTTTTGGTCCATAAGTCATAGGCCACCTCATTGACCCTTCTTGGACAAAACCAAACCACAGGCGGTAGAAGAGAATCTGGAACTCCTAGGTAATATGCATTGAGTCCCTCGTGACCCCAAAGTGGGTAGGGAGATTACCAATGAGGAAAACCCTATCGTTTGGACAAATGGGCCTTCAAAATTGTTTTTTATATATTTAAAAAACCCATCTGATATGCATATAGTATATGCCATATTATACATAGGGTATATATTATATGCATCATATTATATATAATATACCATATAATATAAAACCATATAATATATACATATACTATAAAACCAATTATGTATAGTTTTATAACTAAAGAAACTATATGCTTTTTTAAATAACTCAAAAGGTCTTTTGGAACAAAGACACACGTTGGGTGTCTGTAGAGAGCCAGACATGGCCAGAGTTCCAGGGCCTGCCGCTGGGAAAGAGGTGGGGGGGACGCGGGCAGTCCCACTGATGGCTGCATTCAAACAACTGCAGGAGGCATTGCATTCTGGCCCACAGCCGCCTACTCCAGAGAGCCAGGGGTGAGGAAAGTTGTCTATCCCTACTTAGGAAAAATATTCACTTAACCTCACATCCTTTCCAAGGACCTCACAGGACAGTCAACAAATTCAGGTAAATGAAAGCATTCTCAGGACAGAACAATCCATGAATCCACATTCTCCTAGTTCTCAATGGTGTCTGTAGCACCAGGGGCACAGGAGGTTTGAGGTTTCTAAGATGCAAAGGCCAGAGGAACCAGGGTGGGCTGCAACTGCACCACTGACACCTGCTCCCAGTATTGCTCTCCTTGGCTGCCTTCACTGGAAAAGAGAACTTTTGACCCAGCTCAATAAAACAGCAGAAGGCAATACCATCCATAGGCCCCTGCTCCCAGGAAAAGCATAGAGAAAAAATGAGAAGTGTTGCAGCCTTCCTCTCTTGCCACCATGTCTCATTCTGTATCTCCTCTCTTTCTGGTCTGCACCGCTTATGAAGAGCTAATATTTATTGACCCTTTCACTCTGTGCCAGGCCCTGTGCTAAGTGTTTTACATGCACTAACTCATCCTACCCATTTCAAGCTCTATGAACCAAGAATAGTGTTATCAGCCCCATTTTACAGATCAGAAAACTGAGGTTTGGAGGGGTTATGTAACTTGGCAGGGGTTTCACAGCTTTTAGTGCAGGTAATCTAACTCTAGAGCTAGAATTCTTAAACCCTATACCCCCAAGCCTTTCTAGGTGCAAACACACATAAATACAACTTGTGCACCTAGGTTTCCTCTTCCTGCAACTCAGAGGTGGGGGTGGGTTCAAGAAAGGGACTTTGATGGGATTGTCTTCTACTAGTCAAAAAAAAAAAGTATATACTCTCATTTAAAATACAATTAGGAGGCCTTCCTAGCTAGAGAGCAGCATCCTTTCCAGCAAGCAGATAAAATGTCAGGAGGTGCGCCTGGTGCTGAGCAGAACCGGAAAGTTGTCGCCCTCAGCAGGTCTCAGTCAACTAAGGTCAAGCTGCCAAGCTCAGGTTAGGCTCCAGTGGCTCCACGGTACCAGCCTCAAGCCGGCCTTTGCCGGGGCAGACTTGCCAGCCCCGGGCCAGCTCTCCCGGCGCCTCCCAAATCGGTCTGGACTGCTTTACTAAAGTGTTGGTTTTCCTGGCTCCAACCCGTTTTTGATTCAAGACCCCAACCACCTACTCCTTAATGGCTTCCTGCCTGCGCTGCCGCCCTCCTCCCGCCCGCCCAAGTAGTCTCTAGACTGCCGATCCTCCACCCACTTCTAGGCTGGTAACTGAGCGATTAGGAGGCAACCTTGGAGCCCCCAACTCAGTTCCAAGCGTCTGTCTTTCTCCAGTGGAACCTGGTCCACGCCATCCATCGTGGACGGTAGCCAGTGCCATGCAGACGGGCTCTGCCCTCAGACTGGGAGCTTCTTGAGCACAGGGTGTGTTAATCCAGTGTGGGAGCCATCTCCAGAAGTCCATGGTCGCTAGAGAAATTCTGCTCCCCATGGTGGCCCGTCAAATGTCTCCAAACTGAATTTCCCTCCGTCCTGCCGTCTGCCATGCACACATTCACAGGGCTCAACTCCGAGGTGATCGAGGTCCTCCGTATATTGTAGTCGTTATTTCTAAGGCTCAGATCCAGATGACATGCAGATAAGGAACAGGTCTTGTGGCTTGAGCACTGATTGGTATCAGTCATTTATTCCTCAGAATAACTGAGGACTCAGAAATCAGATTTGTCAGGGAAGCGGGGACAGAGAGGGAAAATCTCCTAGGCTCTTGGGGCCAGAACTCCGGAGTTCCCAAGAAAAACCTCAGTTTGGGAGAGAACGCTTTTGGCTTAATTTGGCGAGAGAGGGGAGTAAAGCAGAGGTCTTCGGTGCCCAAGGAGGGCCACCTGTGCTGGGCAGGAGACACCAACTCCCCATCAGAGTCCTCACATCAGAAGTGGTGCCCCGGAAGTCCCTTGTGACCTTTGAGCTTCCAGGTGGCTCAAACTTAGTTGGGTCATATTTTTCAGTGCCTGTGGCTTCAGCCACCTCCCCTCATCCAGGCTGCAGGCCTAGGTCCTCCCTCCCACTCCCAGCATAATGCTGGCCTGGGGAACTGGGGCTGCAGGTGCTAAGGGAGCTGGGGGGAAGAGAGTCCCTAGGAAGGCCCAGCCAGCCTTTTCCTGCGGGACCCAGAGAGAGGGAAGTGGGTGAAACGCAAGAAGACCTTCCCTCCTCCTTCTCCCCTTCTCCCGATTTCAGTTTCTCGGTGGAATGTTGGCGGCCTCTCTTCTTGGGCTATTTTTTTTCTCTCCCCCTGATGGTAAATCCAGTCTCGCTGGCGAACTGGCTCTGAGCAAACACTGCTTTAAAACTCCTGTGCAGGCAATGGAGTGTTGTGCCGGTTTCCTTGGTGTGCGTATGACACAAGGCTTGAGCTCTCCCTGTTCTTTAACCTCCCTCCTGCCCTCACCAGTAATCTTTACCCATGTCCCACCCACCAGGGAGTTTCCCTCGATGCCACAGAAGCATTTTTCCACCCAACAAGCTGGCCTGGCCACTCTCCTACCTGCCTGGGAAAACTGCTAGCCGTCTTTCCATCTATTTTCCCTGAACTTTTACATGATGACTGGAAGCTGAGCTCCCATGTATCTTGTGGGGAAGACTGTGGGGAGAAAGGTGGGTGAGTGGGAGTGCTGGTCAAGCAAGTGAGAGGAAAGGTGTGTACAAGGAGGACCCGGCAGGCCCCTCTCCTGAGCCCTCCAAACGGTTGGCTTCTGTCATGCTCCCAGTTTCTCAGGCCACCCCCCTGCAGGTTCTATCTGGGTGTAGCAGTCTGGGTGGGCAGGCTGGCCGTTGGCCTCCTTAAAGCCTGAAATACATGGACTGGGGCTTTTAAGATAGAGAGGCTGGATAAAGTAAAAGCCAGAGAAACATGAGAGGGAAAGGAAGGATAGAAGGAAAAGCTAAAACTTAAAGAAGAAAAAGAGAAAGGAAAGGGAAAATAACAAAAGGAAAGAAAAGGAAAAAGAAAGCAAAGGGAAAGAAAAAATGGAAAGAGGCTAGGACTGCTTCAGCTTCTGAAAACCTAGCCCCAGTAGTGGTCTGGCCATAAAATCAGGGTCCTGCATCCTGACCCATCTTCACAAGGTAGGATTTGGGGTGAGTCAGGGCAGAGAATTAGGGAAGGGGCCTGGAAAATCAGTCTTCCAGCAAGCACACCATGCACTGCAGAGCCCTGGTGGCCTAGGTTTTGAAGCCCTCAGGTAAGGGTTCTTAAACCAGACTCCTGCAGAGAACCTGGTGGCCTAGCAGGACCAGCTTGCAGATTGAAGGGCAGGGTGACCCCCCCACACACCAAAACACACACACCCCTCTTCCTCAAGTACGGAATAGAGAGTCTGCTGGGACCAGAGAGAGGGAAGAGAAGAGATTTCAGGTAGAGTACAGAGAGCACAGTGATGGGGAGAAAGGGCTGAGGACCGCATGCAATCAGAGACCCCAAGCAGACACTAGAGCTTCGGGAGTTTGGCCAGTCAGAGGAGGGAGGGCTCTCCAGCTGCGTGTGAGGATGGGGGGAGTTGGTGGGAAGCTCGCCGCGGCGTTTGATTGGCGCTTTCAGTAGTTGAATATTCTCCCGAACCTTAATCCAGTTTGAAGTTATTAGGCAAAATGCCGAGAAAGGTTGCGTTGTTTTATTTCAGTAAATCCCCATGGCGGGAAAGACCTATGGGAACGGATTGGTATTGGCCCTCCACCCACTGAGTCTGCAGCTGCCCCCACTCCCTCCTTTCCTGGCAGGGAAGAGGGTGGAGGGCAGCGGGCACCGAGTTCTCCCCTGGAAGGCAGAAGGTACTTTCTTCTCTGAGCTCCTCCTCCCCTCCCTCCCAATTCAAGTCACCTAAGTGGAGCCTCTGTCTTAGCTTTTCCGACAGCACCTCCCCCCACCCCCACCCACCCCCACACGCAGCTTCTCTCTCAGCTTCTCTAGGTCGAAGACAAATAAAGCCCAGCTGCCCGCCTGGGGTGAGTCACAGGGACCGGTCCGCCGAGGAGGGGAAGAAGAAACTCTGGCGGAGAGGAATGCGCTGCAAAGCCGAGCGAACAGATGTGTGCCTGGCGCCTCGGGCCCAGCCCTGGCCCGGCCCAGAAAGACTCTCCTCAGCCCTGCGCCCGCGGAATTACATTATTTTCTCCCGGGTCCAATCATCTTTTTACAGAAAAAAAAATTAAAGAAATATAAATTGCTGCTTTGCAAGATCAAAGCACCACTTTCTGGTGCATCTGGCCGAGCGGGGAGTTGGGGGAGGGGGAGTGGCGCAGTCACAGATACCCAACTTCAAAGTGTTCTCAACAGTGAATTTTGACCAGTGTACTTGAAATTCTCTGCCCCTTCAACTTTGAGGGGTGCCCAGCGGGGTATCGGGTAAGCTGGTCCTGGGCGCGCGGAGAAACCTCTCCTTGACCAGCTCCACGCCCGCGCTAGAATCAGAGCCCTGAGGCTCCTGTCAAGACACTGACTCCGAACAGCACGTGGGGGTGTGATGAGCGGGAGGGCGAGGGTAGCTAATCACCGACAGGACGTCGGGTCATCAAATATCCGAGTAAACCGCGGAGACATCACCAAATAGCCTTGTCCCTCCCCAGGTAGCTACCGGAGGCTCCTTGTCAGCCTCCTCTGCGCTCCGGCTGCAGGTCGCTTCTGCTCTGCCGGAAGGACTGGAGTGAACCAGGATAGGATTCGGATTATTCGGGGTACCCGGGTCAATCCCAGGCTCTCCGGGCAGAGAGTAGCGAGGATCTTGACTGTGGATTTGTTTCTTTGTGACAGGCCAACTGGGAGACTACGCAGGCCTGGTCGATTCGACTGGAGCTCCCTCGGACCCTCAAGCGCTTTCCTTAAGCGAAGCGCGGGGCTGGCGCCCGCTTCGCAGACAACTCGGAAGTGTGGCCCGGGTGCCCGCGCCGCAAGGCGCGCGGGGTGCACCGCGGGATCTCAGGGCTTGGGAGTTTGGGCGGCCGAAGAAGCTGAATCCAGGTTGGGCTGAGTCCTGGGGAGGGGCCGACCGTGTCTCCGCTTTTGCTGCACGGTTATTGTGCAGCCAAGCGGCAGAGGGTTTTTTCTCTCGCGTCTGCGAGACCTAGTTCCCAAGCGTAGGGGCATAACCACGTACCCACTGGGCTCCCTGCGCCCTTTGGGGCGGGCCCTGGGGGCAGGCCGGAAGACTCGGCTTGTCCCAAACCGCCAAAGTCTTTCCTTTCCTGGAAAGACCAAGACTGCAATATCACCTCGATTGCACTTGACTTCAATTTTTCCTGCACGGCCATTTCTGATGTTTTAAATTTCAGATTTTCGTGCCACGGCAGGAAGGGTTAAAACAGCCGAGAGCGCGCCTGCTCTCTCCAGCTCTGGGTTCCGTGTCTCCCCAGCCGCCCGAGGGACCGCATCTCAGAAAAGAGAACTGTCATCCCCCCCGGGTGGGTGGGCAACACGGTGTTATTCTCATTTCTCTCTGAGAAAACCAAGGTCCCTAAAACTTCGTTGACGTTTTCTAGGCTCCTGAGTGGCAAAGTTAGGACCCGTTACCAGGTCACATAAAAATTCTTGTTCTTCCCGCTCCCTTGGGGGTGATTCCACCCGCCTCGCACTCCCTTCTCCCGCCCGTCACTCGAGGTCATCGCCCCGGCGGCTTGAGCAGCTCTGCGCGGGCCTGTGCGCACCGCCCTGACCTCGCGCCGGGCATCTCACCTCAGCCAGGCAGGTGCAGAGGTGGCGGCGCGGCAGCCGTGGCTCGTCCGGCCGAAGGGCAGGAGTAGGCTGGCCGCCTCTTTCTGCTGCCCCGTGGCTAAGGGGGGCAGAGAAGCGGGGGGGACAGGGCTGGGGAAACCGCCGTCAGCGGGTCCCGGCCCCGCCTCCGGAACACAACGCCCAGGAAACCTCGGAACTTTCCACTGTCTAAAGAGCTTTACTAAACACATTGTCCCTATAATTATGGGGCCACTCAGGAGAGTGGATAACTGAGAGGTTAAGGAGGAGAGTGGCCCTGGAGGAGCCCAGTGCCCGGAGCCTGCCTGCTGGGCTGTGTGACATGAGCCCTCCACCACCTCGGGCCCCGCGAGGAGGGAAGCCCGCAGCACCTCAGTGCTTCCCCACGCTGCAGTCGGGGAGCTGAACACCTGGAGTCGAGGCCCGGGGAGTTCGGGGCGTCCAGGCCTGGCCTCCTGGGCTCCGGGTGGGCAAGGGGCCAGAGTCTGGCAGCGACGGGCTTCTGGGAGAGCCAGGGCGCTTGTTGCTTGCAAGACACGGTGCCCAATAGCCGATTTCGAGCGCCAGGCTTTCCAAATATTGAATTTGTAACCACTCCCAACCCGGAGGGTGGCGGGTGGTGAAGCTTCCCCTTCCTTTCCTGCAGAGAAGTTACACTCTCCACCTTCAGAACACATGCTTTCCTATCTCTTCAAATCTCGAGTCCCACTTTTCCTGGCACACGCCTTCCCACAGCGTGCACTACCCTTAACCCCACCCCACCTTTGGAGGTGGATTCCTAAGAGGGACTCTCCGAACGCAAATCTTCTATTCTTCTCACCACACTGGGGAAAACATTGTCAGCCTTCTCTCAGGAAACAGCCGCGTGTGGCCGCAGACCCGGCTCATTGGGCCAATGAGTCGTGAGCTAACCTTGCACAAGTCTCTAGATTACCAAGTCCACATTTCCCATTTGTAAAATTAGGATGATTGGGGCAGCCTAAAAGAGCGTTACAGTTTTCCCGAGACGCGTCAACTTTGGTGCCATTCCCAGCACATCCGACACGCGTGCACATCTACGTTTGTAGATGTGCTCACCACCTGAGCCCCTTGAACACCAGCACACAGACCCACACTTTCTTTCTGTCCCTCTAGCTACTTTTCCTGCTTGCCGGGCTAGTTTCTGCTGGGTGATTAACGACCCCAGATAGTGTAAGGAATTTGGCTTCTCCAGCTCAGCATTTTCAATTCCTTAATTTGTCCCTAGGTGACCGTTAGCGATCACGGCTGTAGATCACATGGGGGCAGGTCAGGTAGAGTGAGCAGCTGATTCAACACTGTTGAGTTGGGGTTTGGTTTCGATTTTTAAAAGCGGTTCAGAAAGCAGCCCCTGGAGAACTTCAAGAAGGCGGCAGGCAGCAGGCTGCGGAGGTCCCTGACTAGCCTTTGGGTTGTCACCACTCTCATTCTTTATAAACTGTAAAGTGCTAGCAAAGAGCAAACTCCCCTTGGGCCTTAGTCTCTGATGTGGGGGGGGCAGACACGTGAGCAAAGGGGAGATCACAAGTGTCCTGCCCCAAATCCAAGGCCTCACTGGGAGAACTGTGCTCTAGGTCAGGGCTGTTCCTGGAACCTACTCACCACAGAGCTGCTCCAGATGCAACCTCAGTCTGACATTTTTCTAGCCATTCAGGATAGAAACAAGTTAGACTCCCCTCCACTTCTATAGCGCCCCTCTTCCTCCACTCCACTGAGTCCAGATTGCTCTCATCTCATTTAAAGAAGGGATACTGTCGCTCCTGAGGGGCTGGGAGTGGGTCTGAAACATTCCAGGTTGTCCCAAAGAGCTGCCACAGTTTCTCTGGCAGTTTGGCTTTAGAGGAGCTTTAAAAATACTCCTTTCCTACTCCTGTCCCCCACTCCTTCCTGAAGAAGCAGGCAGCTGCCCTGGGGGCAGAGCCTTTAGAAACAGCTCACTTCAAGGACCTCCTGGACTCCCAAATGCTAGGGGCAGTATGAGGAGAGAGGTGGGAGATGAGGAAGGGGAAAGGGAATGGGAAGAGTCTTTGTCCTTGTTTTCCTGGGTCTTTCAGGCTGGGGCAGACTATTTCTGTTCAGAGGGGTCAGAAATTAGCTCCTTGCCTTCCCCGTGGTGACTAGGGCACTGGTTGGCTGCTCCGTCCAGCCTGCTATCCCTCTGAAGGGGTCTGGGGGCAATGGGAAGAAGAGGCTATCCGCACCCTCTAGGTGGTAGCAGGCTGGCTGGGGCACAGAAGAGGACCCTCTGACTCCCTCAGAGGGATGAGGACTCGGGGTCTACCACAGGGCAAGAGTGTGACCCACTGGACTCTCTTCTGCGAGGTACCAGGTTTGTAATATCTGAAGTCACACACCATTGTGATTAAATACATGTTTTTGTAAAACAAACCCAGAACATTAGACTAGCCTCAGCCAGATTGGGAAGAGTGGCTTTTTTCTACCCATCCTGGAACTGACAATCCTCTCCCAAATGAAGACCCCAAGCTTTCCTGAGAACTTCAGCCAGTCTGTGAAAATGCTGACTGAGCCTGCGTGGGTTAACAGGGACGACCGGTCTGTCTGCAGGCCTGTGAAACCCAAGCAGTATACCACCTAGAGAGGGTATAAAGGAATGTTGGTGTGTGCGGGGTGAAATCAGTCAAAGAACCTTTATAGAAACATGAGTGTGACCTGTAAGGGAAGTAAGGATGTGACCAAAGTAATGCATTTGATTTTACTGGTTGACTGACAGGCTTTGGTGGGAGTTGAATTAGTTTACCAACTGGTTGCAGAGACCTGCGCCTCAGGCAGGGACACGGGGAAGGGGACTGCTCAGGAGAACTGGAAGGGAAAAGAGGCAAATACCAAAAAAAGTTATCCTACATTCTGGGATATGTGACACAATTCTTTGTCACATATGTATTACATACACATATACAAGCTCATTTAATTAAAAAAAAACAACCTTAACTTGAAAATAATAATTAGTCACGAGTTCATTCATTCACTCAGCAAAAATATCATTGAATATCTACAGTGTGCAGGTCATTTTACTATGCTCTCCTTTGTAAAAATGCGTGTGCGTCTGAGTACAAATTCATCCAGCAAACTCTGATCTGGCTTCATGGAAGGTTTCAGCTCAACAATCAGAGTGATGGGGCAGACTTCAGGACATACACACTTTGGGTCAATGCCAGAGGTGGTAACCAGTCTGCTGGCGCCCTCAGAGTTCACACTTTTCCTCCTGTGCAGTTGTGGAAGCGAGGGAGCTCCAACTTCCAGTCCTACTACCTTGGGGGGAAATGCTGAGAAGCAGAGTATGCTAAACACCTTTTAAATAATGCTTTCCATTCCTAAAGCCTGTTCTCCTTCTAGGAGCGAGCGAGGAGTGGTCTAAGGGGCTTGGGAATCACAAACCCTGCAACCGAAATTCTTTTCAATGCATATGCCATTGAAAAGGAGAGACCGACTGATTTAGGGTAATTTCCACAGGTGCACACTTCAATAGCACGCTCACACTCCCAAACACATGTATACACAAATACACACATTAGTATACAAATTCATTTACACAGCATATAATCATACCTACAAAAAAAGCAAAATGGGAGAAGAGTGCCTTCAGTTTCCCTACTTCCCAAATTCAGAAACTCTACAAGTAGGCTCAAAATATCACTTAGCTTTTAAACAATCTTTTCCATAAGTTCTTATCACCTTATCTGCTTTATCGGTGCGTGAGCAGCCCAACAAACACTATCCTGAAAGGGCGGCAATAAATGGGCCAATGGCTCGTGAATTCATGGCATAGTCGGTGAAAATCAGATTTACACTCCTTGGTATCAATGCTCAGACCCTCTGATATCTAACGGAGCTGGTGAATGAGGCTCAGCAGCCTTGGCGTAGGTATTTGCATGTACAAGCATATTCCTAGGCTGTGACTTTGAATTCTATGATCCAAGCCAAGCAGAGAGATACCAGTGTACGGATTCTGTCTACAAGTGCCTTTTTTGGGGGGTGGGGGTCCAACTGGGGAAGAGTGTGACATAGGGGTGGAGAGGAAGGTAAGATGACCCCAAAATAGAAAAGCTGGCCACAAGCCGCAGTAGAAAATAATGCTGCTGGAGGGACTGGGGTCAAAGGCGGGGGTGAGAACCATACGCCACGGGAACTCGGGAACTCGTCCAGATGCTGCTGCGTTCAAGCATACGCCGCCGCACCAACGGCCGAGGCGGGTACAATTCCCCCAACGCGAGGGTAGGGAGGTGAGGGTACTGCGAACCGAGTTTTTCCTTTTACGGATTCAGAGGACAGTGTAAACTGCACACGACCTCCCTAAATGTCCATTCGCCTTAGCTGTGTCTAGTGAAGTAGACAACGGAGAAAAACATCCAGCCCCATCAAGCTGAAAACATTTTCACTTTCACCCTAAACAAGTGAAATAAACGGCTTTTTCTTTTCTGAACATCGCTCTTATTTTGCCATCTAGATTTTGGAAATGTAGACTCGGAATTAAACGCGCACAATCACTTCCACTGCACCTGTACAGGTGAGACACGCGCACACCCCTGCGACGTCGGATCGCTAAATGACCGAGCCGGGCGGCTACCACCCAGAAGGAGTCCTGGCCACGAGCTTCCCTCCCCGGCCCGGGTTCAGGGGCAGTGGTGCGGGCCGGTTGGGAGAGGCAGCGGGGCTACCTGCGGGCCCGGACTTCCACCGGCGCCGGAGCCAGGCGGGAAGAGTCCAGCTCCGGCCGCTCGGCGCAGAGAGCGGGCGGTGCCCTTAGAGGCTTCTGCGCTTTCTCCCCTTCGCGGGGGCGAGTGGAGGCTTCTTCGACTCCGGCGTATCTGCGATATTCAGACGCAGGCCAGGCTGCTGCGCCTGCCTTTGTTCCAGGAGGGAAGCCGCAGCGCGGAGCTCGGGTGTTGCTGGTGGGGGGGGAAAAAAAGGAAAAAGGGGAGGGGGAGCGGCCGCACCGAGCTCCTGACCAGGACCCTCTAGGAAGCCTGCTCTGCATCCCACTGAGCCTGTCGGTCCCGCGGGCAACTTGTACCGGACGCTACCCCGGGTTTCACACGCGTAGGGACCTCGAGGAATTTGGATCCGGGCGCCCCGGCGCCCTGTGACCCCTCGGGAGGTTTTCTAGCGCCCCCCACTCAGCTTCGCCGCCCACCGATCCCCTCCCCCCACCCCCCAAGCAAGCGGGCAGCGAGGGCGTGTACGGCAGTCCGTGAGGGGGCAAAAAGGCACCCCCGCCTTATTTCTAGGAGCTAGAGATGGGGAGGGCTGCAGCTGCTAATCTACCTTAACCCGGCATTGCCCTCTTCTCCGTCTTAAGCAGGAAAAAAAAAAAAAATGCCGTCTGGAGCTTTCACACACACACACACACACACACACACACACACACACACACACACACACACACACACACACACACACACACGATTTTGAAAAGAGACTGCCTCTCCCTCTTTCCCAACAAGGGTCTGCCCCGCAGGGCACAACTTCCAGAGAAATGGGCCCACGCGGTGAATTCCGTGGAGCCGGCAGGGGGTGCCCTGACCGGCCAGTTGGCGCTGCGAGGCCCGGCATGGGGCCTGGGCCGGAGGCGGCCTCGGAGCGGGCTCGCGGTGAAAGCCGAGGCCCCAGCGCTCGCGGAGCCCATTTGCTCCGAGTTCCCGGCCTGACATTTTGTCCCTCAGGAAACGTGCCCCCTTCTTCTGCACGGTGGGCCCGCGGGGGAAGGAGGTAAAGCCTCGGGGAAGTCCTCGCTCATAAACCCCGAATCCCCGCCGCGGTTTTGTGGAGCGGGAGTCTGGCTTTGTTTCGGGCTCGGTGCTCTGCGCTTTTATTTCACACTCTCGCGGCCCACATGGCCGACTGCGCTCGTGCTCAGCCGGCTCTCGGGCCGCCCCAGACGCTTCACACAGAGGGACAAGCCCCCCAGGCCCAGGCGCTGGCCCGCGGCCCGCGGGAGGCCGCGCTCCGCTTCCCTTTCACGGGCTTTACCCTCTGGCGCAGGAAGGTCTTAGGGGCTCTTGATGCTAAGACATTAACCCTCTTGCGTCACGCACAGCACGAAGGTTGCAGACAGCCTTGTGCCCCGACTGCGAAGGGTGCGACCGGTGAGCCTGGATCTCGCCCCGCCGCCCGAGGCTCCCGGCCCGGCCCTGGCGGGAGGCGGGCGACCTGGGCCGGCTCTGCGTCCCGGGGGCCGGCTGCGGATGGCCAGGTTCGGGCCGAGAAACGCCCCCGGAGCGAACCGAGGAGCGCACTCGTTTGTGAACCGAAACTTCTGACTTCTGTGGCCGCAGCTCAACTTCAGGGCAGGCCTGGGGGCCGGAGCCGATGTTTCCACGGTTGGAGTCCGGAGAACCTCGCAGGGTCCGCGCCCCGCTCCTCCCTTTGTTAACGGGTCCCCGCGCAGTTGTGGGCGGGAGCCGGGGGTCTCGGAACCTGAGGGGCTAGCCCGGCGAGGTGGGGTAGGAGCGCAGGTGCGGGCCCCGGGGTGGGAGGTCTCGGGAAATGCCCCGAATCGGGCCTTTCGCCCTCGCCGTCCGCGCTGAGGTCGTTAGCATCCCAGGACCCGATGTCTGCGCCCCCGCCCCGCCGTGTCCTCAGCTTCTGAGGCCTTTCCATTTCAAGGAACCAAAGGAAAACTGTTGTGACTCTTCTGCACATTCTCATGGAATCACCTCCTGTCTGAGGAGGGTGGAATGCTCAGTTCCTAAGCTGTCTCCCCCATTGCCCTTTTTTCTCACTCCTCAACCTCGGATAAAGAATCTGAGCACGTCGAGGGGAAAATTTAGTAAAATCCATACTAGAGTGAGGCAGAGGAAATTTAAGTCACAAGACTGCCACCAGGTGATGGTTTTCAGCAACAGCATTTCTGGGCGACTTGAGGTCGCTTTATCTCTCTGCTGAGCTAATGTCATCTGTGGTAGAAAAGTTATTGGATCCAAACGTTTACGTTAATCCCCCAAGAAAAGGAGAAATGGCCCCGAGAAACCTCTTTCCCACAGACACTGAGAAATTGTTCAATTTGTCTTTCTAGCCTCACTACCATTAACATCTGATAACTGCACTTTCAAAATCGAACTCTCCCCTCCCCAAGGTGCAGCCCTGCTCCCAGCCATCCCCTTTTCTTCCCCCCACCCCTTCCTCACTGTTTCCTCCTTCTGAAACAATAGCACGGGCTGCTGGAGTCAGTCTGATGATATAATCCTTAAGGCATTCACGGGCAGACCAAGGGCCAAGCTATCAAAGGGCTCAGCTTCTTCTTTTTTTTTTTTTTTAAAGCTGTGTACTATTCAGGAAATTTGGTAATTATTTTTTTTCTCCATGTAGTGGTATTACCCTCTTCCTTTTGATATTAGATCCTCCATGGGCCCCTAGCTTCATGCTGTAGAGACAGGAGAAAGATGAAGGGGCTGAATTCTGCATCAGAATGTAATTTTCCTTTATGTCATCATTGCTGCTAAAGACCAGCTGAGGGCTTCCAAAAGAACAGGAACCCCCAGAACAGGCGGAGAGTCCTCATGTTTCTAGGAGCAGAAGAGAATGCCGATTTCATTTATTCCGTTACATCACAAACTTGGGGTTTTTTTGTACTTCACTCTACCAAAATACTTTCAGTACTTTTATAGAAGAATTGAAAAGTCACCTCAGTGTGAGAGCCGAGTTCAGGACTTGGTCCACCAGAAACCTCCTGGCTCCACGTAATATCAAATGGCGAAAGCTCTCCCAGAGATCTCCATCTCAACGCTAAGACCCAGCTCCACTCAATGACCAGCAAGCTACAGTGCTGGACACCCCATGCCAAACAACTAGCAAGACAGGAACACAACCCCACCCATTAGCAGAGAGGCTGCCTAAAATCATAATAAGGTCACAGACACCCAAAACACACTACCGGACATGGTCCTGCCCACCAGAAAGACAAGATCCAGCCTCATCCACCAGAACACAGGCACCAGTCCCCTCCACTAGGAAGCCTACACAACCCACTGAACCAACCTCACCCACTGGGGGCAGACACCAAAAACAACGTGAACTACAAACCTGCAGCCTGTGAAAAGGAGACCCCAAACACAGTAAATTAAGCAAAATGAGAAGACACAGAAACGCACAGTAGATGAAGGAGCAAGGTAAAAACCCACCACAACAAACAAATGAAGAGGAAATAGGCAGTCTACCTGAAAAGAGTTCAGAGTAACGATAGCAAACATGATCCAAAATCTTGGCAATAGAATGGAGAAAATACAAGAAACATTTAACAAGGGCCTAGAAGAACTAAAGAGCAAAAAAACAATGATGAACAACACAATAAATGAAATCAAAAATTCTCTAGAAGGAATCAATAGCAGAATAACTGAGGCAGAAGAAGAATGAATAAGTGACCTGGAAGATAAAATAGTGGAAATAACTACCACAGAGCAGAATAAAGAAAAAAGAATGAAAAGAATTGAGGACAGTCTCAGAGACCTCTGGGACAACACTAAATGCACCAATATTCAAATTATAGGAGTCCCAGAAGAAAGAGAAAAAGAAAGGGACTGAGAAAATATTTGAAGAGATTATAGTTGAAAACTTCCCTCATATGGGAAAGGAAATAGTCAAGTCCATGAAGCTCAGAGAGTCCCATACAGGATAAATCCAAGGAGAAACACACCAAAACACATATTATCAAACTATCAAAAATTAAATACAAAGAAAAAATATTAAAAGCAGCAAGAGAAAAACAACAAATAACATACAAGGGAATCCCCATAAGGTTAACAGCTGATCTTTCAGTGGAAACTCCGCAAGCCAGAAGGGAGCAGCAGGACATATTTAAAGTGATGCAAAGGAAAGACCTACAACCAAGGTTACTCTACCCAGCAAGGATCTCATTCAGATTCGACAGAGAAATCTAAACCTTTACAGAGAAGCAAAAGCTAAGAGCATTCAGCACCACCAAACCAGCTTTACAACAAATGCTAAAGGAACTTCTCTAGGCAGAAAACACAGGAGAAGGAAAAGACCTACAATAACAAACCCCAAACAATTAAAAAAATGGTAATAGGAACATACATATCAATAACTACCTTAAATGTAAATGGATTAAATGCTCCAACCAAAAGACATAGACTGACTGAATGGATACAAAAACAAGACCCATATATATGCTGTCTACAAGAGACCCACTTCAGACCTAGGGACACATACAGCCTGAAAGTGAGGGGGTGGAAAAAGATATTCCTTGCAAATGGAAATCAAAAGAAAGCTGGAGTAGCAATTCTCATATCAGACAAAATAGACTTTAAAATAAAGACTATTACAAGAGACAAAGGACACTACATAATAATCAAGGGATCAATCCAAGAAGATATAACAAATGTAAATATTTATGCACCCAACATAGGAGCACCTCAGTACATAAGACACATGCTAACAGCCATAAAAGGGGAAATCAACAGTAACAGAATCATAGTAGGGGATTTTAACACCCCACTTTCACCAATGGACAGATCATGCAAAACAAAAATAAATAAGGAAACACAAGCTTTAAATGATACATTAAACAAGATGGACTTAATTGATATTTATAGGACTGTCCATCCAAAAATAACAGAATACACTTTCTTTTCAACTGCTTAGGGAACATTCTCCAGGATAGATCATATCTTGGGTCACAAATCAAGCCTTGGTGAACTTAAGAAAATCGAAATTGTATCAAGTATCTTTTCTGACCACAATGCTATGAGACTGGATATCAATTACAGGAAAAAAATCTGTAAAAAATACAAACACATGGAGGCTAAACAATACACTACTAAATATCCAAGAGATCACTAAAGAAATCAAAGAGGAAATCAAAAAATACCTAGAAACAAATGACAATGAAAACACGATGACCCAAAACCTATGGGATGCAGAAAAGCAGTTCTAAGAGGGAAGTTTATAGCAATACAATCCTACCTCAATAAACAAGAAACATCTCAAATAAACAACCTAACCTTACACCTAAAGCAATTAGAGAAAGAAGAACAAAACCCCCCAAAATTAGCACAAGGAAAGAAATCATAAAGATCGATCAGAAATAAATGAAAAAGAAATTAAGGAAACAATAGCAAAGATCAATAAAACCAAAAGCTGGTTCTTTGAGAAGATAAACAAAATTGATAAATCATCAGCCAGACCGATCAAGAAACAAAGGGAGAAGACTCAAATCAATAGAATTAGAACTGAAAAAGGAGAAGTAACAACTGACACTGCAGAAATACAAAGGATCATGAGAGATTACTACAGGGAACTCTATGCCAATAAAATGGACAACCTGGAAGAAATGGACAAATTCTTAGAAAAGCACAACCTCCAAGACTGAACCAGGAAGAAGTAGAAAATATAAACAGACCAGTCACAAGCACTGAAATTGAGACTGTGATTAAAAATCTTCCAACAAACAAAGGCCCAGGACCAGATGGCTTCACAGGCGAACTCTATCAAACACTTATAGAAGAGCTAACACCTATCCTTCTCAAACTCTTCCAAAATATAGCAGAGGGAGGAACACTCCCAAACTCATTCTATGAGGCCACCATCACTCTGATACCAAAACCAGACAAAGATGTCACAAAGAAAGAGAACTACAGGCCGATATCACTGATGAACATAGATGCAAAAATCCTCAACAGAATACTAGCAAACAGCATCCAACAGCGCATTAAAAGGATCATACACCATGATCAAGTGGGGTTTATCCCAGGAATGCAAGGATTCTTCAATATACGCAAATCAATCAATGTGATAAACCATATTAACAAATTGAAGGAGAAAAACCATATGATCATCTCAATAGATGCAGGAAAAGCTTTCAACACCCATTTATGATAAAAACCCTCCAGAAAGTAGGCATAGAGGGAACTTACCTCAACATAATAAAGGCCATATATGACAAACCCACAGCCAACATCGTTCTCAATGGTGAAAAACTGAAAGCATTTCCTCTAATATCAGGAACAAGACAAGGTTGCCCACTCTCACCAGTGTTATTCAACATAGTTTTGGAAGTTTTAGCCACAGCAATCAGAGAAGAAAAGAAGTAAAAGGAATCCAAATTGGAAAAGAAGAAGTAAAGCTGTCACTGTTTGCAGATGACATGATACTATACATAGAGAATCCTAAAGATGCTACCAGAAAACTACTAGAGCTAATCAATGAATTTGGTAAAGTAGCAGGATATAAAATTAATGCACAGAAATCTCTTGCATTCCTATACACTAATGATGAAAAATATGAAAGAGAAATTAAGGAAAACTCCCATTTACCATTGCAACAAAAAGAATAAAATATCTAGGAATAAACCTACCTAAGGAGACAAAAGACTGTATGCAGAAAACTATAATACACTAATGAAAGAAATTAAAGATGATACAAACAGATGGAGAGATATACCATGTTCTTGGATTGGAAGAATTAACGTTGTGAAAATGACTATACTACCCAAAGCAATCTACAGATTCAATGCAATCCCTATCAAACTACCAATGGCATTTTTCACAGAACTAGAACAAAAAATTTCACAATTTGTATGGAAAGCCAAAAGACCCTGAATAGCCAAAGCAATCTTGAGAAAGAAAAACAGAGCTGGAGGAATTGGGCCCCTGGACTTCAGGCTATACTACAAAGCTACAGTAATCAACACAGTATGGTACTGGCACAAAACCAGAAACATAGATAAATGGAACAGGATAGAAAGCCCAGAGATAAACCCACACACATATGGTCACCTTATTTTTGATAAACGAGGCAAGAATATACAATGGTGAAAAGATAGCCTCTTCAATAAGTGGTGCTGGGAAAACTGGACAGCTACCTGTAAAGGAATGAAATTAGAACACTCCATAATACCATACACAAAAATAAACTCAAAATGGATTAAAGACCTAAATGTAATGCCAGACACTATAAAACTCTTAGAGGAAAACATAGGCAGAACACTATATGACATAAATCACAGCAAGATCTTTTTTGACCCACCTCCTAGAGAAATGGAAATAAAAACAAAAATAAACAAATGGGACCTAATGAAACTTAAAAGCTTTTGCACAGCAAAAGAAAATATAAACAAGATAACCCTCAGAATGGGAGAAAATATTTGCAAATGAAGCAACTGACAAACGATTAATCTCCAAAATTTACAAGCAGCTCAATATCAAAAAAAACAAACAACCCAATCCAAAAATGGGCAGAAGACCTAAATAGACATTTCTCTAAGGAAGATATACAGATAGCCAACAAACACATGAAAGGATGCTCAACATCACTAATCATTAGAGAAATGCAAATCAAAACTACAATGAGGTATCATCTCACACCAGTCAGAATAGCCATCATCCAAGAATCCAGAAACAATAAATGCTGGAGAGTGTGTGGAGAAAAGGGAACCCTCCTGCACTGTTGGTGGGAATGTAAATTGATACAGCCACTATGGAGAACAGTATGGAAGCTCCTTAAAAAACTAAAAATAGAACTACCATACAACCCAGCAATCCCACTACTGGGCATATACCCTGAGAAAACTATAATTCAAAAAGAGTCATGTACCACAATGTTCATTGAAGCTCTATTTACAATAGCCAGGACATGCAAGCAACCTAAGTGTCCATCAAGAGATGAATGGATAAGGAAGATGTAGCATAGATATATAATGGAATATTACTCAGCCATAAAAAGAAATGAAATTGAGTTATTTGTAGTGAGGTGGATGGACCTAGAGTTTGTCATACAGAGTGAAGTCAGAAAGAGAAAAACAAATATCGTATGCTAACACATATATATGGAATCTAAAAAAAAAAGGTTCTGAAGAAACGAGGGGCAGGATGGGAATAAAGACTCTGATGTAGAGAATGGACTTGAGGACATGGGTCAGGGTGGGGGGAAGGGAAGCTGGGATGAAGTGAGAGAGTGGCATGGACATATATACACTACCAAATAGAAAATAGATAGCTAGTGGGAAGCAGCCACATAGCACAGGGAGATCAGCTCTGTGCTTTGTGACCACCTAGAGGGGTGGGATAGGGAGGGTGGGAGGCAGACGCAAGAGTGAGGAGATATGGGGATATATGTATATATATAGCTGATTCACTTTGTTATAAAGCAGAAACTAACACACCATTGTAAAGCAATTATACTCCAATATAGATGTTAAAAAAAAAAAAAAGAAAGAAAAGTCACCTCAGGAAGGGAAAGTGAAGATAATAACCAAGTTTAAAAAATCATTTGTTTAGAATGTATCACAATGAATCATGTTTTCTCAGGGGTGTTATTGATAGGTATTAAATCCATAATATGTTATCATGTCTACCACGGTTTTCCCTGTGCCCAGTATAGTGCCTTTCTCATAACAAGTATCAATGAATATTTGTTGAATGAATGGACAAATGAAGAAGTATAAAGCAAAGGAGAGCAAAAGGGATTGGATATTTAACTTCATTCAGTTAAAAACCCCTCTATGACACATTTCTTTTGTTTGTTTGTTTTAATAAATTTATTCATTTTGTTTATTTTTATTTTTGGCTGTGTTGGGTCTTCTTTGCTGCCCGTGGGCTTTCTCTAGTTGAGGCAAGTGGGGGCTACTCTTCGTTGTGGTGTGCGGGCTTCTCATTGAGGTGGTGTCTCTTGTTGCAGAGCACAGTCTCTAGCCATGCAGGCTTCAGTAGTTGTGGCACGTGGGCTCAGTAGTTGTGGTGCACAGGCTTAGTTGCTCCATGGCATGTGGGATCTTCCTGGAGCAGGTTTCCAACCCATGTCCCCTACATTGGCAGGCGGATTCCTAACCACTGCACCACCAGGGAAGCCCTATGACACATTTTTTGAGTGAATGTGTCATATAAGGCAAAACTATTTTTGTTGGATTGTGAGGGACTGACCATGTTTAATGGGTTTAAGTTTTGTCTCACTGACTAAACTGTAACGTACAAAATCAGAAACTCAGTGCTAACACTTTCCTTATATACAATGTCTTTCATATTTCTGGGCACATTATGAATCATCTTAAAGTATGGTGAAGGGGAAGACTCAAGATGAAAAATGTTAAGAGAAATTTAATGTGCAGGCATCCCTTTGGGTAGTGCCAGGTAGAGGGACAATAGTGGTTCAGGGGTAGGGAAATTTTGGTTGAGACTGCTTCTTCAATCGGGCAAGATATATTATCTTGCCCAGATTCTCTTGAGAACCAATATCCTCTCCTCTGGTACCTTCCCACATTAGGCTATGAAAGCACAGAGAAGCGGATGTGTTGACCTGAGAATGACTCTTCCATTTTACCTCCTACCTCACCCCCACCACCCATAGATATTTTAGTTTCTCTGTTGTAAGCTCAATAGGTTTGTGTGAGTACTAAAGAAACTATCACAAAGTTTCCATCCACTTGGGCCCTAGTTAATTTGGCCTATTCCAAGCACATCCATGATACCCTTTCCTATAAATTCATGCTATTTGGCCAAAGGAAACTAGGAAAGTGCCACCCTTAATATATTCTTACGGGAGGTTTTGTGTTTGGAAAAGGTATGCCAATCAACTGGATTTTCCCATAGGAGCCAAGGTATCACATAGGTTTATCTGCCTGTGTAACACTATGTAATAATAAAAAAAAAGATATAAAACATACTTTCAAGGAGCTTTCTGTTTTTCACTTCTTTTTATATTTTTCATTTAAAATTTCTCCATGGCAAGCATAGGCACTCAAGGTCAAGTTGTTCATCATTCCTTGTGGCTTTCCAAATAGAAAGACTTTCTGCTTTCTTGAGGAGCCATCTTATTATCACCCTGCACTTAGACATAAAGCACAGTACACAAACATTTAAAATGCTGCCCTTCCTAACCATGAATAGTTTATCCTTTGATTCCTCACTGTGTTTCTGCTTTAGCATGTTCAAAAGTCTCAAATATTTGAATTGAATGTTGGCTAAATTGGAGGCCAAACAGTGTTGAGTTTGATCCTAAATCTACCAAGTCAGAAGTATTTTCTGTCTCAGCCACAGGTCCTGCCTGTTATCTCATAATGGTGAATAGCAACTGTCACTAGGCAGGGCTCTTTCCTTGGATCAGTTAAAATTTTTCTAAAGGATTAAAGGATTGAAAGCTGACTAGAAAGCAATGGGACTGATATATTTTTTTAAGTACCAGAATTTATTTATTCAAATTGGAGTTGTCCTTCAAAGAAGTAACCCTGGGATTCTATACTGTATTCAAATGATTGTTCAAAACATTTTTGGAATGCCTCTCTTGGAAATGTCTTTAGGGATAGCTTACCAGCCACATGAAAGATGGCATCATCACTTACTCCGATACTATTTTCCTCCTTGCTGGCTAAGATGAGTACACTCTTGGAAATCAAAGCTGCCCATACCAAGAAACTAACTCTAAAAGCTAGGAGTGTCAAGTGCAAAGCAGCATCTTTGCCTAGAGAGAGTGTGTCACTTCGATGGTGTCCTTGTGACATACACAGCAAGCAAAGTGGTGGCATAAAGCAACAGTGGGCCAGTCCCAACTACATCCAGTGGCTCTAGACCTCCAGAACAAAGCAGCTCCAGGAAATCAGCAGATTCCTATGGGGGTGCCTGGAGATTCCAGATATTCCAAGAGTCCCTTTATTTGAGAGAGAGCTTGTTCCAGGACAGCATCCCTATTTTGAAATATCCTAAGATGGTCTCAGAGGAATTGGACTAATTGACTAATTGTCAGGCCCTTCACCTTACCAACTCCTCTAAACAAAAACAAACAAAACAAAACAACAAAAACACAGCATTTAGACTAGCAATCAGACTAGTAGGGCCAAACAGCAGAATTACAGAAGTATGCTGATGGCTTAAATGATGATGGATCATCTATAGGTTAATAAATAACTGCCCAGTGGCCAACCATATGTTTCTGAATGTGCCCAGTATAATCTTCCAAAGTGCAGACTGAGGAGAAACTTCATGCTCACTCTTCAGCCCAGGCCTCTTACCTAGGAGGTGCTGGAGTTACAGGAAATCTTGTGATACAGCCTATATGCAATATTGGCAGCTGGAGGTGGAATAACTATCCCCTTTGCTTCTCATAGATACTTCAAGATCATTATCTCTCTCTCTTCCCCAACCCCCTGGTTTTGGAACTCATGTCATTAGCTTATAGCCTCCTAAGACCACTCTCCTTCATTTCTTAAAGATTTAATTCCTGGCTTACACTCACTATTTCCGTGCTACCCTGGGCACAGTCTTTGTGGTTGCACAGTGAAGTAAATGATCTTTGCAATACTGCAGTTTTGACCTTCTCTTATGCAGAGATAATATTTTCCTCCCTATATCAACAATCATCCCTCAGGCCATACCTCAAACTTTGTCAGTATCAAGAATTGCTTGCCCATAATCTTGAATTCAAGCTCAGACCAACATCTCCTGTCTTTCCAGCTCACTCCCTCAATTCTTTGACATAACCGGGACCTTCAATCAATTGATCTTGCCCTCTTTTCACCGTCTCCACATCCCTCACACTCTCACTCTCACCTTTACCCAATTTGGGTGCCATGGCTAATTGTTATACATACTTAGGTCCTTTGCGACTTTGCCCTATTTTTGCAATTACTAGTAAAGCCCAGTTCTAGGTTAATTTCAAGTTTTCCTACACCCCACCTATACCCACACAGTGGAATGAGGCTGGAGCAAAACAATCAACTATGTTGGCTGCTCTCATGAATTCATGTTCCCTAGTCTCAAGAGAGCCCTTAAATATGGCCTGGCAATTCTATTACATTTCTCTGGTCCATTCCCTTCCCTTTTGTCTATGTGACTATTTTACACCTCCCCCTTCTCTCTCCTCAAACCTCCAAGATGTCCTCCTTCATCCTAGTTTTCTGTTGCAGACCTTGATTCCTTTTACACTAAGAAAATTGAAGCAACGAAAAGACCTACTACTTGCTTTTCCACCACATGTAAAATCCACCTTCATGTGCATCCAGATATTCTTCCTTCTCTTCTCTGTTCTCCCGTCTAATTCCAACCTGGTCACATGTGCTCTGGATCCCATCCCTTCTCACTCAAGGACTTCAGTAATTGTTCTCACTCACTCCTGTATCATCAAATTTTGTTCTTTACTGGATCATTCTCAACAACATAAACACATGAAATTATTGTCCCCACAATTAAAAAGTAATAAAATGCTCTCCTGAATCCATATCAATATAACACTGTTCCATTTCCTTTTTCCTGTTACAGCATCACTGCTTCCAAGGGCTGTCAAGATCACCATCTCTCATTTCTCTTTTGCCATTTCCTCTTAAACCTATTCAACTTTGACCTCACCATCCACACAAACTGCTCTGATCAAGGTCACCAATGACCCCCAAATTGTTAAATCCAATGGTGTTTTTTCAGTCCTTACCTTACTTAACACAGATTAGTCCTTTTCCAGAAAACATCTCTTTCACTTGCCTTCCAAGGCAACACTCTCTCCTAATTTTCCTTTTATCATATTGGTCTTTCTCAGTCCCAATGCTGCTTATTTTCTCATTTCCTTCTACCTTGAAACAGGGTCAGTCCTTTGACCTCCCCTTTTCTCTGCCCACACTTACTTGTTTAGAGATTTCATCAACACTCTTGGCTTTAAATGCTATCTGTATATTGAAGTCTCCCAAATTAGTATCCCTTGCCTGGACCTCTCCCTGACCTCTAGTTTTAAATATCTAACTGCCCACTAAACATCTCCACGTGTCTAAAACAAAATTCCTGATCCTTCCAAATTTGCTCCTCCTACAGTCTGTCCCATCTCAGTAACCAGGGACTCCATCCTTCTAACTTCTTAGGTCAAAAATCTTGAAGTTACCCTTGACGTTTTTCTCTCTCTCAAATGTCACAACCAATCTATCAGCAAATCCTGTTAGCTCTACTTTCACAAATATCCCAAATTTGACCATGTCTTACAACTTCGATCACTATTACCCTACTCCAAGCTTTCTCTCTATAGGGATGATTAAAATACCCTCCTAACTGGTCTCCCCACTTCCATCTCTGACCCCTGTAGTCTTTTTCCTAACATAGTAGCCAACATGAAACTTTTATAACTTAAACCTGCAATGGCTTCCCAATTCCATTGCCCTAAAGTAAAAGCCAAGATCCTTACAATGGCCTGTGAGGCCTGACCGTGCCACAGTTCCGACCTCATCTACCCCTATCCCCTATCAAGGAGCCACATAGGTCTCCTTGCTATCCTTTAACATGTCAAGCAGGCTCCTGCATCAAGGCTTTTGGGTTTGATGTTCCCTGTGTCTGCACTGATTTTCCCCAGATGTTACATTGCTGTCTTCCTCACCTCATTCAGTTTTCTGCCTAAATTTAAGTCCAGCAAAACCATCCTTTATAACCCTATTTAAAAAAAGTGTTCCATATTAGTTTGCTAGGGCTGTCATAACAAGATACCACAGACTGTTAAACAACAAAAATTAATTTTCTTATAGTGTGGAGGCTGGATCAAGGTGTTGGTGGGTTTTGTTTCTTCTGAGGCCTCTCTCCTTGGCCTGCAGATGGATTCTTTCCCCCTGCACAGTCCTCACATGGTGTTTTCTCTGTGTGTGAGCAACCCTGATTTTTTTTTACATGTCCTAATCTCTTCTTCCTATAGAGACATCAGTCAGATTGGATTAGGACTTACTCTAACAGCCTCATTTTAACTTAATTACCTCTTTAAAGTCCCTATCTCCCAATAAAATCACATTCTTAGGTGCTGGGGGCTAGGGCTTCAACCTATGAATTTCAGGGGGTGGGGGAAAAGACACAATTCAATCCATAACACACTCCACCCCCATTTTCTTTATATTTCTACATAGCACTCATCACCTTATGACCTATCATTTACTTTCCTTGTTGGTTCATTGTCTCTCTCTGCTACAATGTCAATTCAGAGAGGGCAGGGATTTTTGTCAATTTTATTCACCACTGTACCCTCAGTGTCTAGGGCAGTGCCTGGGGCATAGCAAGTAAGGAAAAAATGTTTGTTAAATTAGTTAATGAATTTACTTAGTTATCTGTCTCATGGAGCCATTGAACTTGGCAGCCCCTAAACTCTCTCTCTCTTCCCAGGGTTGTTTTCAATCAATAAGCATTTATTTAGTATCTACTCTATGCCCAGTACTGTGCTCCAGACTATGAGTATAGTTTACAAGACAAAAACAATAATAGGGCTTCCCTGGTGGTGCAGTGGTTGAGAGTCCGCCTGCCGATGCAGGGGACACGGGTTCGTGCCCGGGTCCGGGAAGATCCCACATGCCTCAGAGCTGCTAGGCCCGTGAGCCATGGCTGCTGAGCCTGTGCGTCCGGAGCCTGTGCTCTGCAACGGGAGACGCCACAATAGTGAGAGGCCCACGTACCGCAAAAAAAAGAAAAAAACAAAAAAAGCAAAAAAACAATAATAAAAAAAAAAAACAATGTTTTTGCAATGGTATGCACTGAAACGCACTTACAAACAAGTACATATAAGATAAAAATAATAGTAATTTATGGCACAAACTTCAAGTGCAGTAAATAGACTAAGGGGTGCCAAAGTACACAGGGAAAACTTATTTGTAAAATGGGGATAACAGTTCTTATGCTTGATACAGGTTTGTGAAGATGAAATATGGTTATAGTTTATCAAACACTTCTTCATGTGGTAAATTTGGAAAAGACTGAAAACTCACAAGAAAAAAGAGACTTCTGGGGTCACATAAACTCTCTCTTCTGGACGAAGAAGGAGTTAACCTGCCTGGCAGTGCACAGGGGTCTGGTGGGTCTGGTCAGCCAATATAAGCAGATTACTGTGATGTAATTCTTGTAACATGAGTCCTTGCTGGGGTGCACCGGTGGGGCATGCTGGAGCCTCACAGAGGAGCCCCTCTCTAGCCTGCCCCATGCAGTTCAATATACTCTCTATAAAAATGCAGTAAAAAGCTCACTTGCCTTCACACTGCTGAATGCTTTTGACTCCAAATTATTTGGAATAGAAATCCTGACTGACAGTATTTAGGGGAAGAAGATGGATGAAATATCTTTAAAGGGAAAAAGGAGGAAATGAAGGAAATAAAATGGCTGTATTTTACCAAACTGGATGGTCGTTGAAAGACACTGCAAGGTTTTGAAAATGTATAAGCCAGGGCTAACATAATTTCTAGCAGCAAATGTTGTGTTCCTAATAGTGGGTGGGGAAATTAAACCCTTTCTTCTAAAGATTCAAATAACTTTGGGGAAGCTGGGCAACGCTAACTGCCACCTCTTCATTACCACAAAGAGTCTAGAGTTCCTGAGTCTCAAGATTGGCTAGTGTGGGGACGTGCTCACACTTCTTCAATATCAGTGCATTATCCAGAGTGTTTAGCTCCTGCACCAAAAACATAAGATCAGTGTGCTGTGTATAGTGGTAATAATACTTTATTTAGCTTTTGGATTATCTACAGATTTATCTGGATTGTCCCCCTCCCTTCTTGTTTTTGGCTGCGTGGCTTGGTCTTGTGGGATCTTAGGCCCCCGACCAGAGATAGAACCCAGGCCCTTGGCAGTGAGAGCGCTGAGTCCTAACCACTGGCCTGCCAGGGAATTCCCATGGGTTGTCCCTTATTAATAAGAATAATGTCAAACTGGCTTTCATCTGAAATCATAACAAATTCTTTTATGAACTACATCAATTGTCTCCCTTATTTCTTCCACCTTTATCACCCATCAGATCTGAAGTGTGTACAGGTTTTATACAAAACACGCTAAGTACAGGTGTCCTTACTCTCAGGCATTCGCCTTTCCAGCCCACCACCAATACCACAATGGCCTAGTCTGGTCTAGTCTAGAGTTCTGGACACTGATGATAGGATGGTAAGAGTGGTGACAGCAAACATGGTAGTTTTCTTTTATGACATTGACGTGTGATACTTTCAGAAATAATTTAAACATTCCTAACCTGTGCTTAATGTAATTTTATGACTTTCTCACTCATAAATTTAATCCACACTCAACTGTTTTTATTTCTAGGCCATATAACCCTTTATAGGGTAATAAGTAGTGTAATTTTACTGCCCACGGTGTAAAATAACTCCCTTTTCTTATGTCTCTCTTGCCTTCAGGAGATTCTCATTGCTTCTAATATTGATGACCAATTCTCTGTTTACAGAGTAACTTATCTACACTTATCTACAAGTGTAACTTCAGTTATTTTCCCTTTTAGGATTTGCATAGACCCAAATGACCTAAATGTTTAGGCTGTCTATAAATAATCACATATATAAAAAAATCATGAGTTAAATTATCTTGAGTTAATCTGATGAAAAAGGTGAGCAGACAGGAAATAGCAGAAAGTCAAGACAATAATTATGCTTTTATGGCTGACTATCTATTTGCACCCCTTTCACTCCAATGTAAACTCCTTGACTGAGGCCGGGTTTTATTCCTTTTTTATCCCCCCAGTACAGTGGTTCTCAAACATTAGTGTGCATCCAGGTCACCTGGAGGGCTTGTTACAACCGATTGCTGAGTCTGACCCCCAGAGTTTCTCATTCAGCAAACCTGGAATGGAGTCTGTGGACTATCTAACAAGTCCACATATTTAACAAGTTCCCAGGTGAGGATGACCCTGCTGGTCTAGGAGCCATACTTTGGAAACCACCGCCTCACCACACAGAAGGCTCGCACAAAATGCTGGTTGAATCGACGTAATCCAGTCAGAGGAGGACATGAGACAAACAGGCCAGTAAGAATTAGCGTATTAGCTGGGATAATAGCTAAGGCACTATTACAAAGAGATCTCAAGTTAAAGTGGCTTAAATATGATAAAAGTCTATTTCTCACATAACAGTCCTGAGGTAGGTGGGCAATCCAGGAAAGGCAGTGCTGCTTGCCAAGTTCAGGGACCCAAGCTGGGGTTTGACCCTCCCCATCTTTCTCTTGCGGCTTTCATCAATGGGTCTAATGTGCCGTTCCAGGAAGTGGGAGGGGGAAGCAATTTCCTTTAAAAAAGATGTGACTTGGAAATTGCACACATCACTTTTGCTCACATACCACTGGCTAGAACAAATTTATACCTTGCTGCAGGGTGGGCTGGGAAATGTAGTTTCTACCTGAGACTATGTGCTCTACTAAAATTAAGGGTGAGAGCTCCATTCCAAAAGGGAAGCAGCAGAGATTGGATACTGGGGCATAGTTAGCAGTCTCTGCCACAACTTTATGGCAAATCCACATATAAAGTGACAAAAATCTGATCCATAAATACAATAAGAGTTCTTTGTGTATCTGCACATATTGTTTTCTGGGAGGGGTGGTGGGACGCGGTAGGGTGGAGAAGCATTTATGCTTCATACAGAGGTTGTTACTTCAAAATTAAGATGAATCAAAAGGCAACAACTCTTCCATTTACCTTGACATATAATATACCAGTACATCAAAGGGACACCAGAATGTTCTTTCCTCAAAGGAGGAATATGGAGGAACAGGTGGTTTGATGAATATGAAATTCTGGAAGGTGTGAGAATGGCACTGAAGTCATGATAGTGGCTGGTGCAGAAAGGAGAGTGGGGCTGAGAGTGGGTAGGAGTGATAACACAGTGGTAGTTATTGCAGAACAGTGGGAAGGAAATAAGAAGGAATACACAGATGCCCAGACACAATATGAACCGGTGGAGGTAGCTTATGTTGGCTGTCGTGGTGTGAGACATGAAGGGAGACTTGAAGAGAAATGAAACCTACACAGGCATCAGGGAAGATCCTGAAACAGCAGGGGTGGGAGTTGTGAAGCACTGAGCTAGAAGAATGCCAAAGTTGAAAGGTGTCTTGTTTATTTGTTTCTCTAGAAAATAAGTAGAAACAATAGGTAAGAAAAGCAGCAGCAGTAGCTGGGTTGGGCGTCCATTTAGATATGGGGAGTGGGGAAGAAACGCCCCAGAGCAAAAGTACATGCCCATTCTGCATGATGTGGTGCACACGAATCACCAGGGCATTCTTTGTCTTCGTATTGAGCTTGCAGGGGTTTTAAAGATGACTAGAAAATAGTGAGTAGAAAAGGCAAGGGTGAAAACAATGTAATATAATAATCATTGAGGAGACACCAAGCTCAGAAATTCCACTATTTGTTAATCTCAGGAGAGGAATCCATCAGAAAGCAATTTCTGGCCTTGAATTCCCATGAGTACTCACCTCCCCTTCTAGTGTAGGAATAACGCCGTTCTTGCTCACTGGCTGGCTGGTTCATGGTGGGAACACTTCTATCCCCAGATCTGGCTCCCATGGTCATATCTGGACAAGCCACACGGTTTTTTAAAAAATATTATCACAGGAGCTCCTTTTTTGTGGTGGAGGCTGCTGAAAACTCAAGCAACTCTCTGGACAAACTATGTTGTTTTTTTTAATCATTCAACTATTTATTGAGCATTTATTTGTTGCCAATGTTCTAGATAGACAAAGGAGATATAGCCATGAACAAAAATGACAACGTAATTCTGATAGCCACAGGAATAAACAAACAAAGCATTCCAAGAGTAGGATCTAACTCAGAAGGTGGGGGTAGAGTGGAGAAATGAGGGCCTTCCTCTCTCTGGTCCTTGAACAGGCCTGGCTTCTTCTCAGATCAAGCACTCAAGGAAAGATTTCACCCTTATTCCTACTGATCCTCAAACTATGTGTTTGAACTAACCATTGCTGTCAGTGAGCTTCCCAGTGGGCGAGGCAAGTGCAGGGAGATGTGGTGGTAAATGCCAGGCACACGTGTTTCTTCATCCTGCACTCACAGATAGGACATGGGACATGGCTTTCTTCCCAGGAAGACTCTGTATCTGAACATCTTATCTAAAAAAGGGATTAAGGTGGATATGATGAATAAGACAGTGACTAGGTAAAAGTAGATTACTTTATTATAGAGTCATATAAAGTCATGTCATCATCTGCTTTTCAGAAACACTTCTAGAAAATGATGACTGTCATCCTGTTTTACTGTGTGTATGTGGGTAGGAGTGGGGAAGGAACATTAAAAAAAAAACGAGTTGCATTCCACAGAGCCAACATGGTTATACCCAACACTAAGTATTCTATTCGAGAGCCACTGAGTGCAACATTTAGAAGCCATATTTCAAATAATTAAGAGTGAATGCCTGAGTTGATGTATTCCGGGGAGGTACAAGACTCAGAAGACTTTGGTTCTAGTTGATATTCTACCTCTCACTGGCTTTCCATGTTCATCTCCACACAGACAGGGAGGATTCTGAGGATGGGAACTGTGTCTCATTTCTAATTCTTGGTGTTTGGATGGTGCCTGCAAAACAGGCACTCCACAAAATGCTTGTTCATTGGTTATATCAGGTGGATCCACATGGAACTGCCAGCTTTGTTGGTAAAAAAGTAATAATCAAATACTGACAATTTCATATGGTTCATTCTAATATTTCCATTCTCAATTTGCTCACATACTGTAAGGATTTGCTTTTCCCTAAATGCAAATTTCATGTTTCTGTGTCCTAGTTTCTGATTGGAAAGCCCTTTCTCCTATCCTATATCTGTCTTATTCCTTCCCTAAACATCTTGGTTAATTGCTCATTCCTGTGCTCAACCAACATGTGCTAGTTAGTATCTCTGTGTGTTCTCCTCTAAGTTATAGGCATATTGCATTTCCCTTGTGCTTTTTACAAAGCAGGCCCTACATAAACTTTTGTCATAATGCTGAATTACATATCTGAGGATAAGTCACTAATGCTCTGAGCCCCAGTTTCCTTCCTAGAGAAATAAGATAATCCCAGCCTAGCCAATATAACAGAACTGTTGAAAGTTAACATATGAGGGCTTAAATGATTAACGGTGAAGCCTCCAGCTTGTCTGTCGGGGGGGGGGGGGTTGAAAATGTCACGTGCTAGCAATAGGCAATCTGTTTTCAGCTCAATTTCAGAGAGGAATTGACTCTTCCCAGCCAAAAATATTTCCAAAGACCCCTCCAGCTGACAGAGTGAAAAGAGAATGTTGGTCACACAGGGAAAACACAGAGTCAATGAGAACACAGTCATCATGTTAAAGAGGAGACCAAGTGCTACCCCA
This sequence comes from Mesoplodon bidens, assembly GCF_964165515.1. Taxonomy (NCBI): domain Eukaryota; kingdom Metazoa; phylum Chordata; class Mammalia; order Artiodactyla; family Ziphiidae; genus Mesoplodon; species Mesoplodon bidens. Next base: position 80,747,435 of record NC_138177.1, on the reverse strand, counting down.
TGGCAGAGTCCCATTACCTAGTAACAGAGGCACACAGTGCTGGACAGAGTAAACCGCAGGAAACAAAGCCTGGGAGAAAGCAGCCTAAAGACTGTGCTGTGTGCACAAACCAAGACCTTTGGGGAATAATTATAAGAGCATTGAAGGAAGACAGAAGGCAGGGAGGGAGGTGTGAGGGCTAAGACAATGGGTCATGCAGGAGAGGAACAGAATCTAGACTAGTCAAGAAGGGGCACACCATTTCCTTGGGCACACTTATAGTTAAGAGGTACCACTGGGTTCCTAACTAGGAGAAACTACAGACTAATAATAACGTGTGGCTTTAGGCAGGTTACTGAGTCTTTCTTTACTTTTTTGAAGAAATAGCACTAATAGTTTCTATCTTATGATATAAATAGTAAATGAGATATCACATATAAACACACAAAGTACCCAGCATATAGCAAGTATGTAATATGTGCTCTTATTATCTAAGAAACTATAGATACTAAGTTTGGGAAACTATAAGGTCTGTCATTCTCAACTAATCCTTTTACTACCTTCATGAATTCTCCAGTTGAAGAATTCTCTAGGGAGAGTCCTCAACTGTATGTGCTTGACCTATTATAAGCAAAATCAATAAGCTGAATGTCTTAAAGCAGCAGTGTCCAAGAGACATTTGTGATGATTGAAATACTCTCATCTGTACTGTCCAATACACTAGTCAATAGCCATTGAGGCCACTGGGCACTTGAAAGTGCTGCTGAGGAAATGAGTTTTTAATTTAGTTTTTTTTTTTTTTTTGCGGTACGTGGGCCTCTCACTGTTGTGGCCTCTCCCGTTGTGGAGCACAGGCTCCGGACGCGCAGGTCCAGCGGCCATGGCTCATGGGCCCAGCCGCTCCACGGCATGTGGGATCCTCCCAGACTGGGGCACGAACCCGTGTCCCCTGCATCGGCAGGCGGACTCCCAACCACTGCGCCACCAGGGAAGCCCCTTAATTTAGTTTTAATTAATTCAAATTTAAATGGGCACATACCATATTGGACAGTGCAGCTTCAGAGCACATTACCCCACATACAGCAGAAGACATTGTGCAGGAGCCACTGTGGCCTAGTGGGACTCTAGATCAGATGACCTGACTCTAGCTCTTGGAAGCTGAACTATCTTAGGCAAATTACTCACCACCCCCTCAGTCTTGGTTTCATCCTTAATAACATGAGACTGATAACAGTTTCACTTTATTGTGTTATGAGGACTAAATGAGAGAATATATATAAAAGCAGTGGTTCTTTAAATTTAGCATGCATTAGAATTACCTGGACGGCTGTTAAAACAGATTGCTGGGTTCATCTGCAAAGTTTTGCTTCAGTAGGTCTGGGGTAGAGCCAGAGAATCTGCATCTTTAATGAGTTCCCAGGTGATGCTCATGTTGCTGGTCTGGAGACCACACTTTGAAAAACACTGTTATAAGATATTGAGTAATGGTGCCTGATACATAGTGAGGACTCAGGTGTTAGTTATTGTTTTATGATTAGCATTTTTATGGTCTGCATCAAGAAGGTTTCTTACAAAAAAATCCATACTTCATTAGGACTCTCTAGCCCATGTTCTGACATTATTTTGATAGATGTTTGTGAGGCACCTACAAAAGGCAAGATACCTCCACTGTATTTTGAGTGACAGTCTGTCAAGATGGGTTTGAAGTATGATTTGTCAGTAGGTGGAGCTACAGAGCACCAAGTTACCTGAGCATTATTACCACCAAGTGTTTTTCATTTCGACTCTCCACAAAACATACAGAAAAAAACAATTAAAATCACCTAGAAGGTAAGCCACAAGTTGGATATCTCTCCAATTTTTCATCTCGATTAAAAGATTGTGCTGAGTCCTGTAAATGGCAAGTGGAAGGGGTGTAAAAACAAATCTAGGTTCTAGCCTTGGCTCTTTTATCAGCTTCCTGAGATCAAGGGACACCTCTCTCAATCATTATGGACTTGGATATTAGACTTGATGAGTCCTCTGGTCACTTTCATACAACAGGATTCTCACAAGCCCAACCTCTTCTGTACAGGGATTTGCTCCTGAGAAGTTACCACAAGTCATCTAGTTTTCCTCCTCTGAGATTCTTTCCGTGGTGCCTTTAGTTCTTTGGATGAAAGGTGTGGCAAGGGGGTAAAAAAAAACACATGGACAGTTTGATAGATCCACCTTTAATTTAGTAGTTTTCCAGTATTCATACTAGGGTTTCTTTGAAAGGAAAAAACCAACCAAACAAACAAAAAAAAGAGGCTTGCAGAAAATATGCCAAAGAGGCTCCTTAGAGCCCACTCTAGTCAACCTATTCCAAGAAAAGATCCAAAAAGGGTCTTTTAATTTGGATTCTGGGATGCAGTGTTAGGTTTATTTACATCTGTTCTGATAAAAGGACCACTCTACTTTCTTCTCTTAGGAAACGAGTAAAAATTCTTTGCCCAACATGCTCGTCACTCATATATAAATGGTGACAATTGGCAAAAAACTTACAAGTAATTTCTGTTACAAAATCAATCAGGCCCTGGTGTGCTGAGTCACAATTATCATTTCGGCTTTCAGGTGTGGGAAAGGGATGTGCAGAGAAGGTAGTTTTTAGAGTGACTTGCTACTACTTAGACTGAGGTAAAGGTAAGATGAGAAGCTCCCGTTCACTGGGAAAATCTGACTTGTCAGGCCAACTACTCTTGCAGTCGGGCAGAATATACTTGGAAGTGTCTCTGAAATAAGCATAGGAGACAGAACTTGGGACCGGCCTTGGGGATCCTGAGTAACAAATTTGACCAAGGTTGGCTGAATCCAGGTTTAAAGCTGGCAGCTATTGGTTGACTTGCTGATATAAACAGTATCAGTAGTTCAGGTCTTATATTTCCAGTACCCACTTTCAAAACAAGAATGCTTGGAGTCTCAAACATGCTGACTTCTGTGACTTTTCTCTGACTTCTGTGCTGATGAAAAAAGCACTATTCTTGGGAATAAGGAGTAAAGGTTTTGATCTTGGATTTGCTTCTTACTCACGGAGAGATGCTGTCCAACCTAATTGTACTCTCTGAGCCTCACACTCCTCAGGTGTAAAATGGCAATTCCTCTCCTATAGATTTCACAGTGGGTTGGTGATATTAAAGTGAGAGACAAATGCAAGGAAGTACTTATTAAGAACATAATGTATGGACTCGGGCTTTTGTACAATAAATAAATCAAGCTGAAATAATGCAACCTTCTCAGAAGGTCATACCATGTATCTCTGACTTTAAAAAACAAACAAAAAACCCAAATAATACTTGCTAGAATAGTCAGTGTGGTCTCTTGGGAAATAAACAGATTAAATACAATAAAGTAGGTACCGTCTCAGTGACAAATGAATGATAATCATCAACTTATTTTTATGAGATCTGAACACAAATTGGTTCAAATGGCATCCCAAGGATTATAAGCCTAAGATTTCTACATATTACTTTTTAAAAGGGGTGGGATAGATAAAGTGAGCACCTGTGACAGTAAAGACTTCAGAGAGAGACAAAAATGAAACACCCACTTGCCAAATTGCTACTTACCTCAATCACATTTGTGTGAATAAATGAGGCTGAGTGTGCCTCACATAATTGAGGATTCAGATAGCTATGCCTTCTTTGTTTGCTCTTTTTTTTTTTCCCACAGAATTTCACTGATGGGATTTAGAACATTGCTCTATTTGAAGGCTACAAATCATTATTCATCAAAGGAAGCCAATGATCGGGTATACCAAATTGTGTGTCCCCAAACTATAATTGTTCACTTGTGAGGAAAGCTGCCTTAACAGGAGTGCGTGGATCACAAGATAGAAAAGACTTTTTGTGACTCGTTGAAACTTCCTATAGAAACCCCACCAATTTCTTCACCTCCTGGCACACGGGATATGCTAATTCTTTGGCTTTTGCTGACCCAACTTGTAAAACCTTCTCTAAGTGGTCCTTGTTCGTCTTCAGTTTTTCAATTTCACTCTTAATTGGAGCAAATTTCTCAATCACAGCATCTGCCACCACCAGCTTGTAGTGAGCGGTGTCGATGCCAGCACTGCGGCAGACCACCTCCTCCACAGGGAGCCCTGTCACTGCTGCGTGGATGGCCACCAGGTTGGACACGCCCCCTCGGCTGGCTGGCTCATAGGTGACCTCCGAGGTGAAGTCCGTCACAGCCTTGCGGAACTTCTGCACTATCTCCTCCGGGCTGTCTGTTATTCTGACAGTGGCCAGTTTATCAGGGTCTGATTTTGACATTTTGGCAGACGGATCACGCAGGGATTTTACCTTCTTCATTGATGCTAGGTAAAAACACCAACACACACGTACCAGAAACAAAAATCAAACACAAAAACAAAACAAAACAATAAAACACCAATAGGAATGTCAGTGTCTAGATCTTAAAAAGTGCCAAGAACACCAAGTAACTTTATTATTTTTATCTGATTATACTCATTGTAATAAATTAGTAATTTCTATAAGCATGAAAGTAAAGGTATCTGAAATGTGTAATAAAATGTTAATATTTTGATCATATTTTCATGCATCTGTTAATGCATATATACACATAAAAACATATAATCTTACACAAATGAAATTGTATCAATCATACTGTTTTTGCTGTGCATACCTGTTAAAAAAAAGTATTGTCTATTTCCTTCTTCTCTGCTCTTCCTTATTGGCTAATCACCCCCTGCACACAACCACTGCCCTTCCTACCCCCATGCCAGTTTTCACGACCTGTGGCATCTTTCCATTTCTCTACCCATGATTATATAAGTAATTACCAACACACACACACACACACACACATGCAAGAGTGAGAGAAGTGACTTGTTTATTGCTCTGATAGAATCAAGATGTTAAGCTGTGTTTCATAAAACCTGTGTTATTAATAATTGCCTAATTTATGGCTATTACAGAAACATCTAAAGTTGAAATAGGTAAAACAACAATTAGCCAAAGCATTAAAATAGTCCTCGTTGCTAAAAGAAGGTTGATTTCAATCAATGCATGGGGTGCCCTGAATTTACTTGGGTGAACTGTTGGAATAACTTAGTAATTTATATCCACCTTATGCTTCTAAATTGACACTAGGCACATGTTATACTCTTTAAAATGCAGTCACCTTAATAAAGATGGGCAGAGCTTAGGTTCAGTGATCTCTGCCCCTGCCACAAGTTTACACTGCTACCAAAATGTTGATAGAGATTTACAGCTTTTTTTCTCGAGAAGATTCCAGACTAGCAGAGCCTTGCAAGCAGATGAGGTTTTGGATTCAGTAGGTAGATTGTACATTCTATCTCAGTTGTGTATTTAAGAAGGCAAAGTGAGAGGATGATCAATGTCCTCTTGTTTTATCTAGATTATGATCCAGCAGTTCTCACTCTTATGACTTTTCTTCTACTGTGAATAGAGAAGGCAAGGTCAGCTGGCTTTGGAACCAGAAGAGCTCAATGTAGGGCCCAGCTTTGCCACCAGCTAGATACGCGACTTGGATACAAAGTCAGGCTTGCCGAACCTTAGTTTACTCATCTGTGAAATAGGGAA